>NW_005841981.1:318682-319022 GCF_000455745.1 Alligator sinensis | reverse complement strand
TCTGGGGGAGGGGCTGGGGAGTCCTCCCAGTCCCTTCCTGTCCCAGTCCTCCTCAGGGTAGCTCGAGCCTCGGGCGCTGGGACCCCGTCAGGTGGAGCACCCGAGACCCCCTTCTCCACCTCCCTCCACTCCTGCCCCAACCAAGGTGGTGGACCTGGAGGTGGTGATACCCAAGCAGCCTGGCCCGCCCCCTACAGGGGAGGTGCCAGCTACTCCCCAAAAAGCAAAGGAGAAGAAGAAGAAGAATAAAGGAGTGTCTAAAGAAACTCCTGCCCCTTCGGGGTCTGTCTCGGACAGCACCGGGGAAAAGGCAGCCAGGGAACCTGAGCCCGCTCTGCCT
>NW_005841981.1:317857-318626 GCF_000455745.1 Alligator sinensis | reverse complement strand
CCCCCATCCCAGCCAGTGGGGCCTGTGAGTGGCAAGGCAGGGGGAGAGTGCCTGCCTCCCCAGCAGCAGCAGGCAGGAGAGACGGCAGAGGGTCTTGCCACCCCACCGCCCGCTCCCATGCCTGCCGGGGCCAATGAGGAGGAGGAGATGGAGTGCCTGCCCTCTGAGCACCACAAACGGCCCCGGGAGCGGGACGACATCTGCCCCCCGAAGCGGATGGGGATCGATCTCCCCGAGACGGTCCTCGACCCAGATAGAGAGGGGGGCCTGCTAGGGAGCCTGGCCATTGAGGGCACTTTCACCGGTCTCACCGGGAAGTCCCCTCCCAGGGTACAGCCCCGCCGGTTCTCAGTCGGTAGCATCCACTTCCTGCTGGAGAAACCCCCCTGGGTGGCCCCCAGCTATGGAGGTCTCCTCAACCTCTTGGACCAGACCAAGGGCCAGAGGAACGTGGCCGAGAGTATCCGGCAATGGTGCCCGGACCCCGCACAGTTTGTCCGCGCTGCTAGTGATGCCGTGAGGCTTATGCGCCGGGAGCCGGGCACGCGTCAGAATGCCTTCTGGCTCGAGAAGCTGGTGACCCGGGTGAGGGAGGTGTGGGGCCGAGGCAGGCCCACGGAATAGGGCAGGGCAACGCTAGGCCTTTCTCCTGTCTCCGCGGTTTCTCTGCCCGGCGTCCGTCACCTTCTCTCCCACCGGTACCCTGCCTACCCTTCCTCCCTCTTCTCCTGTTCATGGCGGTTACCACAATTGCCTCGCTCAACACCAA
>NW_005841981.1:316706-317084 GCF_000455745.1 Alligator sinensis | reverse complement strand
GGGGGCGGTGCGAGCATACTACCCCTCCTGGCGCCTGTGGTGGGACGTGGGGAAGGTCCAGATCTGGGCGTTCCGCCAGCAGTACAGCCAGCTGGCGACAAGCGAGCTCCGCCGCTGCACCCAGGAGCTGGAGGAGGACGTGGCAGAGCTCGAGGCGGCCCTGCTCCGCGCGGGCAAAGACGCGGCGCTCATTGAGAACCTCCGCTCGTGCAAGAAATGCCTGCGAGAGCTGGCAGAGGGCACGGCCCACGGCGCACAGGTCCGGGCCTGCTGCCAGGAGCTGGCAGAGGCCGACGCCCCGACCAACTTCTTCTTCGGCCTGGAGAGGCGGCGGGCCGCGGCGGAGACACTGGACCACCTCAAGACCCCGGAGGGGCG
>NW_005841981.1:284838-314461 GCF_000455745.1 Alligator sinensis | reverse complement strand
CCGGGCAGCGCTCCCGCCGGGTGGTGCAGCCCCGCCTCTCGCTCGAGTTTGAGCACGCGGTCCTGCGGCGGACAGTGCCCACCTTCGAGGAACACTGGGCCCTCGAGGGTGCGCTCTGCCGAGTCGAGGCGGGGCGCCTGCTCCTCGCCCTGTAACACCCCCGGCTGCTCAAGCTGCGGCGATGCATCCAGCGGGCCGAGGCCTTGGACTTTGCTTCACACGGGTCAGGCCCTGTGGCCCCCCATGGGTGTCCCCGCTGGCAGAAATGTAAATATGTAAATAGACCTTTGGCTCGCTATGGTTTTTTTTAATCTAGAGTGTACGGGCAGGCCTTGCAGGCCGTGAGCCCAGGACCATGTCCGTGAGGCCCAGGTGTTCGGGCCAACCTGTACATACTCTTTACTGGCCCCGATTTGTCACCCTCCCTGGAATAAACGCCTCTTAGAAGTCAAAGTCTTTCTTTCTTTCTTTCTTTCTTTCTTTTGGAGAAAATATGGAGGTGGGGACTGTAACTCTCAGTGATAACTTATAGCTAAGGATTATCAATCTAAGTATCTGAAAGGATGTAAATATTTCCTACTTACAGTTGGATCATGAAAGACACTTGACCTGTCAATCACATATACATCTTTGGAAGGAAGTTATATGCATAGTATATGTCCCCCAAGAATTCAGTAGAAGTATTTAAATGAAAAGATAAAAATGAGTATTTAAGAGTTGCTTTAGGGGTAACCTGGGAGCTCAGGTTCCATGGACTTTGGATGGCTTACTTTCCTAGCTAGAGAAGGCTGGGTAGTACAATCTGACAGGATCTCCTGCAAAAACTTTGATCATGAATATGCTTTTCTGGGATCTGATTTATAATCACTCTGCTTAAGTTATGTGGCACGATTGTAAATTGGGTGCTGCTTGGTCAGATGCTAGGAGCCCACTTTAAGTAAGTCAGGGTGGGAGGAGTCCAGCCCTGGGGCTGCTCTGCAAATGGGTGGGCTTTCCCAGCCCCAGGGCTGCTCTATGAACATGTGCACACATTCCAGGACCATATTGTAGGTCCTACATGTCCACATGTTTGCCAGTGCTAGGAACACAAACTAAGTCAAGGGGGTACTGGGGACAGCGTGTCCAGTGGGGGCTGGCAAGTCTGCGGTAGTGGTGGGATGGAGGGTTAATGGATCCATGAGTGGTGTTGTCCATACAGGGCTGTGCTGGTACACATTTGGGTTATATTTGGCATGTGTTATACTGATGTACCTCAGTGTTCAAGTTAGATCAGGCTGGTCATGTTTTGTTTATCTAAGCTTCCCAAATCTATGTACAGATCAACACTTTGATTGATCTAACCCTAGTTAGGTTGATCTAAGTGTAAGTTCTGCATGTAGGTGAACTAAGATAGATGAGGCATCACTTTTTTTTTTGCCCTATCTAGCCTCCCCAAACATGTATACAGTACAGCAATTAAATTGAACTAATGTAGTTAGATCAATCTAAGTGTAACATCTTTGCATACCCTTTGACTTGGTCAGAACAAACAGCTACACTCTAGTCATTAGAATGCGCTAGGGTAAGATCAGATATAGTTCTTTTAACTTCCTTTGTTTTTCATGTCTGGCTGTCTTCAATATACGGTTTCTGTCTTTAATTATTTCTTTTGTTTATGTAGTAAGTTTTTCTTCCATTTCTTAAACCTTACTGATTGCCTGTGGTAAATGGGGTTTGATAGAATTTTGGCAAACCCAGGCAAGGCTCTCCTGTAGGGAGTGCTCAGGTTGCTGCTTTGGGAAGTTAGATCAGGCACAATTTTCCTTCCGCTTTCACCACTATAAGAAACCATCTTACCCTGATCTGTTGGTTCAGGTATAGTGCTGATGACCTCAGTTTAACGGTGATATAACTTTTTGGAGCCTCTGGCTCTAATGTGCTACTGTTTTCCCCCAGAAAGAAACAACATCTATTTTACTGCCTTCTCTACTCTAAATATTTTGTTACATTTTTCTTAAAAATGCTTTGTGTAGTAAACAGAAAAGTGGTAATGTGTGGAATGTGCATAAACATGTGCTATTTTTTTCTAGGGGTGACTGCTGGACTCCTGCTTACACAACAAGCATAGATAAATAGTTGGTGTCAGGCATCTTGTCAAAAAATTTTTGTACACAGTGGCAAATCTGCCCTTTTCCCCTATGTATATATTTCTTTGGAGTCTATAAGCAAGGGAATTGGGTTTTGTTTTGGGGTTTTTTTTTTAACGCTACAGTCATCACCAATGAATGTGTCTTCCCTGTTGGTTCTCCATAAATTTATCATTCTCAAATCAGTGAATCCAGCTTCTCTTTAGTCTCATATGGTGAAGAGATCTTTTTGTACAGGCTTGAGTCTTAGTTGAACTTTTTAAACCGTATTCTGTACTCTGGCCTGTTGCCTAAAAGACCTTCCCCATACACAACCAATTTGGTTCTACGCCTCTGAAATTAGTGCACCTTCCTGATAAAGAACTAGATGCATTTTAACCCAAGATGACATGCTTTTTTATGTTACTATTACAATTTGTTCGTTTCCTAATTTGTTATTTAGCCATACATTTAGGCCAGTTATTTGCTTGGTAGAAATAAACTCATCACTTGAGAGCCTTTAAGTAGTTTTCATTTCTTACATGTGACTTTTCTTTCAATGCTAATATCACTGTTTCTGGCACCAGATTGCCTGTTGCACTTTTAATCAATTGAATATTAATATGTGTCCATATTTTCAGATTAATAGTTCATTCTTTTGTTCCAACATTGTCCATTGATCCCCTGAAGTTAAGTTAATGATGGCTAATGATCCTTAAGTTAATAATGGCTTTATCCTGCTTGTCCATGCTGTGCAAACCTTACTAGGATTGCAAACTCTTGTAAAATTATGTAATCTGGTACAGTTCATATATTCCCCCTCCTCTCCTAATTTACATTCTTCAAGACAAATGTTGGTCATAATCTTGGCATGTATTATTTGCTACGGTGTATGTGACTCCATGTGCTGTTTTGCGGGTTTCAAGTTCAAATTTTGCATGCCTTTTTGCCTCCGGTCTCTATACATCTAGTATTACGTATTCTCTACATGTTCACAATGTCAGAACACTGTCCGTCTTCCATAACCTTGCATCTTGACTGAATGATTTCCTTTGATTGACACATTTTAATTGCTTTGTTAAGGGTTAATCTTAGGTCTTCTAGGTATCTCTGTTTGAGTGTTTTATTCCAGAAATCAGTCGTCATCTGTTCTATTAGGGACTCCCAGTGTTGCAAGATTTGCTCCATAGCTTTACATCAGTCAAAAATGCTTCACCTTCTTTTCATCTTGTCTACTTAATCAGTAGTCACTTACATGTTTTATTTTTAGTTGAGGCACAGTGCTCTTCAGATTTCTGCAATCTCGTTTCATAGGCGGTTCCCTCCAGCTCAGTTATAACTAAAAACTATTAAAGGCATCAAGTGTTTCATAAATAGCTATTGTCAGAAATAAAACTGCCATTTAACTGTCTTCCTTTTTGCTGGCACCCATTGTTTGCAGAAACCATATTTGAACCTTCTCAAGTTGTCCTCCAGTTTTCAAGAGCATTTCAGTTCCATGGCTTTTAATTGTTCCATTCTTCAACTTGGGGCATTTTCTTACTTTGCATTACTCCTGAAACACTTGATCATTAACAGCCAAAGCATTTGACACAGGTCTGTTTTATCCAGTGTGCGCGCGTTGCGTAATATAAACCGTTGTGTAACACTGGCTCTTGCCATATTTTCTTTATGATACAGTTTACCAGAAACTGCTGTTTTAAAGTGCCTCAAACAGAGGTTAAAGGAGTAACCCCCTCCCAGGGGGAGTACAAGGCAATGTTAGTCAGTATGATAAGTAGTGATACCTGTACTTCAGCAGCCTAAGTTTGCAAGATGTGAAGGGGAATAGTGAGGTGGCTTTGTGGATGTTAGTGAGAACTCTTCCTAAGCATAAGAAAACTACCTAGAGGAAAGCACAAGGTATTTGTTTGAATAAATATCAAGTAGGTATATCAGTCATAGATTTAGAAGTTTTGGGATGAAGGAGATTCCAAAAATCCCTAGGTAGCCTTTTCCAGTGTTTCACAAACCTAACAGTCAGAAAATAATTCCTGGTGTATAACTGAAATGATCTTTGCTGCAAATTAAGCTTATTTCTTCTTGTCTGTTCAGTAGACATGGAGAATTTGATTACTGTTATGTTACCCACCTCTTCTCCTTCCCCTCCTGCACCTATGCATACATCCTTCTACTTTCTAGATTAAACAGACCCAATTTCTCAAACTGTCCTCATAGGTATACTTATCGTTCTTATTGCTTTCCTTTGGACTCCCTTCAGTTTGTGTCTGTCGTAAAGTAAGGTTAACATTGTTTTCCAGGTGATACCTCATGAGAAAATTACCTCCCATGTCTTACATACAGCACTTCTATTACTACAACCAAGAAAGGGATTTATAATTTTCACAGTCACATTATATTGTTAACTCATGCCATATTTATTCATGTACTACATGCACCTCTTCCTCAACATCAGTCCCCTAAAATTGGGATGCATGTCTTAAAAGGGAAGGTGATTTTCTGTCCAGAATTGAAGCTTTGATCCCTGCTCCACCAGGCAGCAGCATGGGTAATTTGTATTCTGGCAGATGAGGGAGTCGATTGGCTTAGTGCTTCCTGTTCTTCACTTCACAGGTGTTAAAGATTGCTTCTCCTGTTTAATGTCCTTGATGTTCTACTAAACAAGCTAACTTCTCTTCTGGCAATGTTTCTGTCCACTAGGTACTCTTAGTCTCTCTCCTGATATTTCACAGCCCTATAGAATATTTTTAGGTCTTTTCACAAGCATAGATACCTATGGAAACCAGTCTTCAGCCACAGGTAATGTATTTTTTCCAATTGTTAAGATCATTTTAAATTCTGATTCAACCCTCTCAAATTCTTTGAACCCCTCCTGTCCATGCGTGGTGTCATCTACAGATTTTGTTCTCTTTATTTTATCATCCATATTGTTAATGAAAAGAAATAGGCCCAGGACATATCCCTAGGGAGACTCATTTGAGTTGACTTCCCAGTTTCATTATGAACTGTCGATAATTATTTTTAGAGGATTTTTTCTACCAGCTGTACATCACTCTTACAGTGATTATGTCGAGAACTTGTTGCTTCAGCTTGCTTGTGAGAAAGTCACAGGGGACAATTTCAAAAGCTTCACTGAAGTTAAAATGTATCATATCTACTGCTTCCCTGTATCCACTAGTGTATTTATCCTGTCAAAGGAGGAATTATATTGTTTTGAAATCATGTCTTTTTGACGTATCCATGTTGGCTGGCTTTTATTGCTTTATCTTTCCCCTACTTGTAAATTGATAAATAAATTGTTCCAGATTGTTTCTGGGAAATAAGGTTGTCTATTCCATAATACTAATGTATAATTCCTTGGACCTCCTCCGTGTCTGCAGTACTTTGGGACCTCTCCTGGCCTTGAAGAGTTTTCAAAGATGACTAGTAAGGTGTTCAAAGATTGCTTTGGTTAATTTCTTATGCACTAGAGGATGATTTTCCCCTGGCTCTTCTGTTTTTAAATATTCTTTTGCTTGTTTTGGGTTTTTTTGGTGGGGACTTTACCTTGAATTCCCATCTTCCTGTTAAAATTAATGTTGTTAAGCAGTGGCCAGCAATCTTTACAACAGAGGTTCCCAGGCTTTTTCTTATTGTGTGTTCCCTTCCAGATTTACCAGCTCCTGGCATACCCCTACCAGCATGTTTTATATTTTTACCCTTTAAATGCCAATTATTATTATAATTAAACTTAAATCCACCATTACACAATTTCTCCTGAGTACCCCCCCAGAAATATCTTGAGTAACCCTAGGGATACTGGGACCACAGTTTTGAAACCCCTGCTTTACAGGCTGCAGGCCAGAACACCCACGCTCCAGTCTGATGCAGGCTGGGACAGCTTTGCCTTTATCTGCATGGGGGTCAGGGAACTAGGAGATGTGCCCACATCACTGGCACTTCTTTCCGCACCCCGTTTGAGCCTGTCACTGCTATCCACAGTCCTTTCCTTTTTTGTGTCCTTATGACAAGGTTTATCAGAATTTGCACATTCATTGGAATCTAACAGGCTGTGCCATGAGCGCTTCTGCTGTAACCTCAACCTCTGGGCCATTAACCATGCACCTCAGTGCCCATGCCACTTCAGTCCCTGTTATCTACCTTGATTAAGAAAAGAAAGGGGACAGGGACTGTGATTATTAAGAACGGTTATTGTGATAAGCCAAGCTTGAGATGACAGGTGGGTATCCATAAAAGCATGTCAAACAGGCCAAGATTTTATTTTGGATGGAAGGAGGCAAATCTATAATAGAGAAGTAGATCCTTAGTCATCCACATACAAATGGTGTTACTCCAGTGAAAGCTGGAGGAGGTTGAGGAGTATCTCCCAAAAGATTTGCTGAAGTAATAGTTGGAGATATGGGAAGTGAATCAGAATGCAGCATCAGTGCATTTCTAGACACTGGAGGGGCTGGCTGGGGCATGAGGGTGTTTCAGTGAGCGGGTGGCCTGCCAGCTAGCTCCACCGCAGCACATTGAGCCAGGGGGGAGCAATGTCTCTGCCAGCCAGAGCTGCTCTGCCCCAGCTCAACATGCTGCAATCCCAGGCACACATGGAGACTGCCAAATGTCCAACAGCAATAAGCTCCAGATCTTATTGCTGTGCATTAATAGGCATGTGTAGACATACCCACTGAATGCCCATACATCTTAGTTGTATTGTGGCACTTTGCTTTAACCATTATCTGTTTAACCACTAACTCTGTTTTAACCATTATCCATTAAACATTTGTTTTCCAAATAAATATTTATTACACATACATACTTTATCCCTTGTTTAAAGGCACATTTATAAACACTTATTCTGTAAAGTTGTGCCTCATAATAAATTAACGAAAGACTGGTTTTATTGCTAAATAATAGAAGGTAATACATTCTTGCTAAGCTTAAGTGGAAGTCATAAATCCAGGTGATTAGTCTCATCTAACTATTGTTTTAAATCCAGCATAATTTATATTGGATCTATGAAAAGTGCAGGTATATACAACAACAGAAGGCAAATCCTTATGTTTTTGGTTAGATAAAATGCAGGGGTATGAAGCAGTAGTTTCCCAGTTGGTGCTGAGTTCATGTGCAGTGGCCATGGGTAGACTAACCAAACCGTGTGTCATTTCACACTTCCTATTGAGCTCTAACTAGAGACAAACTCATTTCACTTTAGACCTATGGTTGAATTGACAGGAGATTCCAGAAAGGAAAATAACCTAGTTCCTTAATCTAAACTACTGTACACGAATGCCAAGACAAAGAATAATTAGATACAAAAAAATACTGGCTCAGCATCTGAGCAGTAGTATATAAATATAGTACACAGAAGCCTGCATTATTAATTTATTTTATGTTGTGTTACTGCTGTTTTGTTTCTAAGTGAAGTAATAGACCCTGAGGCAAGGTAGCAGGTATCTCTAGTGGTAAAGGCATTCAGGACTGAACTGAACAGTTGTCAGGATTTTGATTTGTTGGCTGAATGATGTGCTAGATGTCAAGTCATAGGTTGTTTTATTGACTTTCCCAGCAGGGGAATAAATCAGCTGGGTTTTATAGCATTGGCAATGATTTGACTTGAGTGGCTTTCAGCTGAAGAAAATAGCAAGCAGATTGTAGAAGGATTAAGTGGACCTAAAACACTTTGATTTGACTGTTTGTAATACAGTACCATAGGGATCTCACCAATCCATTTTACAATACACAGAAGACTTTATTTTACTGTGGACGCAGTTGTGTTGGAGTTTAGCAATTAGACCACACATGTATTATTTAACTAAAATGTTTATTTTTATATGCAGTTTGTCTGCCAGTGGATCTGTGTTACTTACACATTGTCCTTTACATGTGTGCATGTGTCCACACACATACGCGCACACACGATTCCACTGTAAATATAATGTGAGGTTTCTCATGTACATACACATGTGAATATTCTCATAGAATTTTGGAAGTCTCAGAAAATTAGCTATTCTAAAATACTCTATGGTGGCGTTCAAATAATTTTGTGATTATGATAATACAATAGTTTGTTTTCTAGAATGCCTGAAACTTTGTGTATTTGAAAAGACAAATCATGCCAGCAATGTGAATAAATGAATTTACATGTCAACTCTTTGGAAATATGGCTGCTATAGCACATTGATTTTATTTCACTGTTTCTTGAGTATTGAATGCAATGCTCCTAGAAGTATAATCTATGTCCTACTTTTGTTAGAGCTTATGCCATCTTTGGCATGCAATTTTTCCATGGGTTGATAGAAAATTGATTATAATTTAAGCCACCTATGCACAAAGATGCATTACAATTTCCAGTTTTAATGATGATTTAACAAACTAGGTTTTATTATCATTTTCTAAAAAAAATAACTAGAATTTAATGTCCTCTGTCAGCCAGCATCCAATTCAGTCTATTGGGAAAGTCTGCATTTCTTTAATGTATCTAATGACACACATTTGCTTGCTTGACTTTGCCTTTTAAAAAAGTCTATAAGCTGCATATATAGAAAATTAAGTAAATCTGTGTTTTCTTCAAAATCCTTGTGACAATTTTAAACTCACAGCCTATACTTTTAAAAAACTAAATAAACTCTCCTCTCAATCACCATGAGTAAGTACTTACCATGTACAAAGGAAGGAAGGCAGAATGAATAATCTTGACCTCTCAGAATGCCACACTGAGTTTGTGATAAAAAATAATTTAGGATAATGTGCTCTATTTCTCCCATTGCTTCAGAGACTATGCTTCTGAACCAAGCAGAAAATCATCAAAAAGAGAAATTCAAAACAACCTACCTCAGAATATGGTGGTTAGAATATCTCCTGGGAGGCCAATGATATGGGTTCATATCCTTTCAGACAGAAAAGGGAATTGAACCTGGGTTTCCCACATCCTCTGAGTGCTCCACTTCCTTAGGTAAACGTAGGTCTACCACATGTTCCTTCAGTAGTTATGTAAATCTAGTCCTATGTTTCCATTGCTTTTTTGAGTTAAGTACCTGGCTAAAGCATTCTATTTTGGGTCAAAAATGTCTTTTGACCCAAACAAAATTATGAATTTGTACAATTCTACATGTATCAACAGATATTGCAGTTTGCTCCATATTTAAAATAAGAACTAGATTATATGGTAACTTTTAGTAAATGCTGACAGTTGAATGGCAGCTACCTACTTGGCCTTTCTTTACTCTGGAAAGTATTTGAGACTATTAATTCTTTTTCATGAGTCAAAAATGCTTGCCTTCTTCCTGGTTTATTATAATCTCTCTTCCCTTTATTTCAGCTTGATGAACTTCTGTTTTCCTCTGGATCTGTACCTTTTAATTTTTCTCTTTAGTTATTGATTTTGTGAATGATTTAACCATTTGTTACACTATAATTTTCTGTAGTTAGCCTGAGAAAAAAATTAAGTACATTGGTGAGAAAAACAATTCCAATCCATCCAGCCATTGATTTTTTTTTTGTCTGAAATTAATGTCAAGAACTTTTCAGAAAATGAAATAATTCTAAAGAATAACCTAAACACTATAAATAATTTCTTCTAAACAAAATTACTAAACAACCTGTCCATTTAGTTGTAAGTCTTGTTTCTGAAATGGGTGGGTAATAACAGTAAGATGTGTTTGGTAATAGCCTTTTTTGAACCAATTATATAATTGGGAGAGATATGCGACAAGCTTTTGGGTGCAAAAAGCTCTCCTTCTTAAGGGAAGATATCCCTTAAACTAAATACCAGGTAAAGCAATAACATTAATTCCATTGTGTAAATGAAAGTATTCACTCAGAGAAGGGAGGAAGGATGGTAAATCAGAAAGATGGTAGAGCAGAGAGATGTTATTGGAAGTAACTACAAATAGAGTAAAAAACAATTGTAATAGATAAACTTCATTACATAAGAATAAGGGTGAAATGTCATGTTACACTTAGACCATATTCAATCTGTGAAGTGTTAAGTGGTGTTAAAGATTACAGAAAGAAGTGTCAGTTTTTGCCCGATCTGGCCACAGAAATTACTCCGTAGTTGTGACCAAATACAAGTGCATGGCTGCAGACAGCTGAAAAAAATGGCCAATTCAGTGAAAATCTGACCCCGCTTTTCATAAGGTATCAGATAAAGACTCTTCAAAATGTAGTGTCCTCTGTAACTTGTGTCTGTGGAGCTCCCAGCCTGTTGCTATTTTCAGAATGAGAGGGGGAGAAAGGGAGCAGGTGGAGTTCACTACGGGAGGGGTTTCAGCCCCTCCCCCCCCCCGGTGTATTGAAACCCCCCTGAGGTGGGGGGAGGCTCTAATTCACATCCCCCATCCTTCAGCAAAAGCTGGGGAGCTTCAGGAAGGAGGTCCCTCTGATGCCTTTCCCTCCTCCCATTTGAAAAACTGTGAGCACTGTCAAAGAACTACGGCCATTGTTGCGGGAACCTGGGTGCAGGCTCCCAGACCATTGCCAGATTCCCTCCCCCAATACCAACAGTTAACTTATGTTTGGCCTGGGGTAATGTTCTAACTCGGAATGCTGTGCAGAAAATGCTCTGAGCTACAGCTGGGAGCTGCACTTTTGTCTGTACCCAAAGTTAGGATGTGCTGTTGAAGGTTACTACTACCATGTCTTGCCTGCACAGCTCTGACTTGCCACTAGAGGGCTGGTGAGCTGGGGTGTAGCTAGGAGCCAGGGTCCCTGGGCTCTGTCTGCATGCTTCCTCACAGCTCCATGGTGCCACTGCAGTAAACCCTGCCCCCTCTGTTACCAGCTTGAAGCTCTCTTGCTCCCCACAGCTCCATGCTCTGATACCTCCATGCTGGGAATGGAGCTGCCAAGATTTAGTGTGATGGCAGTATGGAACCACAGGGAAGCATACTTCCCTCCACCCAACAGCTTTATGTCCTACAATGCTAAATCCAAGAAGATCTGTTCTAGTAACATGTCCCTCTCCCCCTACCAACCCCAGAACAGAAACATGGGGTGCAGAGGAAAGCCAAGGGCCCCATTAAGGTGCCTGGCCAGGGGAGAGCACGTGGTACTTGGGGAAGATGGGCCAGGTAGTATGGGAAAATTTTACTTAACCTTGAGTAACCAAGGATAATTAAACTTTTCTGCAGTTTTTGCTCAGTTCTGGGAGAAAGGTGCATCCCTTTCCAGGAAAGGCCGGGGAGGGGGGGAGAGGGGGAAAGGAGAGGTCTGGGATTGGGTTGGCAAGGTTTGGTGGATGGTTTCCCTCAGCACAGCTCTCTCTCCATACCCCCATCCCAGTAAGGCAGTGGTCTCCAACCTTTTTAGGTAGGAGATCATCTTTGGCATTTAAAAGCAACCCAAGATCTACTGTGTGCCACCACCCCTCCTCCTCCCCCCCTCCCCCCCCCCCCCCCCACCCAGCAGGTAAGTCTGTGGGGAGGGAAGCAGGGGCAGATCAAGGCAGAGGGAGAAAAAATTATTTGGGGGTGCACCTCCCCAGAAGGTAAACTCCACCTGACCAGGGCCCCACTCAACTTACCCCTGCTCCTGCCTCTGCAGCACTGCCCCTCACTGTGGGGACCTCAATCTAGTCCCTGTCCCTTCCCTCCCCCAAGGACTGACCTGCTGGGCTGGGGCACGTGTGTGCATGCATGCAGGTGCACAGCCCCCCACCCCAGCCTCAGATCAACTCCAAGAGGCTCCAAAATCTACCACAAGAGGCTCTGAGATCTACCAGTGGATCGAGATCGACTGGTTGGTGACCACTGCAGTAACATGGAGGTCTAAAGAGGGAAGCCACATCCCCCAACCCCACATGCCTCTCCACCTCCCAGTTCTATGCTCTCTCTACTGTAACCTTCCTCCTGGCATTGGGTTTTTCTTGAGTACAAGGACTGTTAGGTCAGCAATGGAGTAGTTCTGTGAAAAGTATTCTCCCACTGATGACTAGGTGTTTCCACCCTGGTGAAGAGTGTTGTTTGACTTGAGGATCTAGCTCATAGTTTTGTTTTGAGCATTATAAAGTAAGTATATATGCAGGTGATGTGAAAATGGTAATGTGTAATCAGCCTTAAAATTGCAATTTAGAACTGTGCGTAGAATATAATCTGGAAATATTGCTTGTAAAATAGATTACATTCACTAAAATCACATGCCAAGATATCCAAGAGACATTTGTAGTATGTGGATATAGACCTTTCCTTTTTGTCATTGTGAATGATTGTTTGGTACAACTCCAAAAGAAAAGAGAGAATTTTTGCAAGTATGATAAAACCACTGGAAATATAAAGTGCAGCTTGTCATGTTAAAACACTTCTGATAGATACGTCTTTAGGTTTTAATAGGGTCTTTTTATGCTTAATGTCAAAAATATTTTTGACTATTTTCTAATGACAAAACAAACTTCAGGAAGAAATAATATATTTCAAATACAATGCAACTGTTCACTTGCAGTGGGTTCTTTAATGCTAGACTGCAACGTTACTAATTGATCACACAATGCTTGTTATAATCTATCAGTCTCCTCTGGCAATTTGTGTGTCTAGCTTATCTTTTAAATATTAAAAACCTATTTCTGTCTTTTATGTTTTGTATGAAACTATTTAAATGATTTTTTTCCTATCTCATAAATATACACACGCATAGCTACAGTGCAGTAATGCCTCAAATGGAGAGACAATAATATTTAATTGTGGCTTTTTCATATTCATGTTTCTATTGCCAAACACAAAGAAAATGTAATGAATTTGCTCTTTCTGAGCACAGTTATCTTACGGATAGGGCAGAATTTGTTATATCTGTGCACTGCACAACCTCAACAAAGCTGCTATTAAAAGCCAATTCCTCTTTCTCACATGTGTATTTTCCACCATGAATAGCCAAGCAACTGTAACTGTCAAGAGCCATTTTGAGCCTTCTGTAATGAAGATAAGGGAAAAAGCCATGACCGTGGATCAAATGTTTTCCTGATTTAGGGCAGGGGCTTAAACCAGGGTTTCCCACATCCCAGGTGAATGTGTTTAACTAGAGGGATATAGAGGTAATCTATTTTACCTCAGGCCCAAAGAATATTTAATTATTTTTCAAAGTAAAACATGAAATACTGAGAGAGACTTTTACTCCATAGCATAATAGTGAGAGCACATTTAGAGACTTAAGTGTGGGTCCCTCCAATGCTAGGTGAATGCCCTTTTTCTCTGTTCTTGTTTATTGAGAAATCTGGAAAAGTTGTGGTTTTATTTCAGAGCAGAACAGAAAAACTTTCAAAGCCTCAGCATTTTTATATAATGGAATTCTTGTTTTCTGGCAAGTCTGCTTGTGCCCAAGATATTGGACAAAAGGCTGCTGCTTTAATCTACTTGTTCTCAGGCATTCAAGGAGAAGGCTAATAAGTGCCTCTTTGGCTGAGGAGGTGCCCTTCATGGGGGATGAAAGGTCTGGTCCTTGGATTAAAGTAGTAAGACTGAATCTTTTAAGACTTGCTTTTGGTATCACACTAATTATCTTTTTGCGGTCTGGGAAAACCTTTTCCCTCACTGCCAGATTCTCTTGGTCATTGCAGATTTTTATTTTTCATTTCCTTTCTGCAGCCCAGGTACCAAGTAGTAGGTTAGATTGAAAGTTATTTTTCTGTGTCTTTGTTGGGGTACAGTGCACATTCTTCTTTAATCCAGGACCCTTCAAATATAGAAGTAGCAGTAGATTCAGAAAAGGATTCTCCCTAAGATGGTGGGGATGGGGCTCCTACTTTCTGCAAACAACAGTCTCTTCTATTCCTTGAATTTCAGACAAAGGAGGACATTATGGTTTCAAGTGTATGCTGAGGCTAGGTTAAGAGTTCGAGTGATTGATGGCAGTTCTTCACCAACTGGAATAGAGGGGTGTGAAAGCTGATGGCCAGGCAGCATAGATTACAAAGGATGACTTGCACTGTATAATTATTGCCAGATCCTATATGTGTTACTTATAAATTTACTGGCTATTAAATCACATTCCTGAAGTGTCCTGGACAGTGGCCACTGTGTATGCATCTGAAAGTTGTCTCATTTTTCAAGTAGTATGATAATACATGCATGCATATAGTGCATGGAATCCAGATTAAGGCTCAGTCTATTGATGTGACTAGAGAATGAAGATAATTCATCCATATATAATAGTTTCATAGGTGAGGGTTTTTTTGTTTTTTTTTTCATTTGAAGCTTTGCCCTTGCTTTCTTCATACTTACTACTTTCTTTTTCTTCTTCCCCCATCCCTTTACATTCAGTTTTAAACATTCTTTGCATGAAGCAATTCCATCTTTGGAACAGGTCCTTTAGATGTCTTTAGCTTTCTACCAACAGTTGCTTCATCAAAGGCCAATCTGGTCCAACCAGACTTCAGCTGAGGACCTCTAGATGAGATGCTCTAGCAGACTCTCGTATTTTGAGCATGTGCATGTTACCTCTGTCATATTCTCAGCACAAGAACACTAGGGTACTAAACACCTAAGGGTGCCTGTACATGAGCATGAAGGCTGGTCTGATGCACTGTAATTACAGCTCATCGGAGCAGACTCAATTAGTCGAGTCTGCTGGAGTGTAGCAATTACTGTGCTCCAGAAGTCTTCTGTGTCTTGTGTATCAGCATCCCCGTGCTTCAAAATGTTGGCAGGGGCACTTGAACTAAAGCTCATCAAACAAGCTTTAGTTCAAGCACCCTGCTGCCATTTTGAAGTGGGAGGACACTGATACATGAGACGCTGCTGCACTTTAATTAAAGCAGCTCTTGGAGCTGCTCTAATTAAAGTGCATCTCCCCCCACCCAACACTGCCAGAGCATGTGTAAAAGTGCCTTGAGACTTGAATGTTGCCTCCCTAAATAACATTACATTTTAAAGCCAGTTTATCAAATGCCTATTTACGAGACTTTATTAGGTGCTTTGTATTATGTATTATGAATCTAAGGAGGGGTGGAACTTTAAGGAAATAGTGGCTCTTTTGTTTTTTGTTTTTAATACATTATTCAAAAGTTGAAGGATTTTTAATTCAGGGTTTTACTCTGAGTGTTACTAAAGTAGGGGTGGGGGGTGTCATTTTAGAGAAGACCTGTTTAGCTGAGATGAGGATGTATAAGCTGGTGTCAGTGGAAACCTTTCAGGGAAGGTGGATGCATAATGTAATATGTGAGTTTACCATCTGTTTGAATGTTCACAATATTTTTGTTCCAGTTTAGTGGCAAACTGATAAAATACAGGTCTACAAAGAACCAGATTGCATCCTCTGTTATACTTGAAATTAAATCTGTGCTTTACCATTCTTTTACTGGGTGGGAGTGACTCAACATTAGCCTCCCTGGTCAATGAGGGACAAAGTAAAATCTGCACTAAAAACTTTTAATTAGGTAAACTGAAATGAAAAGCTACTGGAAGCCCAGAAAAAACCAAAATGAAACAACACAAAAAAAGACTTTTCTCAGAGTTGAAAACCGACGTTTCTTGTGATGGGTTTCTTGAATAAAAAGCTGAAATCAACTGGGTAGTGCAAAACTTTAAGAGCCTGGCAAGCAGCCTCTTCCTTTAAAACTGAGAGCCACAATCCTGTACCTTGCATTTCTTTTACAATATGCTGTTTCATCTTTAGTGCTATGTCAAAAGATTCAGTATCTCATCAACATGAAAGCAAACAGATTTTAAAGGGACAGGATTTTAAAAGCGTGTTGATCCTGCTGTTGTTTCACTTCAATTGCCACTGCCAGTTTCTAGTTCTTCTCTTCCTTTTGTAAATCAGTAAGTGCATATACAGTATTTAAAATACAGTATAATATATCTCTTTTTTGTATGTGTGCTGTTCTTTGGAGATGCCTACAGTCAGAAGTACCATTCACAATTTCACCCATGCTTTTTCTATAATTAATACCTAGGTCTAATATAGTACAGTTATAGTTTTCAAGGTTTATTAAAGTAAAAATCATTTACTCTTACATTAATGTAGCTCAGTGTCTTGTTGGGAAGAGGTATAAATGGGAATTTCTAAGTGTCTGTCCTTGGTATGATTCATCATCTTCAATAAAGATTTGGATGATGGGGTTGGGTGCTTGTTTAGCAAATTTGTGGATGACACCAAGTTGAGTGGAGTTGCAGACAACCTGGACAGTAGGGCCAGGATCCGTAATAACTTAGACAGATGGGAGAAATGGTCTGCAATCAAAGAGATGAATTTCAACAAAGACCATATGTAAAGCCATGCACTTATGACATATTAATTGCATGCAGAAAAACAGATTAGGGAATAATTGGCTAGGCTGCAATACTGCAGAGGATGACCAGGAGGTACCACTGTATATGAGCTAACAAAATGCTCTTGTTGCAAAAAAAAGAAAAAAAAAAAAAGAAAGAAAAAAAAAACCAACATCATACTGGGCTGTATTAACAAAACTGTCACTTGCAAATCAAAGGAAAGGATTGTTCCACCCTGTTTAGTGTTGGTGAGGCTTCACCTGGAGTATTGTGTTCAGTTTTGTACCCCACCCTTCAAAAAAGATGTGACAGGCTGAGGAGAGTCCAGCAGAGAATGACAAAAATGATTAGAGGCCTGGGAAACATTTGGAAAGGCAAAAAGTCCTATGGTTATTTAGTCTGGAGAAGAAAAGACTGAAGTGGGGATTTGATAACAGTCTTCAAATATATGAAAGACAGTCATAAAGAGGATAGAGATACATTTTTTTCTGTTGCTCTGGGTGACAGGACTAGTAACAATGGCCTCAAACAGCATCAGGGCCATTGATTTTAATCAATAGAATAGACTGTCTCTTCAGATTGGTTTCAATTTTTAGCAGAATGTGACCAAAATAGAGATCACCTTCTGATTATTTTATTAGTGCCCCTGTCAACCTTAGGTATTCAAGTAGTTTTGATCATTGGTTTCAAAAAATAAGACTAGGCATATGACCTTGTGTTGAAAATGTCAAGACTGGGCCAGAAAATGTCCATGTGCATCGTTTGAGGTACTCATTTGCTAGAGTTTGAAAAACAGATTGTTAGTTCATAACATTGAGAAAAAGATGGAAGAGTTGGATGGCATGTCAAAAACTTTAGATATCTCCATTTTTACTCCTACAAGATGTCAGAAGCATCCCTTGTTACAAACTTTAACCATCGGGGCTAGATATAGAAGTTGCACATAAACCGGTTTAAGCGATCAGAAACTGGTTTAAACCTGTAACAGAACAGATGTTTAGTGCACTTAAACCAGTTTAAAAATGGCTGAAACAGGTTTGAGATAAACCTGGTAGAATGTAGTATCAGGCTTAACTGATTTGGGTCAAACCAGTTTATACAATGTCTGTCCCAGACCCCTTGCTGGTTTAAGTTAAACCAGACACCCCCAGCATCCTGGCATCCTCTCTGGGCTGGGCAGGGCTCTCTGTTTCACAACAGACCTGGCCTCAGCCCCCTGCTTCCTGGCTGCAGCTCCAGCAGAGATCTGTAGGCTGCTCCCACCCTCCCCCTCACCACTCCCTGCTAAGAAGGAATTCCCCACTCCCATCTGCCTTGCTGAAAGGTATCTGTGTATTAGCTAGCATACCACATGCTGGCTCTGGTCCCTGCTGTGACAAAGGCAGAATCAACAGGTAGCTGGTAATATCCCTCTGCTGTTTTCTTAATGAGGTGATAAACACTGAGTTAGGGTTGATAAACTCTGTTATCAATTCCCTGCTGGGCTAATCAGAGCATCCTGTTGGGGCCTGGCCAGAACCCCCCCCCCTCCCAGCTCAGCACTGTGAAGGGAAGGGAGGGCTGCTCTAGTGCCCCCCAGCATCTAGCCTGAGGCACTGCAGGCATGTGCTGCATTTCTAGAATGAAAAGGAAACCTATCCACCTCCAAATCAGTTCAAGCTTTGCAGGTTAGACTAACCTTCAGACATTGAATCAATTCAGGCTCAGGCTTTTTGAGTGTCTGTCCCTAGCCCAGAAGTTCAGTTGTGATGTCACCTGGATGGATGTAGTATCAGACTTAACTGATTTAGGTTAAATCAGTTTATTGAACTTCTGTCCCAGATTCCCCCAGATGCAAGTTAACTCACAGCCCCCCAACTTCCCAGGATGCTTTGCACCTCCTCTGCAACCCCCCCTACCTCTCACAGGGTGTGTAGGCAAGCCTTGGCCCAAGTTGTCTGCTCCAACTGAACAGAGAGACATGCTCTAGCACTGCAGCTTAGACTAACCTGAAAAGATTAAATTGATTCAGCTGTGGGCTTTTTAACTGAATGAACTTAGCCTATAAAATAATAATTTTTCTTTTCAAAACTCTTTCCCACTGGAATGCTCCATCTTGTTGGAGATTTTCTGTGTATGTATGCTTGTTTTACTAGCATGAAAGATGAAATGGAATCTATCATAAATTATTGCAGGTATGAATGAGAGTAAATCAAGCCTTGAAAAAATAAGTTACTAAACTTCTGAGAAAAAAATTAGATATGATGCATTGCCAAAACGTGTGGAAATCAAAATATCATGTTTGGGGGTGATTGAAATAGTAATAAAGCCTTTTGAATATGAGTTCAGAACAGAAATATTCCCCATTTCTAGGATTTTTACATGTTTATAGAACTTGTTTCTGGAACAAATACAGATTTTTCTCTTAAAAAACAAAGAGTCTCATTTACTGGACATAGATGCAATATGGTAAAGAACAAATTACCCATTTAGTTTTGTCCATGAGTCAATCTACTTAGTTTATATCCTATCCAGGCAAAATGTTCCTGGCCCATTTTTCACTCCTGCATATGTGTGCAACTCCCCCTGGGACTACAAAATGGAGTGTGCTAATATGGCTTTTCACCCCTGGAGACAAAAGACCAGATGCTTGGCTGGGTCAGTCAGTACAACCCTGACATAAATGGCGCTGAGCCAATTTACACCTTCTAAGGATTTAACACATAGGTTCCTATTGTGTATGAAGAGTACACAGAGGAATCTATATTCAAAGAGCATTATTAAGGTTGCAGAGAGAAGAACTCATACATTAAATTGTATTTGCTTGCACTGGGACTTAAACTCATGCTAAAAGTTATGGACAGGTTTAAGTACAAGTCTCACTGTGGGTCTTTACTGAATCAGGACCTTAATCTTTATCCACTATGGGAGAGGTACTTAAAATATACACTCGGTGTTAGGCACATGACTAGTCCCAGTGAAATGACTTTTTGAATGGAGGCTATGTTTAATAACACTACACATTCTACCCTTTAAAATAAATATTGGCTGATTTTAATTGTTTAAAATACAGATTTGTATATGTTTTCTTGCAGAGACTCCTAAGAAAAGCATTAAGATATTCTTAGAATCAAGTTATTCTTAAAAACTTTATGGTGTATTTCAGCAGTTTTGTTACTACTAACATCTTCTGTGCTAGATTTTCAAAGGAAGGAATGCACAAATATTTGTGCATGCCCAGTTTGGATATGCACAAATAAAAGGATATTCTGTACATCTTTGGAGTACTACTGCTTTCTTTGCTTTAAGTGCTGATAGGATAGCCACTGTGCATACACTCCTTAAAATAGTTTAATAAGTGAACATAAGCAAGAATGGTTCACAGTGTATTATATAAAAAGGCTGTAAAGAAGTTATTTTAAAATATGTAAAATATGTAATATGTATGTTTCTTGTACAGCCACTTCCTCCAAGTGCTTGAATGTATAATTATTTGCGTGATTGTGTGCATACACACTTCTATTTCCTGTTACATATCTTTAAATTAAAGGTTTTAGGTTCGATTTCTGTAATATATAGTCTGGACTATTATGACTTTATTTCCCAAATTTGAAACACCGATATTCATAGATTGTAAGGCCACAAGGGACCTCAAAAGACCATCGGGTCCAGCCCTCTGCACCAAGCAGGAAAGATAACTTAGGGTCAGGTGACCCCAGCAAGGTGACTGTCTAGTCTCCTCTTGAAGATTTCCAGGATAGGTGATTGCACCACCTCTGGAGGGAGCTTATTCCACATCTGGACTAATGTTCCTTCTAAGTTGTAGTAGTCCGTGAGTGTGCTGCTTTGGTCCATGAGCATGCTGCTTTGGCCCTGCCTACCCCTTTTGGCACGCGTTGCTTCGGAAACGGCAGGGACCCAAGGGGCACCCTGCATAGAGCCCTATAAAGGTCAGGGACCCTGCGAATATAGTGTAGGGTGATCAGCCTTGTCTGACCCCAGCCTTGTCTGACCCCAGGGGTCTGGGATGGATGGAGAGGAGCCTTGCCTGGGCCAGGGATCCCAGGGGACCTGGACGACATGTGGAACAGGGCCAGAGGCCTGGAGGTCAAGGGGTCTGCTGCGCTGTACATGGGGCTGAGCCCAGCCTATTCCCCCCTGGGACAGTATGATACGCTGCCACACTCATCAACGGAAGGGCCCTGGCCCCAGCCAGTGTGCACAGCTTCTGGGCAGGGCAGCTGCCACTGCTGCCAGCTGCATCCGAAGCCCACCCCAGCCCCTGCCTCACCTCGGTGAGTGAGGGGGTACATGGCATCAGGGGTGGAGAGCATAGCAGTTCCTCCTAGTCGGCAGAGCAATTCTCTGGAGTCAGCGGAGCAGTTCCCTGGAGCCAGCCCCTGCCCCCGCCTTGCCTTGGCTTGCCTTGGGGAGCAAGGAGACATATGGCATCAGGGCTGGGGAGTGGAGCAGTTCCCCAGTGCCAACCCCAAGCCCCAGCCTCTGTCCCCGCCTCACCTTGGGGAGCGAGAAGGCACTCTGCCCCAGTCCCTGCCCCTGCCCCTGCCTTGCTTCAGGGAGGAGCTGCTGCCTGAGCTTACTTTTAGTAAGTATCCCATGCCAGCCCCTGTGCCTCTACCATGCTCTGCACCCAGCTCCTCTCCGGGAAGCTGCTGTCCAACTCCTCTCTGGGCGGGTGTGCAGCATTAATAAGTCAGAGCGTGGCAAGATTTTAAATTGTGCATGGCCGTGCATGCCCACACCTTGGAGAGAACCTTGCCCTGGACACCCTGACTGTGGAGAATTTTTTCTTAAGGTTGAGCCTGAATTGATCTTCCAGGAGTTTGTGGCCATTATTACTCCTATTTTTCCCCATAGGTGCCCTGGTGATGTAAGCTGCTACCAGGTCCCCTCTCAGCCTTCTTTTTCTCAGGCTGAAAGGTGCCAGATCCCTCAGCCTTTCCTCGTATGGCTTGCCTTTTAAGACTTTGATCATACAGGTGGCTCTTCTTTGGATTTTCTCAAGCTTGCCCACAGCCTTGTTAAAGTGTGGTGCCCAGAACTGGACACAGTACTCCAGCTGCAGTCTCACCAGTGCTGAGTAGAGTGAAAGAATCACCTCCTTGGTTTTGCTGGAGATGCATCGATTGATGCATGCCAAAGTATTATTTGCCTTACTGGTTCTAGCATTGCACTGCTGGCTCATATTCATACTAAGGTCTATTATTACCCCCAGGTCACTTTCATTCCAGGTGCTATACAGTTTGGTGTCACCAAGCCTGTAGGTACCTTGGGGGTTGCATGTCCCAAGGTGGAACACTTTACATTTCTCAATGTTGAACTTCATCAGGTTCCAATCTGCCCAACTTGCTAGCCTGTCTAGGTCCACCTGTAACTGTAGCCTATCTTCAAGTGTGACCACGCTTCCCCATAATTTGGTGTCATCCGTGAACTTGGCCAGTGAGCTCTTCACCCCCACATCCAAATTGTTAATCGTTTTATGAACTGGTTAGGATGACAACATCTGAAATGTACTTACCTGCATTTTTACAACAGTCTACAAAAGACCCTGGAAATACAGTATGTTGCAAAATTGTAAATGAAAATATGTAAAGTGATGTAGATGCTCATTTGAATTAAAATGCAATATCAAAATTTCATATACTATATTTATACTATACTATATTTATATGCCTGCCATTCACCCTTTCCCAAAAAGAGTAGCCCTCTGTAATGTGGGTGCATGTCTTAAGCAAGGAGATTTGATTTTCTTCCCAGAACAGAAGCATGTAGACAGTGCAAAAAAAAGACCTCTGTGTCTTTTCCTTCTCTCTTCTTCAGCAGTCCTGTGTAGAATGGCAGAGTTTAGTCTTCAGCAGCAGCTATAGTTTTAACCATTTTCCAGCCACTGCAGAATTAGCTACCCATTCAGCCATTAGGCAGCAGCTGTGAAAAGATTGAAACTATACATGATGATGTAGTATGAAGGCTTTATTTGTGAGAGGCTGGTGTGGTTCATGAAAGGAAAAGCTTGAGCTGTGTGTCTATCCTAAATGAATGAAAATGAATCCTTCTCCTCATGATGCCTTTAGGTATTAATTTTACAGGAAATAGATAAGATATTTTAAGAGCTTTAAAAAAATGGGTTGATGCCAACTCTGAAGTTCAGTCTCGGAATATTTCTCAACTGTTCAGTTCATGGAATATTTCTAAACTTAGTTTAGAAATTGTCAACTAGTCTATAAGTTTTGCAAAATATTGGATCTAAAAACCACTAGAAATAGACATAATCAAATGAAGCAGATCAGATATGTTAGGATGTGTCCCAGCACAGCTGATCTACTTCATTGGGCAAAATGCATATTGATGTTGGCTGTTGTCCTGCCTGTTAATGCTGTGGGACAATAAGCTAGTAGGGCTGTGTGAAGTTTTGGGTGCTGATTCAATTTGGAGGAGATTTGGCCTGATTCAGTGGCGAAAATTGGCTTCCCCCCTCAGCCCCCTGCTGCATGGGGGGCTCTGCCACGAGACTCCCGATGCCCGCCCCACTCTCCCAGCCCCCCAATGGCTGCCCTGCCTGCTCCGTCCCTTTAAGAACCCCCCCCCCACTCACCAACTCGGGGCCTTCTGGAAAAGCCCCCCATGCAGCATGGAGCAGTGGGGAGCAGTGGGGATTGCCCCCCTGCTGGGCAGGAGCCAGTGAGGCAGGGCTTTTTGTTTTTTTTCTTTTTTTTAAAGGGCTGGATCTGGCTGGGTGGGGCAGCCATGAGGGGAGCTGGGAGAGCAAGGGCCAACAGGAATTGGCCCCTGCCCAGCAGCGCCCAGTGATTCGGGGCTTTTTTTTTTTCCAAAGAGCCTGGAGCTGGGGCGGGGGTAGCTGCCCTTGATAGTGGGGGGGGGGCGGGGCCCGGTGGGCGGGAGACGGGGCCTGTGTGATTTGGAGATTTGGCTGATTTGGCAACAGCTGAATCTCCAAATCAGATTTGGCCGAATCGATTTGGGACAGTGATTCAAATCAGCAAATCGAATCACTGTCCCCCAAACTGGCAAAATCCAAATCTGAAGTGAATACTAGCCACTTTACACAGGCCTACAGGCTATGTGTTTTCCCGGGGTTTGAGGAGCCTGTTCATGCTTGGAAATTTCCAGACTGCCTAGGACTGAGCCCCTTAAAACCCCCAGAGTGCCTTCTCAGGGCAGGTGGAGAATGGGAGCTGCTCTGGGTTGCCAGCACCCTCATGCCACAAAGTAAAAAGACATCTGTTGCTAAATAGCAGTACTAATTAAGACCACCTTTGTGCCATCACAAGTTTTGACCATCTGTGGTGCAACAAGGTATATGGATGTCTGTTTGCTTGTCCTTTGTGTCACCACAATAAGTTTATGGTAACAGAAGCCCATGTTTGTTTCCACCCTAAGTGATCCCTTATGGCTTGCACCTCAAACAAGGGCCATTCTGTGGTCTTTTCACAGGAGCTGTTGGACGCTCATTTTGGGAGCTGTTTCAAGCTGTTTAGTAGCATGAAAGGCTAGAGCTACTCCTGTTGGAGAAGAGGAGCTGGCAGAATGCAGTAAGACAATCAACATTTTCCCCAATCACTTGTATAATGAGATGTTGGCTCTGCAATGTCTATTAAAACATATTGTAACAGCTTCTCTATCTTTTATTTTAAAAATTATAGTGGTAGCAGTAAACCATCGAAAATATCTAGTCCTTTGGTTAAATCTTGACTGCTAGTAATCAGGCATGCACATTAGAGTGGTCCAGAATCATCTTTAATCCTTTTGAGTTATCTAGTAACATAAATGTGCACTGTACATTAAATATTATTTGTAATCAGGTATGACACAACCACTGCAAAATGTGTCTCAGGTACCACAGTTTTATTCTGTAATCTTATAAATACCAGGATCTGCAAATAGTTCTGTACAGTATTTACACAAGAACTAGTGGACCTATTTTTGCTTCTCTTTTTCTGTTTTATTTTGCATAAAAATACCTAAAAAAAAATGTTTTCTTAAATGTAGACTACATTCAAAATGATCCTAGGGCAATGTGGCTGTGAGCCAGTATTTATTGGCCACATCTGGCTCTTGCTGGGTCCAGGCCCTGTTTCCAGGCTTTTTTCTTCATTTTTTGTAACAGGGACTCTGCTCTGTTGCACACAGTAATTTAACAACCATTTATTTTCTTCTTTTAATACATTATACTCATTGTAATTCAGTTTAAATAAAAGGTATTTTATGATACAACTAACACACAGCGACTGTATGTTTTCTGATATGATTAACACGCAATTATTTTCTCTCTCTGCTGGTTAAAAAGTGTACTTTATCCTATTCTCTATATAAGGCACCTATCCTTGTAAAATTTAACTTTCTGAGGGTAGGACAGAAAGCAATCAAGAACAGTGAAGTTAAAGACATTATTATTTTTTTTTCTAAATTGTATAAAATAAGAGCTCTTAATTTGTCATTTGAGCTTTATGAAACTACATTTGAAAAAAAATGCTTATTAAGGTGCTTTTAAACCATATTGCCTTTTAGAGGCAGTAGTATGAAAGTCGCACACTGTTATTTTGAATTTGTTCATTCAAGAGGTTGTGATCTAATCGCATTATAATGTTTTCCTGCCTTGGTTTAAAAATGGAAAAAATATGCCCTAGGAAAATAGGTCAACAAGAAAAATGAAATGGAAAGCCTATGAAAGTATGACAGGTCCTTATTTGAGGGAAAGGGTTTAGAGATCACTAAAGGGACATTTGATGAAGCCATGGCTGTTTAGCACTTAAAAATGACAACCTACTTAAAGCTAAATAAAATTTACTGTGAAAAAATTACTTTAAATCTAAAGCTAAATAACTAATCGAAGACTTTCTTAATGGTGATACCAACCTTAATATATAAATAATATAATATTTTCCCCTATATTTCCTCTATAAAAGGCATAAAAGCATTGAATAGACCAGGGGCAAGGGTGGGTCATAACCTGCAGGATGATCATGTTAGAAATGAAAGTGTTCCCAATACACAGGAGTTCCACAGGTCAGATGCCATTTAACTATGAAGGTTTTAAACTACTTTGTGGACACCTGTTATTGCTCATGACATCTGAGAAGGTAAAGGTATATAGCAGTACATACTTACTGAGGCAGAGTTACCAGCATTATAGTTAAGGCAGCATTAAGTTCTGAGTAGCAGTGATGTAATACTGATTTCACTGGGGACAAAAACCAAATATTTATCATAGCCAGTATAAAAACATTTCCTCCTACGGGGTAGCCTTAATCCACCACAAGGTCAGAAATTAATGTAGTTGATTTCCTACGACGTGTGTAGATGAAACGGGAGCCCTGAATTGAAGCAAAGAGTTTTTAAAAACACTGCTTCAATTTAGGGCCATTTAAACCTCCATGTTGTGCACACACCACGCTGACTTACCTGCCTCTCTGTCAGCAGCACCCGCTGGCAGGCACCCAGCTTGGGTGGTCCTGGGGGGCACTGCAGCTGCAGAGGGAAGCACAGGGCCCCCGCACAGCTCAGCCAGACAGGCAGGCTCCAAGGTGGGGGCGGAGATCAGGCTTGCCACTTTTCTTGAGCATAGCTTGCCTTCCTGGGCTGGTGCCAGGCTGCCTGCAGGGCTTCCTGCAGAGCCCCTGAGCTGCACAGAGCCCAGGGCTTCACTCTGTAGGGGCACTCTGTAGGCTATAGGGGCAGCAAACTGAAACTTCTCAGAGGAGTTTTAGTTTTCTGTGCCCCAAGTCATTTAAGGCGCATTATGCCACCAAATTTGCTACAGAGGCTGTAATTAATGCACAGTATGTCACCAACATGTGCAGACACCAACACCATTACAACGGTGCAAAAGCATTTAGCCTGCTTTAAAGTGTTGTGCACATGTGCCCCTCATTTAGCCTATACACAGTCCTTGGCATTCAAAAGAATTAGAAATTATTCCTTTAAAAAAATTAGGTTTGATATCTAGTATTCTTTGAAGCCTTCTAGCTTTTAATGGTTGTGTTTTAACACTCTAAATGTCATGCAGTTTCAAGGTACAAAATCTAGCAGAGGGAGCAGCAGAAGACAAAGGAAGGTCCCTTTTTGATGAAGAGAAACAAATACACAGAAATCTTCTTCCAAATAAGTACAAAATAGCTGTTCATCTAAAAGCATTTTAATAAGAAAGGAAAAAAGAATAGTTGTTACCTGGGAAATATTTACTAAGTTCACTTCAGGATCCCATGCAGAAAAAGAAATGTAAAGATATAATAGTTTCCTGAGAGAAGCTGAATTTACCTATTCTTACTCTACTGGAAGATACTACTTTGGTTTTCCCTCTAGATTTATTAGATTCTTTTCTGCATCTTCTCTTGCCCATACTGTAGGCATCTCCAGGTTCTCTTTTATCATCACCACATCTTTCCTTGTAAAAGATTATTGAAAACAAACTAGCATGATTGGAGGGATAGTGGGGAACAAAAAAGATAACCCTGGATTTCAACTGACAGTGTCGCTGTGGAAACTTGGTGTAATGTTGCTTTTCCATTCCAATTCAAATGAAAATGCATTCAAAATATCAGACATCCCACAGAATTGAAATTCTAATTTCCAATTGCCTTTAACTGTGATCTTCCCTGGCTTATTCTGGCTGGTTAAAAACACTACTCTTCCTCTGTTAGTCCCACCCACTACTTAATATATGTACAGGTAATAAGGAATGACAACAAAATGGCACTCTAGTAACCTAACCCTACCCTACCAACAATATAGTTTTTACATAATTTTAGGAATCTGTTAAATTCATTTTTAAAAAGCACCATTCTGGGTAACAAAGTTGTACTTACATATACAGGTGAATTGGGGAAAACATCCTCTTGACACCAGTAAGTTTTAAAAATGGTGTTTTGAAAATCTCTATGGGGCATAGCAGGGACAGGAGGTAATAATATTTCTGCCCCTATCTTTTAAGTGCTTTATGTTTAGACTGTTTATTCCAGACTTTATCCAAGAGTCAGGAGACCCTAATATATCTGTTTAAGTAAGAATCATGAGGTTGATAAACTTTAAATTTTTCATCAAATAGAGTTTGTACCTCAGGAATTTATTGCTGCTACAGTTAAGGGAGATGATGGCATACAGCCCTGACTTGTATGCTTTATAAACTAAATGGTGCAATTTGAAACTGATGTACTTTTTAATGTACTTAGAAATTTGTTGCATTCTTTACAGAACAGCACTCTTGTCATTTCAAAAATGCCAGTAACTCAGTATTGTTCAAGTGCATTTCAAGTTTATACTGAATGCTACATTTTAAATGGAAAATTGTCATCAGATAAAAACTGTAAACTAGCGGCTTTGACACAGCATTATCATTCTTGGGTACTATAGGATAGGACTATAGTCTTCTGAGTTTACACCACCTTGGATTCTACATTTGGGGAAGAAAGAGACAACAGGAAGGCATAATGGACAAATGTTGATGCTTGCGTTATCAACATATTTTATAAAATAATGGGAAATAAATATAAAATCTGAATTGCTATGCCTCTCTCTGCTGATTTGAGCCCATATGATCAGAATCATAAGTGAGAACCTGTTCTGTTTCCTTAAATATAAATTATGCCAAGTTCCTATGACAATATTCTAAAGGTCAGGTTTCTTTACACTTCTTACTCTTGCATCAGCTCTTGTTACATGCATATTTCTTGAGGTATACATTTAGTCCCACTCCTCCCCCCAAAACCACCCCTGTTCTCTATCCCTGTTGGCATCATTACCTCTTTTTCACTCAGGCTAATAACATCTCAGGCTTCTTTCTCCCTTACTCAGCACAGAGAAGTTGGGTACAAATCCTGTGGCTTCCTCCTCCATAATATTCTGACCTTTCTTTCCTACAACTGAGGCTTCTTTTCAGACTCTTGTTATCCAATGGCTTGGTTATTACAGCCTCTCATCCCCAGTATTCTTGCATAAAATACCATATCTGAATTACACTATGAAGACACCTATCCTGTTATCTTTCCTATCCCTTGCATTATGGTACCTACAAGAAATCAGCCAACAGAAGCTGGCTAAGCTGTGAGTTTCTCAGGCACAGAAAATATTGTTTGTGCTAGAAAACAACAATTCAAATTATTTTAAGCCATCACTTAGGTGGGTAACCCACACTTACATTAATGCAGTATATTCTTATTGTTACCCCATCCCTGCCCAGCATCAAGAACTTGCTTATTTTTTATTTCAAACTGGACTCTAACCATCTAACATGAAGATGTTAGAGATGATTGATTCCTATTTACAGTGTCCCAGGCCAGTAGGGCCATATCCCAATGGAAACTTTTGGTTAGTACAGCCTTATAAAGAGTACTGGTATTGGCAAGGAGGGCCAAGACAACTTTATGGGGAAGGAGCTATTCTTCAGGCAAACCTTTTTGCCTTCCTTTCTGTCTCAGACGGCCGGAGCCGACTCGAGATGATTCAAATATCAGTCGGTCGTTTGGGCGGACTGGTGAATGGAGAGGCAGACACAGCTTATTGGTTGCAAAAACTTTCCTTACGCCACTTGTAGCCGCGACGCAGGTGGTCCGGTCGCTTGAACAACTATGTGAGTTGCTCCAGCTGGCAAGGCTCAGGCCAGCTAATCTGTCCACAAATTAAGCCGGCAGGGAAAGGGTACGTCGAGGATTGCGCTCGGCGACAGGGAGAAGAATCGATAGGTGATCAGTCTATCGATCAGCTCAGCCGCAAGTCAGATCTCTTTAGAGGCACTCTGCAGCGTGCTCAAAGTTCTCCGACTTGGGCGGAAGTCGCACGAAATTTTAAACGGCTAGCAAGCCAATTACTAGCCGCCACGTAGGAATAATTTAGAACTGGCCAATAGCGGAACACAAATTTGCATTCAAATGGCGGGAACTCTCTTGCACCGAGGTTTTTCTGTTGCAACAAAAACCTTTTGCTGTGCAAGAGGCTCTCATGTGGCGGGAAAATTCCATTGTGCCGAGGCACCAAAATCACTGGGCTGTGACATGCCCCCTTGCCGACAGCACAACTGGAATTTTAGACACATGAGCACATTATAAGGCATCTTTGTTTCAGGATTTACTGACCTGGCGAAGCTTAAACAATCAATATATATACATAAACAATTTTATAAACCGGTCTTCTTAACAAACCCGACAGCACAACTGGAATTTTAGACACATGAGCACATTATAAGGCATCTTTGTTTCAGGATTTACTGACCTGGCGAAGCTTAAACAATCAATATATATATATATATATATTAAACAAACAATTTGATAGACCGGTCTTCTTAACAAACTATAAAATATAATAACTTGAACATATAACAAC
>NW_005841981.1:275194-277474 GCF_000455745.1 Alligator sinensis | reverse complement strand
GGCTGGTGAATGGAGAGGCAGACACAGCTTATTGGTTGCAAAATCTTTACTTATGCCGCTTGTAGCTGCGATGCAGGTGGTCCGGTCGCTTGAACAAGTATGTGAGTTGCTCCAGCTGGCAAGGCTCAGGCCAGCTAATCTGTCCACAAATTAAGCCGGCAGGGAAAGGGTACGTCGAGGATTGCACTCGGCGACAGGGAGAAGAATCGATAGGTGATCAGTCTATCGATCAGCTCAGCCGCAAGTCAGATCTCTTTAGAGGCACTCTGCAGCATGCTCAAAGTTTTCTGACTTGGGCGGAAGTCGCACGAAATTTTAAACGGCTAGCAAGCCAATTACTAGCCACCACATAGGAATAATTTAGAACTGGCCAATAGTGGAACACAAATTTGCATTCAAATGGCGGGAACTCTCTTGCACCGAGGTTTTTCTGTTGCAACAAAAACCTTTTGCTGTGCAAGAGGCTCTCATGTGGTGGGAAAATTCCATCGTGCCGAGGCACCAAAATCACTGGGTTGTGACACTTTCTACCTCGGTCCAGCCTCAAACTTGCAAGGTATTGGGTTTTCTGAAGACAATGGGATTACTCACAGGCTTGAAGTTAAGCACATGCTTAAGTAGTTAATTGGGTCAGACTAATGGCATTCAGCACCCTGGAAAAACATTCTACTCTTGTCCCACAGCAGAGAAGAGGGATCAGTTGTTTTACTACTCTCATCAAATAAACCTGAAAGCTCTGCAAATCGCATCCGTAATAGAATTAAAACATGGGAATTAGAGTAATTTTTGGATAAGCTATATGAATCCTTGCAGTGATGGTGATGGGGAATTATGTCAATGTTTCAAATGAAAAACACCTAGCTGAATTCTGCAGGAGAGTAATTTTTACATGGCATATGGGCACAAAAAATTACAGCACAGCCTGGAAGGGTGGGTTACAATATATTGTATTGATTCTCCAATGTTTACTGTCTGGGATTCATTTTGAATTAAAACTGAAAATGAAAAGATAAAAAAACCTGAAAATCTTGTCATCAGATTCTGAAAAGGTCATATATAATGTTTTCCTTTAAACTACGCAGATACCTATATGGGAATAAGTGGCAGCAAAGCAAAATATATTGTTGTTTATTAGCTTGATAGATTTCATCACAAGAAATAGCAAGAACTAAGCCAGAAATGGGAGAAGAACCAATATTATTGTACCAGGATTAGCAAAGCAATTTAATATGAATAAGAGAGAAGCACTTTACTGCAAATTAGATGACCTTAAATTATGTTTCTAATATCTTGGCAATATACAAAATGTTTTTTTGGAGGGGGACAGATACATAATGATGTTATTACTTGTAACAATTTCTTGAGGCTAGAACAACTTTAAAATATATTTTTTTTACCTAAAACATAATAATATAGAAATATGGCAAATATGATATTTCAAGTTTTGTACATCTAACGGAGAAGCATAAAAGTACAAGATGGTTTAATTTTTCTGTTTTCTTGACCATTCTGGAGTCTTATTGACACAATTCCTAGTTTCTTACTAGAAGCAGGTTAAAGTTGTTTTTTTGTTTGTTTTTTTGTTTTAATAGAAGAGCTTCTCTTTAAGGTAAATACATATGCATGCAATATGTTAAACCCAGAAAAGAAAAAAATGAAAAATGGGGGAGCATGTAGCTTGGCAGCAGAACTGCTGACAAACATGTAGGCTAAGGACAGAAATTACACATTGTCATTACTCAATGATTGTGTGTGCGCTTCGGCACTGCAGAATTATTTCCCACCACATGAAGCTTTCTTTGCACGGTGCAATTCTCAGCTGCAGAGAGAAAACCCCGGTGCAAAGGAGTTCCCGCCGCTCGCATGTAAATTTGTTCCCCATTATTGGCTGTTTCTAAATTATTCCCACGTGGCGGCTAGCGATTGGCTTGCGAACCGTATAAGAGGCTTGAGCAGTTTCCGCCCAAGTCAGAGATGTCCGAGAATCTCAGGAGGATCCTGAGAACCCCGATTCCGAGAATTCCGGGAGAAGTCCAAGAGAATTCCGGCAAGGAGTCCACGATTATCTCGTGGATTTCTACGTATATCTTGGACCAAATGATGGTTTGATCACCCACCAAGAGTCTCTCCCTGTCGCCGACCGATCCCTCGATGTACCCCTGCCCTACGCACTCGTTGAGAGTCACAGCTCGGACTCTCGTATCGGTTCAGAGAGCTCTCATCGTGTTTGTTTTGCGGAGCCTAGCAAACTCCGCTTGTGTGTCTTCGGTGGAGCCTAGC
>NW_005841981.1:239021-272497 GCF_000455745.1 Alligator sinensis | reverse complement strand
CCATCGCCGACCGATCCCTCGACGTACCCCTGCCCTGCGCGCTCGTTGAGAGTCACAGCTCGGACTCTCGTATCGGTTCAGAGAGCTCTCATCGTGTTTGTTTTGCGGAGCCTAGCAAACTCTGCTCGTGTGTCTTCGGTGGAGCCTAGCAAATTCCACTTGTGTTTGTCTGTAACTGCAACTCAAGCAAGTTTTCCTGCCTGCACCGCGACCATCTACGGTGTAAGTAAAATAATCTTTAATCAACCTCCACGCGTCTGTGCCTAATTCTATTTTGCCGTGCCGACTTTCCCCAGCCCACGTGCCCGGGCTGCTGGCCACAGCCCCTCGGCCCCGACACACACAAACTGGTATGTGTTTGAACCAGAACCTGGTTCAAATCTGTAACACAGCAGAAAGTCGGTGCACATAAATCACTTTCAACATGTCTTAACCAGTTCATTAAGATTAACTCATAGTTTCTCAGCATTCCAGGATGCTTTGCATCTCCCCCACAACCCCCAGCACCTCCTCACAGGATGGATGGACTAGCTTTGGTCCACACTTTCTGCTCCAGCTGAGCAGGGAGGTGTGCTCTAGCACCCCCAGCTTCTGGCCTGGGCCACTGCAGACACGTGGCTGTATTTCCGGAATCAACAGTGAATGTCTGTTCACTTTGTTTATAGGTTCAATCTATGCAGCTTAGACTAACCTGCAAAGATTGAAACAATTCAGCCTCAGGCTTTTTGACTCTGTACTTAGCCCTAGGGGTTATAATGGATCAGAATTTCAACACACATCAGCAATGCGATGCTGTCTTCCCCCCCCTCCCCCCAAAAATGCAGTTTTAGGCTGCATTAATAGTATTGTATACAGACCAGGAGAGATGATAGTATGGCTGAGGCACCACCTGCCCTTGGCTGGGGTGGCTCATGTGGCGAGAGAGGGGGCTCAGGGTGGGAGGAGCACAAGGGATACTGCTTGGTAGGATGGCAGGGCACACAGGCCTGACTGTGTGGTGGGGGTGGTATGTGCAGGGGAGATGTATGGCTTGGGGGGGGGGGGGGAAGAACATGCCACCTGCCTCTTTCGCCCTTTCCAGTCCGTTCCCCCCCCCCCCCAGTACTTACCTTATTTCTGGCCCTGAACTGGTGGAGCCTGGAGCTGCCATTGCTGCTTCTGTCTGGCCAGGCTAAGCTGGGGCTGTCACCACTGAATGTGCTGGAGCCAGAGACAGAGCCATTGCATAAGGTAAACAGTGTTGGAGGTTGTGGATCACAGTGGGTGGAGCAGGGAGTGGGGGACAGGTACAGCCATGGAGGGATATGCGGCAAGAGTAAAAAGGGTGGGGGTAGGTTGCAGGGAGGCGAGGGTGGCAAGGAGGGCAGGGGCAAGCAGAGGTGAGGGGGAAAAAACTCTAGGGGATCAAATGGCAGGCGACATATAGCAGGGGAGCAGGCACAGGCATGGGGGGGGTCAAAGGGTTGGGGACAGGCAGGGAGGGCAGGCCTGCAGTAGTTTTTTTCACCCACCTATGCCCTAAGACAGACACAGCTGGCAGGCTTTGTGGGCACAGCAGGGCCTAGCAGCCAGGCCTGCAGTAGTTCCTGCTCCCCACCCCATGCCCCAAGACAGACACAGTCGCACAAGCACCCATGTCACAAGTTCTGCCTGTTAACAGCCAGAGGTGCAGGGCTCCAGACCTCAGACTCCCCCTGCACCTATCTCCTTGATAGCTGGCAGGCTTTGTGACCAAAGCAGGGCCAAGCAGGCCTGCAGTTTTCACCCCACTGTGGCTTAACACACACACACACGTGACATGAATTTTGCTTGTCAGCAGCTTGAGGTGCATTTTCCCAGAAACCCCTGCATCTATCACCTTGAAGCTTGCCAGGCTTCATGTGCTCAGCAGTGGCTACCACCTCGGCAAGTTTAATCTGAATCAGCCAAAAAACAACAAAGTTATAGATATGTCATTGATTCCCCATTATACTCTATTGCTGAATCTCTGAATCAGATCTGAAACGTCCAAAGCCGATTCAGCCGAATCAAATAGTAAAAGCGATTTGAATATCTGAATTGAATTGCTGGCATCTGAATCAGGCAAATCTGAATTGAATAGTTTCCTATTTGCACAGGGCTATTGGGGAATCCTATCTCTGGGGTGTTTGGCAGTTTATTGTAAGCAACTCCGGCCCTTTTTGATAGGACTGGATATAAATCTAATAAATATATAAAAAGTGTGCACAGTAACATGTGGTACTACAGGGTTTCTCTTGCTCACACAGGATACTACAGTACTCTACCCCCAGTTCCTCGAGCCTACCTGCTAATGACAGGGAGCAGAACTTTAGCCCAGCTGGGACCACTTCTGCCACTACTCATCACTGCAATGAAACTCAAGCCCACATCTTCTGCTTCTCAGGAGGCTGTTAACTCCCATACTGTGAGTTAGGCTGGATAGATTTGACACTCCACTCCTCAGGTTGAAAGAGGAACACTAGACAGCAAAAAGAAAACAATGTTCACTGACAGGCTTCCCTCCAGGAAGGGAGAGGGGGAAGGCAAAGGAGCTCCCTGAATAGAAAGCGTGCCTTTGCAACAACTTAGTAGAATAGGGGTCTGAACGTATGAGTAAGTTACGTCCTACGTGAAAATGTCCCAAGTTATCCAAGAAACATACAGTAAAATTCAGTCACAACTATCCCTCCATTCTTGTTTATTCTTGACAACTCAATCTTTCTTTGCTGCTTTACTATTTCTTGCAATACAAATCTGATATGAAAATGTCAATGTTGCCCAAAATTTTTACCGTGTCTCTTTTTTCATAGGTTTTTTTTTTTTTTTGGCATGTATATTACTTTGAGTTAGTCATGCATTTGAATTTGTTATATAGGAAATTCTGACATTAAAAAAAATAGTTCCAAGTCAGAGGGAAAATGGACCTTAACATTTCATTTTTAAAAACTGAAAATAATTCATTTTTTTATTTCCACCTTTAAAATGTATACATATAATTTAAAACACAGACTAAATATTTTAACATATTAAATTATTTAAAAAGAATAAAAAATATTTGAAATAAGGTTGAAATAAAATGTTTTGATTTTATGAAATCACATCTTTTGTTTTGATTTTCTTTTTCTGGAATGAAAATCCCTTCTATATTGATTTTAAAGAGTCAGCACTTTTTCTGTTGGAAGAGTTTTTTATATATATTTTTAGTCTGGTATATGAATTAGAATAAAGTTTTATCATTTAGAAGCATCAGTCATGCATTCAACTCGCAAATAATCCATTGTATGTACTTTATTAGCTAGATTTTTTTTTAAAAGGACATAAACAGAATTGAGATGTTACTGATAGAATTTCCAGCTAGCCTGCCTTGTGACCTATCACTATTCCTCTAGCAAGACACAGACAAGTGAACAACACGGACTGGAAGTCTCCAGAAGAACTTCAGGAATTAGTAGCTCAGCTTGACTAGGGACAGACATTACAGATAAATCGGTTTAAGTGATCAGAAACTGGTTTAAACTTGTAACAGAACAGATGTTCAGTGCATACAAACCAGTTTGTAAATGGCTGAACCTAATTTGAGATAAACCTAGTTGAATATAGTATCAGACTTAACTGATTTGGCTCATACTGGTTTATGCAATGTCTGTCCCAGTCCCCTTCATGGTTTAAGTTAAACCAGAGTCCCCCGGCATCCCAGAGGCTTTGCAGTTCTGGGAGGGGCTCTCTCCTCCAGAGAGCTGGGCCGGCACCACCCCTCTGCTCCCTGCATGGAGCTCCAGCAGAGACTGCACATACAGCAGTGTCTGCCTAGTTTCCTCCTGCTCCCTCTCCTTCCCTCTGCTCAGGCAGAGATCCCCCCCCAGCCTTGCACAGAGAACTATCAGCATTAGCTAGCATACCACAGGCTGGCTACTAGGGCATTGTGACGCTTCGGTCCCTGATTCAATTCTGTGGAGGTTCGGTTCAATCCAGTGGCTGAATCTCAGAATCCAAATCAAATCAGAGAACCGTTTAATCTCTCTGAATCAAATTAGAACCCTCCGAATCGATTCGGAGAGATTTGGAGATTCGGGCACAGAGACAGCTTTAAATGTTTTTTCGACATATCTCTAGGTAGCAGGGGCTCATGAATGCTGCGAAGCTGGGGTGCATGGAGTGTCCCACAGGAGTGCAGGGGGGTCCCCAGAATGCTCGGCAGCAGACCTGGAAATGGACCAGAAGCACTTCCAGTTCACTTCTGGGTCCACCAGGGAACACATGGGGGGCCTCCCATGGCCCCCCGGCTTGGCAACTGGTGCCTCCTGGGTCTGGGGGGGGGCACCCAAGGTCCCCCTGTGGACAATTGCTGAGTTGGGGGAGGTTTGGGGGGGCCCCCTGTGTGCTCCCTGGCAGACCTGGAAGTGGACCGTGCACATGGAGGTCCCGCCAACTCCTGTGGGATGGTCCATGCACCCCAGCATTGCAGTGACATGAGCCACGCCTGCTACCTAAAGGTATGTAGAACAAACTTTTAAACCTGTGTCTGTGTCTGAATCACTGATTCTCCAAATCAGCATCAAATCTTCAGATTCGGATTTGGCCCAATCGAATTGGGGACAGTGATCTGAATCGAATCACTGTCCCTAATTCAGGCCAAATCTGAATCTGAATTGAATAGGGCCCACTTTGCACACCCTTACTTGCTGTGTTCTGTGCTGTAGGAGACAGGACAAAGGCAGATAGGACTGTGTTGGTTTATGGCTTTTTGGAGCTGATCAACAGGTAGCTGGTAATGTCCCTCTGTTCCTTTCTTGGAAAAAGTTATTTAAGAAGAGATTGAACTAATGAGAGAGGCTTTGTTTTGTTTGGTGGGCTGATAAATACTAACAGCTCCCCGTGTAACTCATGCTCTGTTATCAACAGCGAGGGGGGAGGGGGACCCCTCCCTAATCCAAGGGTCCTGCCAGGGCCTGGCCATGCCCTCCACCCCTCAGCTCAGCACTGTGCAAGGGAAGGGAGGACAGCTTTAGTGTCCCCTGGCTTCTAGCCTGAGCCACTGCAGGCATGTGCCTTCACTTCTGGAATGAAAAGGGAATGTCTATCCACCTCTAAATTGGTCCAAGCTTTGCAGGTTTGACTAACCTGAAAAGATTGAATCAATTCAGCCTCAGGCTTTTTGAATGTCTGTCCCTAGCCCTTGTGTCTCAGATTTTCTGATGTGACATTTTTGCAGCCAAGTTCTCCTGACTGATACTTTTTTTTTTTTTTTACACCATTTATATGCATTATTTCTGCTATCTGCCTAAACAAAAAATAGCTGGTTCTCTTTATATTTTCCTAAATTATTTCACTACAAGACAGATCATAGTTTTACCTAGGATATTGATTATGCAAGCAAATTGAATGGCTGGCTGTGCCAAAGTGCACAGTGCTGGATCTTATCTCCCAGGAACTCTGTAAGAGTGACATTTTAAGAGTAAAAAAAAAGCATGGTAAATAGTTACTTTTTTGTCAACTTCTTTATTATAGATTCACAGATTCATAGACACCAGGGCTGGAAGAGACCTTGGAAGATCATTGAGTCCAGCCCCCTGCCCCAGGGGCAGGAAGTCAGCAGGGATCATAGGATCCCAGCAAGAATAAATATCCAAAGGTATCTTGAAGGCGTTCAAAGTGGGTGCTTGAACCGTCTCTGGCAGCAGGCTATTCCAAACCTTCAGGGCTTGGACAGTAAAGAAGTTCTTCCTTATTTCCAGCCTGAAATGGTCATGGAGGAGTTTGTGACCATTCGACCTTGTCATCCCTTGGGGCACTCTGGTTAACAGATGTTCCCTCAGATCCTGGTGAGCACCCCAGATAAACTTATAGGTGGCCACCAGACCACCCCTGAGCCTGTGCTTTTCCAGGCTGAACAGTCCCATGGCTCTCAGCCTCTCGTCATAAGGTCTGTTTTCCTGACCTTTTATCATGTGTGTGGCTCTCCTCTGCACTCTCTCAAGCTTCTCCACATCCTTTTTGAATTGTGGATCCCAAAACTGGACGCAGTACTCCAGCTGCAGCCTCACCAAGGCTGAGTACAATGGGAGAATGATGTCCTGGGATATTATAGCAAAGCTTCAGATGTAAAAAAAAAACCCTATATCTAGATTTCTTGTAGACAAAGTAAGTCATTGTCATTGTCTTTCTTTTTTTGTCTTTTAACTCTAAAGTACCATTTTCTTATTTTAGTAATCAATGATTATAAAGGGGTTTTTTTTGGCTTTCCTGCCTGCTTGCCTGCCTGTTGGACTGCTGGTGAGCCAGGATTTTGGGGTTCTTAGTAGCTCTGAATTCCAGGCTCATTGTTTCTTCATAACCCATGTTCTTAGCTGCTTATGTGACAGACTATTCTGGAATCAGGGCTCAGTAAAACTAGGTGGAGAAGAATTTGGTTTTATAGAGAATTTCAGAATTTTTTTTTCCCTCTCTACATCAGAATGATACCAAGTTTTGAAATCTCTAAATTGTTCATGAAACACAATAGCTATGCCATTATCAGCTGAATTCTTGAGCACTTCAGAAATTTCCCAATTAGTTAAAAATTGCCTACTAATTCCTAGAGTTCTTTTGGATGCTTCCAGTCCATGTAGTTCATCTGCCTTTGTCTTGCAAAAGGAAAAGTGACATATTACAATATACAATGATAGAATTATCCATCAGTAACATCCACTCAATCTTGTTTATGCCTCTTTAAAAAAAAATCTAGACAATGAAGTACATAAAGCTGGTTGTTTGTAAGTTAAATGCACATTAATCCTTGGCCTCACAGTTGGAGTACCACAATGCTGGATTCATCTTATGTCTTACCTCCTCCTGACAACCTGATTCATATTTAGACTAAAGACACTCTGTAGGTTCTTGTTCTAAATATTACTTTTAATTCAAGCACCTTCTTTGGTTCCTAAGCTTTGGGATGTTTAGTTTTCCTATTAATTTGAGGTTCTGTGCTTGCCTTTCAACATGAGCACGAATAGGCCTGTTTTTCTCTTAAAATGAGGAGTACCCCTGCCTTGTGAGAATAAGCTACCAAGTTCTGGCAGGCTTATCTTTCAGTTTTCACAGAATAATTGAATGTAGCTATTCATGGTTGTCCTGAAAATATTTCATGCCACCGGAAAATTGGTTAGAAACATTTTTTCATTCTTTCCCATCTTAAAAATAATGTTATAAGTATACAATTTGTTTGGTTTTCAAAGGTATGTAAATAATCCTCTCACAGGCTTTATGGGATAAGTATATTAGTTGCCATATATTTGCCAGCAGGTATTGTATCACTTACAACTGAATGAATTTGTGACATGGCAACTACACACTTGTTTGTGATTGGAAATGCTAATTTCCAAACTTTTATATTACCAGTCATATGTTACTTATATATGAGGAACTTGTACAACACCTAATGTTCTCCTTTCACAGGCAAAAATTCTAGTTGTCTAAACATATTACTGTGGATATCTTACCTACTCATTCCAGGGACTTGGGTGTCAGGACTACCATTCATCTTCAAAGTTCCTCGCCAGTTCTCCCATCACATGCCCAAACAATGTGCACAGTATATTTTATAAAGCGGCAATGCAAGTACTCTGTAAATATGTAAGGAAGTTTATGTTAGTAAATAGTTTTACACTCACAGTGTAATTTGTATTGTAATTTGGTGTTCTGTCAAATTTACCCAGCCACCCAATATGAAAACAAAGTGGCAGTTCTGTTACTTCATACCATCACTTTAAATTATTTATTGTATGCATAGATTGCAATTGGCTGGATAGCATTTTTGTGATGCTTTTTTTCTGCCAGACAGATACATAAAATAAATTGTTCTGTGCAGCGTTATAACTACTCTCAGAGTAAACAAACATAATAAATCAACATAATATGACAATTATTCTTAGAACAAGTGTGTAGTTGCCTTGTAGAGATTGAAATGAAGGAAAGGGCATAATTCTCTTCCCATTAAAATCATTGACAAAACTTCCATAAATGTTTGGTCTAAAGGACAAGTCAAATGGTTTTTAAAGGTTCTGTGAAAAGTCGTTGAAAAATGACATCATGTATTCAACAGATTCCCTTCCTGTGAATACAAGAAGCTATTATAGCAATGTTAGTGACAAAATTATTTTTTTTCTTGCTTTTTGTTCCTGCTAGGTCAGCAGTGCCCAACATAGGTGAGTGAGGGCCCTTCTAAAAGTGCAGGTAAAAGTGCAATGGGATTTAATGTGTGATCCAGATATCTGCACCTCCTGCCATGCTACATGTGCTTGGCAGGAGGTATGATTGTGTGGCTTGCACATTAGATCCCATCCTGACTTACTGTTAGTGCAGGGGGAGCCTGACACCAGGCTCCCCTGTTTTGGCAAGAAGCAGGCTCCATCGGCTGACAGCCTGGGCAAGCTGACAGGGCTCCCAGCTGTGGAGATGCATCATGCACTCCCATGACTGGGAGCCCCACATGTTGACCTGGGCTCCCAGCTGCAGGGATATCCCAGGGGTCCCCATGACAGGGAGACTGCAGTTGCTACAGTCTCCCAGCTGTGGCAGGGGGGACCACAGCTGCTACTATTTCCCAGCTGTGGGGGGCTCCATGTACCCTGCAGCTAGGAGATCACAGCAGCTGCAGTCTCCTAGCCATGGGGGTTCATGGGCCTCCCCATTGCTGGGAGTCCTGTCAGCTGAGAGCTGCCCCAGCTGGGAGCTCCAATCAGCTGATGGGGCTTCCAGCCACATGTTCAATTTATGGTGTGATAGGAAGCAGCTACAAAGTTGTTATACATATTTTATGGAATAACTTTGTAGTTTATTTCTCATTTTATCACGCCATTGATTGATTGATTGAATATGTGGCTGTGTGATCTCTTAAGGCATGATTAACTGGTTAATCACGCCTTACGTGTAACATGTAGATGGGCCCTGGGTGAGTTGGATTCTGTCACTTCTTCATCAATAGAATAGTTTAGTAAAAAGTTTAACTTAGCTAATATTGCTTAAAATCATTGAAAACACAGGAGAATGTTGTTTATGAATCATAGTGCTTCTTTGTAGATAGTGGAATTGCACAGGTTTTAAAGAGGCTTGCAGAATTCTTTAACTTTTCAGAACAGTATCTTTTTCACAGTTCCTTCCTCTTCATTTTAGAACTTCAACCTTCTCTGGCGTGCAACCTTTGGATTTCTTTTTTACGCGTACTAGACAAATGAAGACTTCAGGTCACATTTTGCTTGCTGGATAACAAGTTGAGAATTCTGAGTAAAGAATCCAATCAGAGCAGTGGGAGTATATTTTTAAATTTACATAGTAGAGAAAATTACATATCCACAGAGCAGTTACAGAAAAATAATCCCAGACTCATTATGGAAATCAGTGCACTTTGATTGGTTAATAAAGGCTTTCAGGCAATCAGGGTAAAGGGACCAGTATGCTTCATGTTTTCTTTCTTTTCTTTTCTTTTTTTTTTTAAATTAACTTGACCATGCAAATCAGACATCTACTATCAATCAGAACACGGGAAACTGGATAATTTATGAAAAACTCTAATGGTGATGTTTAAAAAACTATAAAAAACAATGTGATCAGCAATGATAGATGCATCTTTTCTGAAACTTTAAAAAGTCATTCTGAGGTCAATATAAGCATGGAGAATTTCAGTCTAAATGTTTGACAAAATTATAAACAAAAAAAGCTTCTTGGATTATAATAGGAAGTGGTCAAAATCTGCCTACACCTAGCTGAGTCATCTGATTAGCGAAGTTAAAACGTATCTGTTCCTTTAGCCACTGGCCTACAAAAAGAGTGATCTAGTTACTGTTACACCTAGTTGCATTTTTCCAATACAATCATGATCATGAGGTACCCGTTTACAACTGGATTGATTGTGGTAGGACGTTGGCAGGAGCCCATAGAAAGTCTCCAATTCATGCTTTTGGATCAGATCCATGTGAAATGTCTTAGTAACTCTGCCAACACAAGCCATGCTAGAAAATGGTAGGTATCCTTAGATATAAGCATCAGCTCCACCTATTTTATTATATTAATAGTAGTACAGTTTCCATCTTTGCCATGAATTCAACTCATTCAACACATCTGCAGACTTGAAATGACCCTTTGTGTTGGATGAGTTCTCAGCTAAAAACAAATAATAAAAAGCAAAGCAAAAAAATCCCAGCCCCACACCCTTTTCCATTGGTTCCCTATTCCTATACCTGGAAAAATTGCCCTGACATGAGAACTGAAGCAGAAACTCCAAATAACTGGGAGTGAGGTGGAGAGGAATGTAAAATTGGCTTACAGGCATATTTAATACAGCTGTTCCATTCATTGGTGTTTCACTGGAAATTGTACCCGTCTGTGCTTGCACAGCTGCTCAAACACAGAATAGTTCCAGGTTGCCAAAGAACAGAAGGACCTAATTATCTAGTCTATAACTAGAAGGCAGGGCATGATTATCAAGAATCTCATTAAAAGGGTGCTTGCTTAGCATATGGATTCCATGGTTCATGGGGTAACTTGTGTACTTTGGAAGGTTCATGCTGCTGTAGAAATTTAGAAAGAAACTAATCCCAAAGTTTCATTTTTCCCAATGCCTGGCAAGCGTTGTTAGACTTGGTGATCTAGAATTGCATTGTAATTTTTTCCTTGAATACTTAGGGTTATTTTTGTCTTAAAACTTCAAGTAAAAGATCAGAAAATGCTAGCTTTGTTCTGCAAACAATATTGAATGAAAAATATATTTTAATATTTTTGCCAAAAGGGAACCAACATTTTTGGGCTTTCAGGGACCTTTTTGGGGACCATTTTAGAATTAAAAAATTAGGCAGTACACTTTTGGGTGCCTGCCATTTTAAGGGCCTGCAGGCTGCAGGCCACCCTGCAGTTGGGAGTAGACTTAAGCAGGCAGTCACATGGCACCTAGAAGGCTGCCTGATTGGTGAAGGGCTGGGCAGCCTGGGTTTAAGACCAGGCGCTGAGAGCAAAGCCAGCCAGTTGTGGCTGGAGAGCCGAAGGATGAATATTGCCTGAACTGAGCACTGCTGCTCCCAGACACCTGAAGGTTAGGATAGGAAATATGGGGATGGAGGAGATCCTGAGTAAGACCTGAAACTGCACCCTGCTGGGGTTGGATAGTGTGGTGGGGCTGCCTGTGGAAGGGTAGTCTGCAGGAAATGCCATACCTGTGCCTACCCAGTGAAAGGCAAGGATGGGGTGCCTGATAGCCTCATCCCCCACCACCTGGTGAGTTACCTGCAGAGGTCAGGGTCCAGGCATATCAACAGACACCTCAGGCACAAGGGATGTAAGGCCCAGAGGACCCAGTGAGGGGGCGGAGCTATGGCCCCTGTGAGGGAGGGCACAGAAAGGCCAAGGTACGTCTGAGGATACCTGAGGCCAACTGTGGGCTGGAGACTGAGTGCAGCCTAGCAAAGAGGCCAGGGCAATTGGAAGTAATTTTGGATGCCATCTGTGAGGCGTGGGACAGGGTGTAGGGGTGGTTCAGAGCCATGTGTTACACCCTTGGCATCAGGGCATTAAATGGGCAGCCTCCCACCTAGAAATAACTATTAATTCCAACAAAGGCATGACAGATGAGTCAGGTGGGTGGACTTCCCTAGACAGGTGGGTGGACCAATGAATTCTTATGAAAAAGAAAAGTTAAATGGATGTATTTTCACTAGATGTATCTAGATCATTGTACTATTCCTACTATATTTTATTGAAGCTACTGTTAACATTCAGTTTCTGTACATGCATGTTTCTAAAACCCTAGATAGAATTGTAATACAAGCTTCATCTTACGTTCTTTCCCTACTCTCTATGCTTATTTATTTCTGTAATATGGATTTTGAAAAGTAAAAAATTGTATATTCTATGAACCAAATAAGCCTCTCTAGAACTAAGATACGAAGGGCCTTGATATACACCATGTTCCAAAACTGTTCTTTCACTTCTGTGCTCTGATAACTTGTTTTGTTTCTTTTTTGTTTTTTTTAAAGACAGAAAAGCTTCCTTGTTAAGACAACTTTATGATGTTGGAAACTTTTGTTTTAGGGTAAACAGGTTGAAAGAGCTTAAGATTTATTGACTGAATGAGCCTACACTCATTTATTTCAGCTGATCATCTAACCCACTTCCACTTTCCATTTGGTGAATCTTTTTGGCTGACTTTAGGTGTCCATGCAAAGTGATTTAATGGGAAATTAAGTTAAAAATAGATTGTGTGGGAGGGAGTGAAAAATGGAGGCCTAATAGTATATCAAAACCAGTGCAACTAACCATGCTAATCAACTTCATTATTCCAGATGCGTCATGAGCTGTGCCAGATGTTGCTGCTAAGAAATAATGCCTATATGGGGTCATGTGCTATGTGGGAGAAGTGAATTTTGTATATAATCATTGCAATTATATCAATAGATATAAAAGGCGGAAATAAATGTGTGAAAAGGAGTCTCTTGAGCAAATCTAGTAAGCATATGGAGGACAAAATTGCTTTAGCAATCAAGTTCTAGAAATGGGATTTCATTTTTAATTGAAAAAGGTAAAGTTGTGTTTATCTTCAGCATGTGGGTCTTCTAGTGCAAAAGAATATATATCTTTAGGTATAAAATCGAAAGATCTAAAAGGCATATACTAAATCAATATGTAAATTAACCAGGATTGTCTCTTGATCTTATTAATACTAATGAAGAATACATGTCAAGCAAAACACATTTATTTATATTTATAATACAGGGTAAATTTGCACTTTATAGACTAACCAAAGTCAATATATGTATATAATATATTATAGTATCTATGTGTGTATGTGTGTATACGCATGCACATGCACACAAACATACATATATGTACTCTGTGTGTATGTATGTATGGGTGTGTATATATATGTGTGTTTGTGTGTATAACAAAGTAACAATTTGTGTGTGTGTGTGTATACATGTGTGCGCTATATATAGCAGAATTTTATGAACTGCACCTAACTTTATCAGATGCTGTCAATTTTGTAACACAACAATATTTGTAAGTGTGATAGAAAAACAAAAGGTCCCCCCTAAATTTAAGATCTAATTTTAATCAGTTACCTTTATCATACTATAGAAATGTTACAAACAAGGACATTTTCCATATTCATAATATTGCAACACATTTACCACCTCATTTCAGACCAGTTTTTGCGTAGTTCATGTATAGAGAGATAATGGGAAAGCTAAATACTGCAACACCAGAAGACAAGTAAAAAGAACCCCTCATTGTTATTCTTTTTAAATAAACATTTTAGTTTCCAAATATCAAAGTGATCAGTATTGGTGTCTGTGTAAACTGATTTAGTCAGTGCATAAAAGGGAAGAGTATAACTTGGGCCAGGTACAGACATTATACACAAGCTGGTAAGTGATCAGAAACCAGTCTAAACCTGTAACAAAACAGAAGTTCAATGCACATAGATTTTTTTTTTAAATGGCAGAACTCAGTCTCAGATAGACCTGGATGAATGCAGTATTAGACTTAAGCGAGTTGAATTAAACTGGTCTGTTGAATTCTGTACCAGATCTCTTCCTGTCTCAAGTTAGGTCACTGTCCGCTGCCATCCCAGGCTGCTTTGTGTGTCCCCACAAATCCCCCTTGCAGGGCAGCGTGCTGGAACTTGGTCCACTCCAGGCCCAGCCCCACCATCTATCAGCAGCTGAGGAGGAGAGGGAAATCCTGGTATTTGTGTCTATGGCCCTGCATGACAAAAACAGTGAGGGGAGGAGGGACTGCTCCCCCCCATGCAGGGACACAGAGGCAGGGACACAGACACAGCCAGGCAGTGGGGAGAGGGGAATGCTGGAGTCTGTGTCTGGGAGGGCCAGGGCTGGGTCTGTGGCGGAGCCCTCCACGCACCCCACTGCTCCAGCTGCTGCTGACAGCTGATGTGGCCTGATCCAGCACAGCTGGGAGGGGCTCGCTCTGCTGCTCACCCCTGCTGTTGCCTGCCTGCCTGCCACAGCTGATAGCCAGCCACTGGTTGGAGGCAGGTCTGGGGGGAAGGACAGCTCTTGGCAATCAGGGTAGCCAGCAGCTGGCTGCACTCAATATTCTCTGGCAGCCTGGAACCCTGCTTATAATCGTTCCCCTTGCAACTTAAGAGCTCTACAAATCAAAGACAATATCAAAAGTAACAATGTTTCTTACCTACAGCAGAACCCAAGTAGACAAAAATTGTAGTTTACGTGCTAGCTATTGGATTACGTTAGCTACATCCAGATGAGTCATTTGCATGACAGTGCTGTGAACTGGTCACAGTGGGCATGTCTACATGAGATGCTTACTGGGCATTAGCTTCATAACACTGCGCAGTAGCATGGCAGTTAAAAACTGTGCTAATAACCTACTTTGCAGTATTATGAAGCTAATGTGCAGTAAGCATCACAAAATAACTATGCACTGGTGCTACTGAGCAGTAACTCTACTTACTGTGCACTTAGTATTTTATTAAACAAGTACTAAACTAAATGCACAGTATCTAAGGTGTGTCCATGAATGTGTAGATGTGCCCAGTGGGATGCATATCTAAATATTACTTCTCTATATAGATTTTATAACTATATTGAAACTAATTTAGGAACGTTGTGAGCACATGGATCTTTAGAGGCTCAGGCCAGCTTCCGTCCTCAGTTCTTCTATAACTTTAAACAGTATCTTTTTATTAACAGATGCTTCCAGTGAATGTATGTAATGAGAAGACATTTAGACCTATAATACAATTAGCCAATTGTGTCACTGTTTGTTCCACAGAAACACAGCTGCAAATGACATATCTGGATGCAGCTAAAATGGATGGGACACCTCACAGAGTAAGTTGCTATTTAACCTGAGCAAGGGTGGTGGAATCTGGCCCTTATGTATGTTGGGTCATAGTCACAGCATAGTTCAACTTCCTTTCTAGCCTGTGATCTATCACTCATGCCTTGTTATGGACACAGAGAATAATGACTGCAACTTAATCACTGTTTGACTGGGACTCAAATAGCTGAGATTTATGTTGGAAGGTTTGTTCTATTTGTGGTCTGTTGCGAATGCCAGCATGAGACCAGTCCAAAAATATTAACCATATTGACCAATATTCAGGTGAATGCTATTCCTACTTCCTATCACTTGCCACAAAAATCCTCTGGGACAGCTTATGAACCCCTCACTCACATTGGAGAGCTATTCTTCATATAAGCAGTCCCATTAACTTCTGTGGAACTAGTTTGAATCATTGCTCACAGATAGGGTTTTCCTAATCTGGCTGTCTGTGGTTTGTACCGTTTGCCCATTATGAATTTAACAGTTGAAATTCAGAAAAGATTTCACAGGTCTCATTATTATTGCATTTATTTTCACTGCTCTCCACTCTAGAGTAAGGACCTCCTCCCCCCCCCACACACACTTCAGAATAGAGCTCTCCGGATGGCCTGGTGAGTTGATCATGCTAGCGGGTGCTGCATCTGTTCACTCAGGCTGTTGAGGAGAGTTCAGTTTCAATGAAGATTATATCAGCATGTGGGGAGGGAAGAACTCTGTTTTCTAAGGGATTCAGCTGAGTATCCTGGCAGAATTTCATTTTATCCCTGCCTGTATATCTTGTGCAGAAGTTCATACAATCCTAGCTTTAGTTTTGTAGAAATTAAGTAAATGAAGAAGAAAGGAAATAAATATGTGGAAGCAGCCACTGATGACCCGGCAAGAATAATTTTACCTGACATTTTCCCTGTGCAGTACAGTGCCATAATTGACTACAGTATTCTACAGCCTGATCCAAGTAAATGGAAAGGCTCCCATTGACTTCTATGGAGTTTGGATCTGACCCTTAATAAGTAACTGTGCAGAATAAAATACTGAGGCAATTGAGAAGGCAGAAAAATGTTTCTCTCACTGTGAGCTGATTCCAGCACATGCCAATTTTGTAAATACGCATAAAACCTTTGTAAAGCACAGAACAAGGAGAGAGGCACCGGGATGGTTTATCAAAGAAGCAGAAAAGAAATAGAAATGGAAATTGTGAATAGTACCATGCAAAATCCTACAGACAACTGCATTTGGTATCAACACAAAAGAATGCCAGCATTATAGCAATAGCTTAGAGCCATGCACAGCACGGCAAAGGAGCATTAGTATGAAGGCACGCCTGGTCTTCTGGCACAGTAGCACATATATATAGGCTTGCCTTGTCTCTGGAAAATCTTTAAGTATGTTATATGGTAAATTGAAAAAAATTACTTAGACCCTCATTGTGCCTACCCTCTTTGGCTCAGATCCATCTCATGTTAATCACGCTGCTAAATATATGCATGCATCTGTATATTCTGCAGCTACAGAACAGTTTGAAACTTGAAAGCTTGAAACTCATCAACACTAATGGATGCTCTCAAAAGTTGGAGCATGGCCAAAATATTGGTCCTTTGAAAAGAAGAGATGGAAGTTAGGAGTGGGACTCATTAAATAAAGAATATACTCTTAGATAGGTTTACATTAATTCTCATAGGGACTAGTGTTTACCATATTATAATTATTCATAGCCTTAGTTTTCATAATTCCTGACATTCTTAAAGGGAGCTCTCATCCACAGTAGCCAATATTTGAAATGCACTTTAAGGTTTGTACTGGATTAAACTTCAAATTGGTGAGAGCACAGATGTTCAATGGATACATAGAGAAAAATGCTAAAGCATGCTATTCAATTGAAATTTTAGTTTTCAAGTCAGGTACTACATAGGGACTCAAGTTTATATAAAGGAAACTTTAGATAAAAATGTAAGCTTTAAATTCTTTATTCCATATCATTGCCTAAAACTAGCCATTAAAAAAATCAAAAGCTGCTTTTAATTATAGTATTGGCAGGTTACATTTAGTAATTTCAAAAGTGAACTCTTTGTACTTTATCATTTTCTCTGTATTTTAACATTTCAAAATTCACTTCCTTTAGATAAAAGCAAGTATACAGTTTATATAGAAGAAATTTTTAATCGCAGTATTAAGGGTCCAATGTTAGATGCTCAGATGCATCTTCTAACAAAGCTGAAGGAAAGCATATTTTGCTACATACTTTTCTAGGCACTAAGCATGCATTTTAATGTGAAAGGGGAGAGTAGAGAGCTCCCATGTTCTTAAGCTACAATATAAACCCAGAGGCTCCACCACACTGCTGCTGAACTGCTCTTAAAATGCAACGAGAAAAGCTGCAGATTAACGGTACTTAGATGCTCTGGTTTGATGTAATTTCAGGCTGCCTGAATTAATGTTCTATGACAAGCCCTCCCTTGCAAACCTTTAGAAGCAAACTGTTTCTTTGTCTACAGTTTTAAGCTTGGCTGCAGTCTTTGCTAGATTCTGCATTGTTTCTCACATATTGGTTTTTGGACAAAGTCGAATCATCATCTATGAAGGACTAACTGCCCAAAGGGTATAAACCCAATTGCTAGTGGTTTATTCAGCTTTGACACTTCTCAGTGTGATCCTAACTGCCTTTTGTAAAACAAGCAGGCAAGGGAAAGGCTCAAGAGACTTTCTTCTATTCATTTCTGTAATAGTTTTCTTGCCACGGGAGGCTTAAGAAGATTTGTACTGCCTGCTTTCTTTTCATTAGCAGTGAGTGCAATGCTGTTGGGTAAGTTAATGTGCGAGACTATAAAAAGAAAAGCACAGGAATTTGAAAAATATATAGTTTCTCATTAATCTATTTTTAATGTTATTTTTTCTTAACTTATTCAGCATAGGAAGCAAACAAAAATAAAGCAGTGTGTAACAGTTAAGATATTTTCAGTTGTTCTGAGCCAGAGAATTGAAGTCTAGCTTTAGTCTTGTTCGTTGAATACAATACTGTGCTTCACTGATTTTTGGCAGGAGCATGTTAAAATTCTCGTTATTAGACTGACAAGGAAACCTGATTGAATTTTCAACACAATCATAGCTCCTGTCATGGAATGTAACACTATTTAATGATTTCCTTGTATTTCTGCATGCAACAAAATGGACCAGTTTTTTAGAGACTTACTTTTGGCCACCACATTGCATTATCCTTCCATTCTTAAATCACTCATAAATGTGTTTACTTTGTCTTTCCTGACTGTTTACTTGAATGAAAATTAGGCAGATTTGTTAGGAAAGCTACAAGTTTACTATAAGGATCCATACTGTTTATAGTACAATAGCCTTTTGCATCACAGTTGCTTTAAATTTGACTGAGATTTACAGACACTTCAGTTCTGAATCGTGCATGTTAATCATTGTTATTGTGTAAATCTATACTGTGTGTATATAGGAGGGTGTTCTCTCTTGGTATTCATACTATATTATCATCATCATTACTTTCCCAAAATTTAAGGGCTCATAAAATTCCCTGGGACATGATTGATATATAATGACTATAAATTTGTTGTTTTTTTTTAAATAATCCTTTTAGAGAGTGAATAATACATTTTTAGAACCTACTTTTGATGAATTGAAGTGCGACATAAATGCAGGGCATATGTACATTAAGAAGAGTGAATCTGATGATAAATGGTAATCGTCAGTGAAAGAAGATTGCACGCTACATAACTGAACTTATTAATCATACTGTTCATCAGCAGCAAACTGAATCTTTTCCTTTGATATTTTTGTCTCTTAGTGTGGTATGCATGTTTGTTATGTTTGCATTCTACACATAGCCCCAGTCTACAGTTAAATGCCTCTATCAGGAAAAATGAAATAAAATAATGGCATAGAAAAATATCAGTAACTCAAAAGGAACATTTTGTAAGAATTATCTTTATACGGAGAGTAAGAAAACCAAATAATTTCTGCACTGTAGACCAGTGTTGAAACTTAAAGATTTATAAAGAATTTCTCTGTGAATTTCTCTGTGAAAAATAAACTATTTTTTAATGGCATGTTTTATTATCTCTCCCCCAGCCAAGTGTTTGCTAGTGTCTTTGATGCTTTGAAATATTAAAGCAGAGGTAGCTACTGATAGATGTGACTTGCCACTATTCCTTATTACAGAAATCATGTTACCATAGGCCATACTTCTGTCAGCAACTCTACATCCCCGATATCCCAGTTGCCCATATATGCATTGTAGCCTGAAGCACTGCCAGTAAATGATATCATAAATCAACAAACAGTTATATTCTTTGTTTATGTTGTGTTTAAATTTGCATGAACCTATGGGGCTGCAAATTATCCATCACAGTTTCTAAGTCCTAAGTTGACTATAATAGCTGGTAGATGATTTCCTTGTAATCTATTTGTATCATTTTATAGAACAGAAGCATGACTCACTGGAAACTGTAAATCAGATACTAAAAGGGACCCTTACTCATACACACTTGTGTAGGAAAAGAAACAAATATAAGCATCATGTTCATCTCAGAAGTTTTTCTCTGTAAAATTATGTCATTCTATTTGTGGAGAATCTTTTTGAATCTCAAGTGGGAACTATTTCTCTGTTTTAAGGTGGGACACTTCACTGGTTTTAGAGAAAACATACCCTTTTCCAAAACAGTTTTTCTGTAGTGCTTTATTTTTGCCAGCTACAATAACTCAGCAACAACTTAAAAAAGCAAGCTAGTTATCAAAACCTGAAGGTGAAATTCATTCCTCGTATAGGTGTGCATAGTCTCCATTGATTGATTTGTATCTTCTTGCTCATGTGTTCATGGTCTTTGACACGCATATAACAGTTTGATTATGTGTGTGTGTATAAAATATGTATTATAAAGTTCCCTATTCTGAAATCCAATTAGACTTGTTCATTTCTCTTTCCTCTTCCCAATGAAATGTGAATTTTAGACCTACTAAGATTTTTGTGGGAATGTTCTGTCCTCCCTATTCCTCTCAGTTTTATTTTGTTTCTTTGATTATAATTTAACTGTGGGGGAGGGAAAAAGACTGGGGCGAAATTTTGGTTACACTAAAGTCAGTGGTCAAGCTCTTACTGCTCTATTGGCCAGGATTTCACCTCTGGTGTCTTCATGCAACACTCTATAACCAAAATGTGCAAGAAGGAGAACTAAGGGCGACTTACTAAAACAACATAATAGTAGTTTGGAGGCCTTACTTTGTAGGAAAGTACAGCACCACTTTGCATATGTTCATGTTAGGTGAATCAACTGCTTGCTAAATTACTCTCTATCTCACTCTTCTGTTCCAATGTTTCTTAAAGGTATAAAACTCCATGTGTATATATAGTATATGAAGAATACCAGGCATAAACTAGTAACTATGGAAGACCTACTTTTGTTGTATTTATTGAAAGGTTTTTTCCTTTCAAAGGTTCAAGCTACACGCATTTATTTCCCTTAAAAAGTATTTCATAATTATAGATATACATGCACATGGTCCTTTAGCAGAATAGAACTTACAATAATTCCTTATACAGACTATTTTTAACAGTTTCCAAGGGCCCTGCTCAGCATTCTTTATTCACTCAAACTTCTATTGAATTCAATTGTGTATTTTCATGGTTAAGGAGTGAATAAGGAATACTGAATAGAGCTCTAAGATAATAAGGGCTTATTCAAATGTGAGCAAAACTTTAAGGCTACATTTTCATAGGGGATTTAACTATCTGACTGTTATGTACAGATGCAGTTTGTGCTCACATTTATGTGTTTCTGGGTCCTAAAATTGGCAGTGGAAGCACCTACAATTTTAGAAGCCATTTATTATTTTGACAATGTGTCCACAGGCTGCTTTGCTTCAGATAAACATCCCATTTTATATAACAAAACATAGAATATAGCCACTTCATTTTATCTCTTTAAATTACCATGTTGTACAGGGGCAAACTTGAATTTTCCTTAATACTTAAGACCTGGTGCTCAGCAAAAGGAAGCATTGGGCCCCTCAGAGCTCTAGAGCATAGCAGGCGCCCAGTGTGATTCCTGGAATCAAGCCGGGCTGTTCACTGGAGCTCTGAGGCCTGGGAAATGGCAGCTGCTGGATCTCCCAGGGCTAGGGATGTAAATAGCAATTTTAAAAAAAATATCTGTTTAATCTGTTGTAATTACAGTGGTTAAACAATTAATCGGTATGGCAACCCCTGGCCTAGCCAATGTGGTGCTGCTCCAGCCCAGTCTGCAGGGTGCCCCTGCCTGAGCTGGCATCAGTGGGGTGTTTCCAGTCCCCCAAGGTGTGGCAGAGACTCAGCAGCTCCCTGCGTCCTGGCTCCCCAGTGCCGTGCCTCACAATGAGATGTCTGGGCAAGGATGGGGCAGGCGGGTGGGTGAGGCTGAACCATGTGCCTGGGGAAACCACCCCGCACCCCTGTATTCCACCCTGCCCCTGCCAGGCCCTGCAGCAGGCCAGGCCTCCTGTGGACAGCGGAGTAGGAGGGAGGGGCCAAGGAGAGCGGGGACTAGCTAGCCTGCCATGAGCCACCTGGGCTCCATGGAGGCCTGCTGGGGGGAACTGCCTGGAGTCTGGGCTGTTTGTGGCAGGTGGCAGGGAGGATGCATGCAGCTATACCAGGGTCAATGGAGCTTAGCTATAGGTTCCCCCTTCCCTCCTCCCTCCCTTCCTCCCTCCCACCTTGCCACCTTCTGGTTCCTGCTTGGGCACCACACAGCTTTCCTTCCCTCTGCTAAACAATGACTGGTAAGCTATAACCAGTTATCATTGGGCTTATCAGTTAAATGATTAATTGGTATGGCAACTCCTGGCCATACCAATGGTTAATCAATGGTTAAATGATTGATCATTTAACCTTTCACATTTGTATGTGGGGCTGCGTGAAACCCCCGGGCTGAGAGATGACAGCTGCCAGATCTCCCAACCTAGGGGCTGTGCCAGGCTGGGGAGATGGCAGCTACCACGGTCTCCCTGCCTCTGCGCTGTGCTGGTCTCCCAGCCTTGTGCTGCCCCAAGGCTGGGGGGTCACGGCAGCTTCCAGAGGGCTTCTTGACTTCAGCCCTGGGAGCCCACAGGGTACGGGAGGCCTGTGGGATCATCCTGGCCTGGTGATGCAGGCAGTGTGCCTGCCTCTGTCCCTGCCCCTCCCTCCACACACACACACGAAGGTGAAACTCTGTTATGTTGTCATAGTCTAACCTCCGCTTTTTACAGAAACCTGTGTAGATTTGAGTGATTTTGCTTCAGGGTTTTTGAATGTCTGTACTTAGACAAATACTTTAATTCCAAAACAACTGAAAGTGGAGCTGCTTCCTTTTATATGACAGGGAGAAAGCAAGGCAGGGTTGCATCTTAAAAAACAACTTAATCAGAAAGGCAGAAGCTTTCATAATCTACCACCTATATCATCCTGCTTTAGAGAGAGTTAGAGAACTTAGGGTGTGTGAGACCTGAGTTTAGTTCCACCCTTAGCCTGAAGGGATTCAAACCCCATCTAGCACCACTCCCAAGACAGTTCCCTAACTACTACCATACAGGCTAGGGTGGGATTAAGTGGCAGAAGTGCTTTCTACCCTCCCTTTTTATGTTGTGCCATTTTGAAGAAAGAAATGTAAAATTAAACAGGGAGGGGTAAAGAGTGTCCACTCCAAGGCCCCACATATAGCTTTGGAGGCATGGCACTCTCTTGTAAAGTGGGTTTGAAGCCTCCCTCTTTTCCCCCGGCCTCAGATTGAGGAAGGACTGACCCTGCATCTCCCACTTTCTGAGCTAGTGTTCTGTTAACTCGTTTAAACGCAGGCACTGGCACAACCACTGCTACTAGTGTTTCAAAAGAAAATAGCGAGCTAGGTACAGACATTCAGAAAGCCAGAAGCAGACTTGATCTAAGTTATACAGTTTTTTCAGCAGAGATTTACAGTCCATCAACATTATGGTCAGTAATATAAGATAATTCTTTAAAAGTCCCCCTTATCCAGATTGTCAGATAAGTCTGGGTCACAGAACATATTCTTTCTAATCAAGGTGAAGTTGGTAATCTATTTGCTGACATCAGCAGTTATTTTCTTAGTCTGTGGGCAAGAGCTACCATGTTTGACTGACTTAATTTTATTAGGAAATTGGCTGTTAAGACAGAGAGAGACAGAGAGAGAGAGGAAAGGACAGTAAAGATGTGAGTGGTATTCAGATAATTGCTCTATTGATTATGGAATAAGATCTAGATTGCTGCACGATGGATAGGATATTGAGGGATGAAATTGATTAAAGGTAAAACTTGCTAGAGTGGTTCAAACAATTGAGAGTTTGCAAATTAAGAAAGTTTGAGCAGAAGACGTTATTGGAAGTGAGAAAATGAATGGGAAACTCCTTAATTTTTCTAATTTTTTCATGGCACAGAATTAGTTTGGGTTTTGTAATTTTGGGGGGAAAGGTTTTATAGAAAAGATTAGTTCTTGTGGGTTCAGACAAAAGAATCTCCCACATTTAGGAAGATTCTTTGGTGGTGGTGGAGGAAGTTATAAAGTATTGTATCGAAGAGACAGGAGTTCCTAAAGGAGTAGGGAATTGTTTACTGTTTTTTTTGTTTTTTTTATCAGTGCCCTGGTTTGATGAGAAATCTGCAGGGATTTCAATCCCTCCAATTTATGTTTACCACATTTTAGGAGTGGGGGGAAGAAATTCATCAAGTAGCTTCTGCATCATAAACCCAGTACCTCACATTAATGATATGGCCAACTGTAGTCTGTAGTGAATCTCCTGTTTTGGAGCATGGTTACTGCGAAAGATGTGGCCTGTGAACTCTTGTAATTTTGTAGAATATTTAAATGACATGGGTCCTGATCACCCAGGTGTAAAAGACACTGGCTAATTTTCTCTTGGCAATAGACTAACACAAAGCATCTTTACTGGCGTTTTTGGACCCATCCTTTTCTCATTGTCACTCTCTAGGTCCCTCTCTTTGGCTACATTTAGAGGTGGTTCTTGTGTGAGGTCCCTGGTCTCCCTTCTTCCTGAAGCCTGAAGGAAGAATAGACTTAAAGATGGCTACAATGAAACTTATGAAGTACACAAAATATACCTCAGTTATTTATAGGCATATTGAAAACTCAAGAACCCCAGATGTATCTTGACTTAAGTTATTACTTAGTTAAAAGAAATTACTTTAAAAAAATCTTTACATCAAACTGGCTTTCAAACAATGTAGTGAGGTGTGACAATTCTTGGGGTACCTGCAGATTCTACACTTAGATTGACCTAACTAGGCAAAAAAATGGCCACCTTGATCTAACTTAGTTAGATCAGGGAGGTGAACTAAGGGTGGGAGCACATTAGCCTGATTTAAAGAATGTTTTCACATGTTCAGACAGCCCCTGGCCTGGAGAATCCCAGGCACTCACCCTAGTCCCAGGGCTGCAATTTTCTTCTCTCTCCCCCCTTCCACCCTGATTAGGCTATTTTTAGGCCCCAACCCCCCAACCCTCACATGGACAGCTCCCCCTGTGGACCTGCCAGGCCTCCAAATCCTGCCAAATACACCAGGCCTTGCCAACGCCCCCCTGTGAACCCACTTGCCTCTTTCCCCAATCCCACCTGCCCTTCTCCCCACCCAGACTTAGTTAGATCACATTCCCAGCATAGCTGCTGGCACTGGTGAACATTTACACAAGCAGGACCTGGCATAAAATAAGTCACATAATCATACATTAGGTCCAGCAAACGTGCACGTATCCTTGGTGGCTGGTTGTTGGATATAGTTAGGAACATCACTTTAAAGTAATATTGCCTCTAGGTAATATTACATTCTACTTGTGTTTCAGTATCACCGGCAGCTTCACTTGAGACTTTACTAAGAAGAGTTAGAAAGGTGTCTACAACTGTGTAAAGTTTTTCTCCCTTCTAGTATGTGGGCTTATTGGTATCTGTCAAAGGATCTAGTTCTCAATTTTTTGTCTGGTCATTTTATAAGCGACTTGTTGAAGCCAGCAGGTTAATTTTGTTCAAGTTCAGTAGGCAGCTCATTGACTAGTTTCCTTTTCATAAAGCTTATGTAGACCAGTAAGTACAAAGTAGAACAGGAATCTTTTCAAGACAGGTCATAAAATATATGATCTTAACAAAGCTTCCATGCAGCTGCCTTACCTGGCAGTGTAATCTCTGCTGCTACTTTGCCACTTTCTCTGTTCCATCTTATAGTACAATGTCCTTCTCTTTGTCCAGACTGTTCTCTGATGTTTTCTGATTCTTATGTAGAGCATTTTTATAGGGGTGTATCATCTTTTTAATTGGTATATTATTCATGAAGTCACTTAAATCATAGAATCATAGAAAATTAGGGTTGGAAAGGACCTCAGGAGGTCATCTAGTCCAACCGCCGCATCTCATATTTTTCAGTAGAATAATTTGGTTCAGCATTCCAAGATGAAACTGCTGTTATTAAACTGTCAAGGTTTTTTGTGTAAATGTGATATCTTTTATTAGACCAACTAAATAGTTGGAAAAATTGTTTTTGCAAGCCTTCAGGTATAAAAACCCTTTTTTAGGCATAAGGAGAGTCTGTTGGTGTTTAATGTTCTCCATGGTGGAATAGAAGCCAATATGCAAAATACAGGTCTGTCAAAATGCAAATACATGGCAGTGAGGATCAGAGGCTATGGGTGAGAGACAGGTGGGGAGGAGGGGAAATGTTGACCTGGTGATAGAATGTAGCTGGTAAAATATAGAGAGGTTACCTAGGGTTATCGGATGGCAGGCAGGATATAATGTGCCATAAATCCAATGTTTATATTTAGTCCATGACTTTTTGTATCCAGTAGATTTAAGAAATGAAGTTATAGGCTAATCTATGAAAGGTGTTTTGTAAATTCCCTTTGAGGATTAGGACTGAGAGATTGGAAGGAGCGTGCTTGTCTTGTGAAAAGTATGCACCTACAGGTAATTGGGTATCTTTGTCTTTGATAGATTTTCGGTGTGCTTTCATTCTGGTATGCAGTTGTTGCATGGTTTCTCCTACATATTTTCCATCAGGGCATTTAGTGCACTGGATAAGCTATATTACATTTCTGGAGGTGCAGGTGTAAGATTCAGGAATGGTGATGGTTCTGTTGTGGGGTGCAGTTCTTCACAGAGTGTTGGTGATATGTTAGTAGGTTTTACATTTCTGCTCCTGGCATGGTCTGGATCTATTTGGTGCGCTTTAGGCCATAGGAAGTTTGCTTCTGGTGATGAGGTTGGCAAGGTTCAGTGCTTGTTTAAAGGCTAGGATGGACTGTTCTGGAAAGATATCTTTAAGAATTGGGTCATCTTTTAGTATAGGTTGCAATTGTTTGAGGATTTTCTGTATAGGTTACAGGGAAGGGTGGCATGTCGTATCTAGTGCTGTGCAATTTGTGGGGATTTTCTTTTTGTACTGCAGCAATTCTTTATGTGGTGTATATGGGTGGCTTTTTCAAAAGTGTGATCTATCTCTCTGGAGGACAGTCCTTGTTGGGTGAAAGCCCTCTTGAGATTAGCAAAGTGACTATTGCTGGTATTCTCAGTGCAAATTCGGTGGTATTGGAGGGCTTGCTTGTATATTACAGCTGTCTTGGTGTGTTTCGGGTGATTGCTGGTTCTGTGTAGATATGTATGTTGGTCCATGGGTTTCTTGTATATGGAGGTTTGCATTTTATTATTAAACTGCATCTCCTAAGTGAATAAGAATAAATTAAGAAAGATGAATGTGATGGAATCACATGTATTTGCTCCTAGTTAAAATAACAAGTGCCTGCAACCAGTCAGTAGTTAACAAACCACTACGTCCATTTTGATCCTTAGAACACACTTTGGTTGAATTTCCTAAAGCTTTCACTTTTGAATTGGCCTTTCAATATGTAATGCATGTTTCACCCCTTCCTTGCAGCAGGGAGGACCTCCTTCCAGGACTAGGTATTCCTGTCTAGGAATAAAGTTCAGGCTGGGAAACAATGAAGTGATGTGTATAAAGGACAGGTGGCAGTAGACTCTTGTTGTAGACACTAAAGCAGGGAGACTGAAAGTAAGGGTGTGTTTCCGTCTCAGCACTGAGAGAGGCAAAGACAAAATGTTTCTGGGAGTTGAATCCCACAGTGGGCAGAAAAAAAAGCCACTTTTTTTTTGTTTTCATGTTTTGCCTAAACTTCATGTTGCAAAATAAAATTATGGCCCCCAAAAACTGTGGCTGTAGCAGTCACAGTTCTGGGCTGGGAAAACAGGTTACCAGCATACAAGCAAGTGGAGTCTCACATTAGGTAGAAAATATGGACAGCCAATCTGTCGTTATTTACCTATTTAACTGGGGGAAACCTAAAACAATAGGTAACCTGAAACCACAGCAGATAGGTAGCACAGCTACATTCTTTGAATATATTTGTTTTTTTTAATCTATTATGCTCCTTAATCTTGCCATTTATTCTTTGAAACAGAAAAATATGCTCTTGCTATATAGCCAGTTTTGTGGATATAGTCTCCTAGCAACAGAAATTTCTCTTAAGCTGACACTTGTCATTTCAAGGGGACTGTATCCAAATTATTTTGAATAGCCTTTAATTTTCCATACAATTTCTGACACTTAATCCTCCTCTTTTTTTTGGCAGTTTGACTTGCTAACAAAAGCATTTGATTATTTCCTCATTCTTGGTTATGGTATCATCCCAAATGTGAACACCTTACATTTTTACAAAATGAACATTTAAGCTCCCTCAAACTATATCATGACTATGCCAGGAGGATTTCATTATGGTGATCTGTTTCTCGAGCATCTTCAAAAATAGGGATCTTGGAGGGGTGGGGAGGAGGCTTCTGTGCTTACTCCATTTTACTAAGGCAGTAACTGTTACTGATGGACACACATGTCATGATCATTGTCAACCAAATGTGTATTGCCTATGTGTCAACATCACCCAGCTCTGTACCAGGAAATAAGATAGAAAGCAAGGGTTAAGTGGTTTGTATAGGCCCTGATTCTTTTCTGGGCTGTTGAGGAGGGCTTCCTGTCTGATTCAAATATGCTGGTGTAGAGGAAAGTCCTGTAAGTGAAACAAGAGACCGTGGAATCCATGCATCAGCAGAACCTGTGGTAATGAATCTCTGCATGAACAGCAACAGTTACCATAAGCTGCAGAAACTGGAGTGGGGAAGTCTCTAGGCTTTTCTTGAGATATGGGGTCAATTTAGCCCTACCAGCCTTGCACAGAGCATTCTTAGTAAGCACATAAGCACATTTGCTTTGTCTTTTTATGAGGTTTTCTGAGCTCTGCCTAAACAGATGTGATGAATAAAGCCTTTAAATAATTAACCTGGCGCAGCATACTCTTTATTTTTTTGTCTAGCAACTAATATTACTCATCTGTGACTATTGGATTACTTCTACTCAGTCAGTGCTCTTTTTATTTTTTGCACTGGTTTATTTGCATATTATGGGGAAATTATGCATTGATGAACCTATATGTGAATTACAATAATAGGAATACAGTAAATATTTTTGGGTAAGAATATTAATATTTGTTAAAACTACATTTTGTATATAAGTGTAAACACACATGTACTACATGACCAGAAGTTGGCATTTGGCTTTATAATCCTGTTGCTAGGTAGGATTCTGGCACAGAATAGTATATGTATAAATGTGAGGTTGACATCTTTCTAGGTAGCTGCAAGGTAATTAAAGGTATATATGCTGCATTTTTGTGGTTATTACTGTTTTGGAACTACCAAGTCCAGGGTGTGATCTGTTCTTATTGGCATAAGGGCAATATTGTGTACCTAGTGCATCATAGTTCAGGGATGGTTTTCGTAGCTCTTGTTAATATTTTGTATAAACATATTTTACTGTCTGACAGGATTTTGAAATTTTGGGTGATGTTTTTATCTAAGTTCAATGTTAAACTTTCTTTTTGGAGGCCTTTATGAATGTGTCACTGAAATATGTATAGCAACCTGCCTGCCACAACTAGTAGAGATTGGAGCTGGTGGCACTCATTTTGTTCCAGATAACGAAGGGATAGAAGTGACATATAATGACTTTGCATTGGAATTCTCTCCAAGAGAGCAAGAAGATGGTAGGCCATGTGTTTTAGAGGATATCTATTCAAGAATTAAATTTTATAATAGATTGAAATTCTGCTTCCCGTTTTTGGTTTTATGTGCTGGGACGCTTAATTTAGTCCTACCGAGAGCTATGCAGAGAATAGCAATTTGACACTTTAAATACATTTCTGTTTTGGGCATCAGATCCACATAGTCAAGGGAAGAGGGCAAGGACTAGAAAGCCTAGTAATGATTGCAAAGGCTCAAAAACAAGGTATTTCCAAATATCTTGCTTTTAAATGTGGTATATTAAAAGGATTCAAGAGTGAAATCTGGATCGTTTGACCTCTCTAGTTTGGTTTATAAATATAGTCTGGTGGATTGAGCTAGAAACTCTTTAGATCAGTGATTCTTAACTGGGGTGTCATGGCATCCTGGGGTGTTGTGATATCTTTATAAGGGTACCACACTATCCACATCCTATATAAGGAAGTGAGTACTTTCTTCCCTTTTCCAGGGGTATGAGTCTGCCCCAGCTACTCCAGTGATGCCTTTGATTGCTTCTTTGAAGACTGTCACTGCTACTCTCCTCTATGCTTCCAGCAGCAGACTGTGCATAGGTGGGTGAACACAGATACATCTGCGCTTTGCAGCCTAGCTAGTCCCCTTCATTTGTCCCATACTCCCAGGGCCAGGAAGAGTAGCATACAACACCCCCACAAGATCAGTTTCAGTGGTGAGGGCTGTCTTTGCCTCCACAGGTACAGACTGGGGATGAGGAGGCAGGCAGTGGAAAGAAAAGGCAGTTTAGGTCCTGCCCCTGGTGCTCTCACCTGACGACTAGATCAGTGGTTTTCAACCTTTTTAGCCCCAATGCACCCATCCATATCTTTTCTGAATTTAGATTCTAGCCCTGTGATTCTCAACTGAGGTGCTGCAAAATGCCTAAAAGGAGGAGGAGTGCCGTGAGGCTAAAAAGGTGGAAAACCACTTCCTTAGATGGCAAGCTCTTTGGGAAAAGATAACTGTTAAACTCATCATAGTCACTATTTTACAAAAATTAGGTACACTTAAGATGAAAGTATATCATTAAATGAGAATACAAAATAAATGAAAAAGTATTGCACAAAGGTGACGATGACTGATTAGATCTTAATTATTGATTAGGTTGGCACTCCAGCTAAGTACAGACATTCAAAACACCCCTTCCAGGAGCCTTCTGTTGCACTTTAAGTAAAGTGCTATGAACTAGAGTGGGAATGAACCAAACAGACATTCATTGCTTGGTGGGGGGAGGAGGGGGCTTGGAGCCTGCTTACACTGGCCAATGCCAGCAGCTTGGAGGTTCTCTCACACGTCTCCCAGGAGGTTGCCAAAATGTCTTCTCTCCTCAGCCCTGCCCCCTGCCACCCCCATCAACTAGCGACTGTCAGCAGTGGCTGGGGAGAAAGGGGGGATGGTAGCCTCCATGCCATGTGCCCCCCAGATTGCTGCATTGGGTATTGGGGCGGGGGGGGCAGGCTGGATCCTCACAGCAGGTGATCTTCTTCCCCCCTCAGCCTATTGGCAGCTGCAGCTATGAGCTGCAGCATGAGGCTGTTGACCCAGTTTTTCACCATGCTGGGAACTGGCGGTCGAGGGAAGTGGAGCCCCATGCTGTGTGAGCTCTCCCAGATAGCCTGCCCCCCAAAAAACCCAACCAAGCTATGTCTGTGCAGGAAGGGGGCTCCCTTCCCCCACCCACAGATCCCAGCACAGTGAAAAGCCAGGCCAGGTAGCCCTTTGCTGCATCTCTCTGTGACAGGCTGGGGTAGGGCTGGACTGGTGCTCACCTGGAGCAAACAAGTACCAGCTAAGGCTAGCAAGCCATCCAGCAAGGGGCCCTTGGGATGCCGGGGGAATGTGACCTATTTTGACTCAAATATTGATAAAGCGCTTTAACTTAAGAAGCTTTAGTCTGATACCACATCCATCCAGAGTTAACTTAGAGTGGGATGCACTTTCTGCATGTTTAATGCACAATAAGTGTAACCTCTATACCTAGCCATTGTTTAGCAGAACTGAAAAACATGATCTTTGTCAGCTTTGTAAACAGAGGGAATCACTCTGAAGTGCTTGTGATAGCATCTATCTTGTGCTTATCATAGAAAGGCAAGATCAACCTCATCTCTGTATGGAAAGTTAATTGTAGCTCTTTTTCTGAATTTCGATTCTAGCTCAGTGATTCTCAACTAGGACACCGTGAAATTCAGAAAAGTTGTGGAGGGGGGTGCCTGGAGGCTAAAAAGGTTGAGAAGCACTGTCTTAAATGATAAGCTCTCTAGAAAATGGCCCTATCGTGGTCTGCATTTGTATAGCACCTATTTCAATTGGGTCAGGTCCATGACTGGGGTTCTACTATTGTACTAAAAATAGCAAAGTCTGTATTAGCTGCCTGACTAAATAGGCAAAAACTGTTGTTTTTGTTTTTGTTCTAACGTGTTTTGTACATGGTCATGATGGGGCTGTTTTTAGTGCTGTAGGTAAGCTGTAGCAAAATCTATTATTAACTTTCAGACAAACTCTCTAAAATAATGGTCACAGCTGACTTAGACAGGGCTATATTTCTTCCTAGCTGAACATGGGAACATATATATACAGCGATTGGAATAAACTTGTTCAGATTATCCAGGGACTTCTGGAAAAGGAACAAGAAGCTTGGTACAGCATTTCTTTTAAGTATTCCCATTCTAAGGTTGAACTAATTGATATTTTTTTATTAGCCTCTGATCCTTGGGAACACAGCAATACGTTTCTCTTTTTATTTTATATAATGAAAGCTGTTGTGCAATATAGCTTTTATACATCAAAATTGCTCTTGTTAGAACACACTGATTCCAAGGAATAACCAAACTAAATGTTTATGGAGACAACCTCCTCCGTACTCTAATTTTGTTGCCTTCAGTGTGATTACCAAAGTGATGAACTAGGCTTCAACAGTCATGATACCTTTCTGTTCCTCCTCCTGTTCTGTGTGTATGCTCTTATGAACTAAAGGTGACATCCTATTCCACTGAGACATTTTAGTGGCAGCTACATATCTAAGTCCAATCCTTTTTCTACCCTGCTTGAGTTTCTGAAAAGCTGTTAACATGAGAGGTTCCTACTTTTCCTCCTAGGTACTTTTTGTGACTTTATCTTAAAGCTAGGGTGAGAGTACGTTACAAAAGAGGATGTGCTTAATGCTGTTTCAGGGACTAAAGCAATGTTTAGTTGGATTGCATATGGATGTCTACCTGCCATATACACTTAAAATAGGCAGACTAGAATATAGCCCTAGAAGTCTGCAAAAATATGACAAAAGAAAAAAAAAATCAGTGAACCTTTGTTTGTTCAGAATTAATATTGAAATTACATTTCATAGGTGAATCTGCCATGAAATTTCAGGGCTATAGAAAACCTTTTTTTGTTCCATGGTGGGACCAGACATAATCCCCTGTCTCCTCCCCTCCTTCTGACTCCCTGTTCCACCCCCATCTCCATGTCCTGTGAAGTTAAATTTTGTAGTGTAATTGTGGGTGTGATGCTACCCGTGCCCTCACCTGAATAGTGGGATCCTGGGGTACCTGGTAGCTGGTGGCCCTGCTCAGCTCCCTGGGTAGCTTCTGCAGGGTCCTTGAGTGGAGAGCCTCCCTTACGATTAAAACAACCTTGCAGACGGTTATAAAACTATTTACAGAATTTAATTATTTACAAGATAACACATACGTAATACAATACAACATAATGTTACCCAACATAATGTGGCAATGGTGGCTTAAGGGTTAATACTTCTTTGCTTATACGTTACACCAGGGTAAAGCATACAAATTACCCATGGTAATTAAAGAACCAATAAACAAATAAATTGATACACCAACTACTAAACCATCAAGAACTTATTTATACACACAGTCTATATCTTGCATGCTCCAGGGTAACTATGAGGACCCTGCATACACTGCCCCTTGGCTTGGAGTCTCAGGGAGCAGGATTGCTTCTGTGTCCCTGGCACAGGAGTCATAGGTGGGTCCCTGCTGCTGGCATCCCTCTCAGGAGCGTCAGGGGTCTCAGTGCAGCAGATGGTGGTTCCTCCCTTGCGATCCCTGCAAGAGAGCTTATTCCTGCCCTGACTCCAGTCCCCTGGCACAGCAGAGAGTGGTGTCTGGGCCGCAGGTTGTAGCAGTTTCCCCCTGCCCAGCACAGCCTCACACCACCTGGCAAATGCAGCCCCTCCGTGGGCCCTGCCTGCACCTGGGGCTTCTAGCCCAGTGCTCCTCCAGCACACTCATCCTGCTCTTCCCCTGAGTGCCCTCTCACTCACAGAGCAAACCAGGGCAGTCTCCCCCTGGTCCTGTGTCCCCTCCCCTCCTGTGCTCACTCAGCCACACAGGGGGTTGTAGGAGGGTCTTCCCAGGCTCAGAGTCTCCAGACAGGCAGGTTCTCTTTTGTGCCTGCCCCGGCAGGGCTCCAAGGGGCAAGGGAGGAAGAACGGATATAATGTATCACTCTTGGGTGCAGCCTCTAGCTGCCACCCCTGCAGGGCCCCCACCGAG
>NW_005841981.1:215573-238946 GCF_000455745.1 Alligator sinensis | reverse complement strand
CCTTTGTTCTCTGCCTCCCCCACTGGGGGAACTGCTCCCCATTTTTAAACAAACCCTCTCCCAGGGTTTTCAACAAACAATCCCAGGCCAGGCCTCTTTCCAGGCTTTAGCTAATGGTACTCATCGCTCCTGCCGCTTCAAAGAGGGCTGCCTCCAAAGCAGCTTATTTGCACACAGGGCAAATGGTGTCCCTACTCAGACATACCCCCTCCCTCTTCACACTCTGTCCCTCTGCAGGGCAGCCTTTCCTGTCCCCTTCAGAGTACTATTTTAATGCTGCTACAGTAGTAATTTCTCTGGAAACATCAATATATTCCTGCAGCTTGAATGTTTTGTAAAACAAAAGGTTCTGTGCTTATAACTTTCCGTGCGAGTCTTCTATGTAGACTTGAGATTTATGGGAGATGCTAATCCCAGCTTTCGACAGCCTGTTGGGAATTTTGGGAGCTGTGGCTGATAAACTGCTGTGGACCCATGAGGGCTGATGATTTACTAGGAAGCCCATCAGTTCTCAGTAAAAAAAAATATTTCACTGTCAGATTTCAACATATTGGCATAGAAAAAAAGTTTCCTTCAATTTCAGGTCTATTATTAGATTTCTGTCTAATAACAGTAAATAGAGATGGGCTCTTGCTCCTTAGCACCACAGGAGGAAGTGACAGGGAGGAGACTGTAATGACTGCAGTTTATGCTATCGTGGAGGTCCAAAGTTTCATGTTCTCTCAAGCTTTAAGTCCTGTGGAGCTAGCAACCTGAAAGCCAATATCTTTGCTTACTTGGATTGTAAAAGGGTGGCTTTCATCATCTTGAAGATAGGTTAATCCTGGTACCAGAGCGTTAAACCTAATCCCAGAGGTTTCTCGCAATTCTTCATCTTCTCAGTTCCTCTAAGCTTTTTTAAATCCAATGATTGTCTTCTCCCTAAACCCAAACTCTTGCTAGTTTCTTGTCAGCTTATCTAACAACTGACTCACTTTCTTAGTACTGATTGGCCTAGGCTCCCACTGCCCTTAAGATCAAAAGATTCCTTGATATACTGACCTGTGAGGCCATGTTCAAGCCAGGGAGTGGGGGCACATGTGGCTTCAAAATGGAACACTTCATATTATTAGAAGCAAAATTGCTTTTCCTAACTATCCCGATGCATTTCTCAGAGGATTTAGATTTCTTAATTCTGGGACTCATGATACATGTGTCTCCCTACAAGAACACAAAATTTAATCACATGAACAGAGATAAGCCTTTGTTAGGGGAAATATAACTTTGCTCCAACAGTTTAGTCAGTCGCTTTGATGATATATTTGGTGTCATTCAGTCTTCAGACAAAATGGACTTCAATACAAAACACCCTTTCAAAGTGTAAGCTTTTTCTAATCCTCAGACACCATTTGCATGACTATTTTGTGGAAGCATAAAGCTGATAAAGAGATCAAAAGAGGATGAAAAATTATTTGGACAATGCTTTAATATTGAGAGTTATGCCATCATTTATGATGCTTTATGTTGTTAATGACTTCAATCATTTTTTAATCTAGCTTTTAAGGAAGGACAGTACTTGCTGTACTAAATAAATGAGCATAAACAATTATTACAATGTCAAATAGGTCTGTAGGTGAACTCAATTACAGTGGAACAATGGAGCAAATATATACAAGTCATCTGCATTATTATATTTCAAATGTCAAAAGCACCAAAATGGAGAATGGTAAAAAAAAAAAGATAACAGCAGAACAAGAGACTGTGATTAAAATCATTCTGGATCACAGAATTTTTTATTCTGCTTTTTTTTTTCAATCCTTCTGTAGTTGGGTCTTATCTTGCTAAAGTTGGTATATACTCTAGTTTACTTTGAGGGAAAGTATTTGAGCTTTTGTGGACAGTATCTTTATATCTTTTCTTTTCCCATAATCCTTCCTCCCTTTTTAAAGATAGAGATCTGAGTTGAGCTTCTGCTATCTTTGGTATAAAGCCATCTGATACATTCTGATACCAAGACGACTACTATTCTGTCTGGTGGTCATGAGATTTTTGGGGAGGTCTAGAGAAATGCTTTATCTTAACTAATTCCTCTGCTACAAGTCTCTGCTGAGTGTTCTGTGATGTCTGTTCTCAGAAGCCAACTTTGACTTTTCTTAACTACTCTCCAAATACTTTGTGCCTTTCTATTCCAGCTATTTTTGTGAATACACAGATTCCAGGAATGCTAAGGCTTCCTTTACACATTACAGGTATTCAACAATTAACTGGTTAATTGCTCAATTGCCATGAGACCAGCTACACATGCAAAGTATGTATTATAGGAATAAAGCTCCAAACAGCTTAAAGTTAGATGTCAAAAATGTGTACTAACTTTATAGCTGGTTGGTATCAAGCTTTAATTTGCACATGTTGTAGGGTCACCCCTGCAGCCGGGAGCCCTATCAGCTGTGGGCTCGCAGCTTATAGATTCATAGATGTTAGGGTCAGAAGGGACCTCAATAGATCATCGAGTCCGACCCCCTGCATAGGCAGGAAAGAGTGCTGGGTCTAGATGACCCCAGCTAGATGCATATCTAACCTCCTCTTGAAGACCCCCAGGGTAGGGGAGAGCACCACCTCCCTTGGGAGCCCATTCCAGACCTTGGCCACTGTAACTGTGAAGAAGTTCTTCCTAATGTCCAATCTAAATCTGCTGTCTGCTAGCTTGTGGCCATTATTTCTTATAACCCCCGGGGGCGCCTTGGTGAATAAAACCTCACCAATTCCCTTCTGTGCCCCTGTGATGAACTTATAGGCAGCCACAAGGTTGCCTCTCAATCTTCTCTTGCGGAGGCTGAATACGTCCAGGTTCTCTAGTCTCTCCTCGTAGGGCTTGGTCTGCAAGCCCTTAACCATACGAGTGGCCCTTCTCTGGACTCTCTCCAGGTTATCCGCATCCCTCTTGAAGTGCGGCGCCCAGAATTGCACGCAGTACTCCAACTGCGGTCTGACCAGTGCCCGATAGAGGGGGAATATCACCTCCTTGGATCTATTCGTCATGCATCTGCTGATGCACGATAAAGTGCCATTGGCTTTTCTGATGGCTTCGTCACACTGCTGACTCATGTTCATCTTGGAGTCCACTAGGACTCCAAGGTCCCTTTCCACTTCCATGCCACCCAGCAGGTCATTCCCTAGGCTGTAGGTGTGCTGGACATTTTTCCTCCCTAGGTGCAGCACTTTGTATTTCTCCTTGTTGAACTGCATTCTACTGTTCCACCCACTGGACTGTGTAGTCATCCAAGTCACAGCCTCTTAACTTGTTCACCAGTATGGGGTGGGATACCATATCGAAGGCCTTCCTGAAGTCTAAGTATACGACATCCACCCCTCCTCCTGTGTCCAGGCATTTCATAACCTGGTCATAAAAAGAGACTAGAGACAGCTGCAGGGGTGCACTGGAACAAAGAGTCCTACAACTACTCAGGACATTCAGCCCCAGCAGCATCCCACAGCTGCCAGGACCCAGAGTCCCACAGCTGTAGATGCTGTGTCCCCATATGGTGCCTCCTGGTGCCCAGCCCCGGTTGGTTCCCAGCAGCTGCAGAGTGCCGCTACAATCTCCCAGCCCTGGGGCTGTGTGAAACCCACAGAGTAGGGAGATTGCCACTGCAGGGGGTGCATCGGAGAGCCCAGTAGCTGGGAGATCCTCAGCCTCCTGAAGAATCATAGAAAATTAGGATTGGAAGGGACATCAGGAGGTCATCTAGTCCAACCCCCTGCTTAAAGTCAGACCATCCCCAACTAGATCACCACAGCCAAGGCTTTCTCTAGCTGGGTCTTAATAAAATCTCCAAAGATGGAAATTCTACAACCTCTCTGGGTAATGTGGTCCAGAGCTTTACTACCCTCCAAGAGATGGTATGTTTGTTTGATTGATTGACTGACTGATTGGGGGCACAGGCTACATCTGTGTAATTGGTAGTGGGGGCTCCCAGCTGCAAGAACTTGTTTCTTGTGGTGTGTGAGGAGGCATAATTGTGTGCGTCATGCATTAGATTTGATGGGGCCTTTATCTGCATGTGTAGAGAGGGTCTGATTGGACAACATCTCACTATCTCTTCTCAATCTTAAAAGAGTAAGGATGGTTTTCTACAGAAATATGATAAATGGTTCCATTCAGTAAAAGTTACTAATAAGAGCAATAATAAAATAATCTTACTGCTAATGTATTCATGGTATTTTATTGATACAATACTCAAACTGACAATTTTGAATTCTGGAAACTAAGTAAAACCTAACATAAACACTAGGGCTGTGCGAAAGTTCAGTCGCTGATTCAGCGACCAAATCTCCAACTCCAAATTAAATCACGGGACCCTTTAATCTCTCCGAATCGAATCAGAACCCTCCAAAGGAAGCTGGTAACTTTAGGGGGGCCCTCCCAGTGGCACTTCCACTTTCAGGAGCTGTTAACTAACCAAGGGAGGCTCCCCCTCCCATGTGGGAATCCTTTTTCCCTGCAACTCACAGCTCCCAGGCCTGGAGGGTGGCCCTCGTCCTCTGTGCCAAGTTGCTCTTTTGTCTGCAGTGGGCTTCAGGGGTTGTCCCCTGGAACGGTGCTCCACTATGCAGGGTTTCTGGGGCCTCTGGCTTGGCCCTGCCTGCTGGCTCAGTAGCCTGAGCACCATCTGGCTCCCTGGACTCAACCTTTTGCTATGGGTTGGAGGCCCAGACTGCCTTGCAGGACTGGGGCTTGTTCTGCTCCCTGACCTTCCATGCAACACCTCCTGTACCCAGCTCCCAGCCTCATGCTGCGGGTTGGGGACCTGAGCCACCCAAGGGCCTCCAATGATCTGGCTCCATGCACCAGCCTGTGCACCATGTCTCTGGCTGCACGCCAGAGGCTGCAAACCCGAGCTGCCTCATGTAGCTCCCAGGGTCTGGATGCCATGCACCGTGCTGCATACCGAGAGCCTAGTTGCTGGAGCTGTCTGCCATTTCTTGCTGATGGAAGTCTTCAGGGGCTCTTCCAGGCTACTGCTTCACCCTGCTGAGCAGCTCTCCTCAGCTCCCCTAAGGCCCACTCTTTTCTCTCCTCCATCCCTGATGTGTCTCTCCACATGCTGGGCACGCAGCTCCTTTTATTCTCTTCAGGAGGCTTTGCCCCCAAAGTTCTGCTGAGGCTTCTTTCTTTTCTTTTTTTCTCTTTGTTCTGAGCAGGGGCAGGGCAAGCCCCTCCCAACAGTTACCTGATTGGTGGATGGGCTCAACCAATCATGAAGAGGATTCTCTAAGCCTGGACATGCTGGGCTGCATCAGTAAGTTCGCTACATAAGAAACCGATAATCAAGTGTTAAGCCTAAAAGTAGCTAGGACTAGTTACAATTAGTATTGTAGAAGCTTAGGAAAATTCCCTTAGGAAGCATGCTTTATTTTTTTTTCTTTTTTCCTTTCTTTCCTCAAAAGTTATTTAAGTTTGTATTTTTAGCTTGACTAGAAGAAGAGCTCTACTGCTAAGGGTACTAAGTAACTATGGAGAAAGGCACAGCAGCATTCTGATTCAGTAGAACAGAGATGTTCAGCTGCTATGTGGCAGGGAGGGCACACATTCTGCAGGCTGCACCAGTAGGGGCCGCATGTCCACATGCTGTACCATGGTGAATCCGAGCCACATGCCACTTGGACACTTCTCTGCAGCTCTGCACAGGTGCCCCACCACACCACACAGCTCCACCTTCAACCTCCACTCCCCAGGCTATTAAATTGAATTGAATTTTACTTGAAATTAAAATATTAATGGCATGAAATTGATCAACTTTTGATGGGAGGGGAGAAGGGGGTATTTTTTCACTCAGATAATTTTGTGCTATTTATTACAATTAAGGGAGGATCTTCACATTTCTCAAGTGTCTAATCCAGCTATTTTGCCATGAATTGCTTTATTTTAACAAGCAAAAATTTGTTTTTATGTGAAGAATGCTATTTCAGTCTAACTTCAGAAAGTAACATTTTAAATACTATGAAAAAGTCAGTTAATTGAGGTTTTTAAAGGATTTTTTTTAAATGAAATAATTCTTTATGTCCTCATACATTTTTAGTTCATATTTGTAAAATGGGGGAGTATGTTGTATTATAATTCAGTTCCTCATTAGCTCATTAAGGAACCTCAGAGGTGAAACAGGATCACTGTTCTGAGGGAGATGTGTAGTTTCGGGGTGAGCAGAAGCAAAGTCTTATATGCTTAATAAAGTGGAACCGGGATGAAACACAAAAATCCTCCTAGAAAAACAAAGTTGCTATTGGTTATTGGCATTCAGTTAAGAATGAGAAATATGGATTAAGTAGACTGTCAGGTACACTATATGTTAGTTATATAAATCATAGTATTTTCAGTGAAGTCCAAAATATTTTACTTAAATTATGTAGTGCCGGAGGTCTTGAATAAGATTTTTTTTTTCTTTTTCAATAAAGTGTCTCTCTCCTTCAACTGTCAGTGCAGACACACCCTCATATGTCACTACATTTAGTAGAAATTACACTGGAGAATCCTAAGCAGAAATGTACGTGTGTATATTGATAAGATGTATGGTTCTCCCTTCATTGTAGGAAAGCCAAGAAGTGAAGACATATGCTCTACTTAAAACTTTAAATAATGCCCCATTTCATATATATATAAATAAGCCAATTTTGTCCTGTTCCTTGACTTTTTTCAGTCTTTATTCTTTCCTTGTTATGAGTGGAAATGTGTGAGTAACCTTCCAGCAAGCTGCCAAATGGAACTATCCTTTGCATGAATGTTTTTGTTTAAAAGCAAAATATATTAGCAACAAGGAAAAATGCATTCATGGAAATTAAAGTCTAAAATTATAAGGATTTCACAGCAACTTGCAGGAATTATTACCTTGAGTTTTCTTTAATATGCACTTTTGAAAGCCATGTAATTTTTTTAAAAGAGACTTGTGCACTGATGATAACATTTTAAAAGGTATGTAGGTGTCCAAAAATTTGGAGAAGTGCCTGGAGGGATTTTCAAAAACTCCAAGTCAGCCAAGTTCCATGAAAGTCAAGAGCAAGTTAGGTGCTTTTCCTTTCCAGAGAAATTAAGCAATCAGCCTGCCAAGGTACTTTGTGGGAAAGACAGAAGCACTTTTCAGCAAAAGCATAGCAATGCATCTGGGTGCCTGGGTCACAAGGGCAATGGCAACTTCTGTTTGTTGCAGTGCTGCCAGTGTGATTGTAATTGTGATTTGAGCAGTTGGCAATGACTGCCATTTTTTTTACTCTTCCACCTTCACCCTCGCCTCCCTCCCCCAAAGTTGGCAACCACGCTAGTTGCTCTGGTTGCTCAGTCCTAGTTATGCTGCTGCTTCTCAGTATCTCTGGGGTCCTGAATCTTTTAAAATCTGACCCATAATCACCCATGCTGGCCTTGTTGTACAGGCTTAGATGAGTTAAATCAGAAATGCTTCCTGAAGAGATGGTATGTTTGATTGATTGATTGACAGATTGAGGGTAGGGGGCTGCATCTGCAGAGCAGGGACAACTGGTAGACCCAACAGAGAGGTCTGATATAATAGCCGAGAAGAGCTAGGCCCTATTATTACTTGAAGCCTCCCTGTCTCCCTGGTTTTTCGGTTCTTGACAGGATAACAAAACAATAACAAACACAATTAAAAACATGGTATACCAAAATTCAGAATGCAGATATTTTAGGTACCTGGTCAGTAGAACAAAGTTGGCACACAATTGGTATTCTGGTTGGTTTGTAAATGTATGATTAGGGAATGCACCTATATAATGGTGTTTGGTCATGATTACACTAACTGTGTGCGTATAAAGGAGACATGATTTAGGAAGGCCTTGGATTTGTGTACCCTTCTATCTATCTTCTGTGTTGGTGAGCCTACTCACGTGGTTGAAAGGGAATAACACTAATTCGGTTATACTCACTGTGTCTGCTTGCTGAAACCACGTTCCAGTAGGAGCTGACATCCAGGTCAGAGCAGCAACAATTTAAGTATTCATCAAACAAAAGGTCTTTAAAATCAATTTTATAAGGCACAAGTGAAGCTGTTCAAATATTTGCAGATTACTTACAGGATGTCCAAAGCTTAGAGTTAAAACCAGTTCAATTGGTACTAAGAGAAAAAAAGAATAATCCTATTGCACATGCATACAAACTTCCCATATTTAGGTTTGCAGTAACAGTGCCCTCTTCTAGAGCAGAAGAAAAAAGTGTTTTAATCCACATAGGTACATTTTCCATTGCTGGGAAGTTATACTTGTGCGAGAACAGCTGGGTGTGTAGAACTGGCAACTGGGTAGGAGGATATAAAATTTTACGTGTAAAAGACTATAACATTTAAAATATTACATCTGAACTTTTAAAATTAACCTGAAAATCCAACTCCTTTGGGACTTACTGAGACCTTTCAGTACCTTTTTGCCTATCTATAATCGCCAGAGGGTAAAAACCTGGCCCATTTGAAATAAGTGAGAGGTCTGGCATGCAAGTTAAATGAGAATAGGTTTTCATACCTGCAGTGGACAAGGTAAAACTATTGCTTGGACTCCTGGAAAGGTTAGCCAATCTAGTTAGGTTGAGTTCTTGATGCTGCTCTTCTCAGACTTTGGAACTGTTGAGCCCACATCCTGTGCTTCAGAGGCCCATGTACATTCTTAAAGAATAATGCACATCAGGTCTTTTTAAAGACCACAAACCTTTCATCTTGCTCCTCTCCAATATGTTGTGATGCTTGAGAAAAGAGCAATGAAAGCAAACATGGACACCCTGTATATCATTTACAGCTGTTACACATACAACTTCAGTTTTCTACTGAAAATTGCCTGGCTGACAGTTTATGTCAGATTTTGAAATGGGGGTAACTGTTTCTTTGATGCTAGAGCCAAGAAGTGAAATTGGTCAAAATGATGACAATAACCTCTGTGCAAAGTTCTCTTCTACTGCTATTCTAAGGGACTTTCAAAAGGGATGTCCCCCTACACTCATAAGATTGTCTTCCTGGGTATATATTTCTATTTGCATAAATGGCAAGCTCCCATAGAATTGCACTTAATTTTATGTGTTGGTGGGGTATTAAATGCAAATTTGGAAGGGAAGGTTGAGCAAGGCCACACAATCATTTAAATGGCTTGAAAATCCATGATATACAAAGACAGAATGCAAAACTGTAACTCAAACAAATACCAGGCATTAGAGTAGATATCTGGAATGCAGAAACAATCAATCTGCTGTTTTATCTGCAGTCTTCAGTTGTTATCTGCACGTATATAATCACAGACAAAACAAAAATGTATATCTTAGAGATATTCTTCAATAGCCATTACATAGATTCATAACTAATTGCAACCTGATTTTAATTAAGTTCTTTAAGGAAACACACAATTTTTTAGGAAGTTACAAACTGAAATCTACCTGCTGAAACTGTAATGCAGTATTTTACTATTAAGTTCTAAATGTGACTCTGAGATCATCATGGATGTGTGGTATGTGACACTGCAGACCCATCTGTGATGCCACGCATACAGGCATTCACTGTGCTGCTACCTTGCAGTGTGGATTCTTTTTTTCTGACCCTGGGAGATCCTGGGGTCAAAAATACCCATGCCAAAAAAAAGCAGGGTGGCACAAGTGGCAGCAGCATGTGCCACCCAAAATGGGAGCTTGGCCAGCTGGAGTCACACTCCATCTGCTGACCAGGCCTCTCAACTTCAGGAGTGCTGCAGCTGCAGCTCTCAGAGGCCCCCAGGACTCCAGGTAAGGCTGCTGGGGCCAGCACACTTGCTGATCCCAGCCTCCCCTATCCAACCTGGGGTAACCTGCTGTGTGCCAGAGCATGCGTGGCATGGCCATTCCGTGGGAACAAACAGCACACAGGGCGTGCTGCTGCTGTTTGTCCCTGGGGAAACAAACACCTGCATTCATCTGGCTGCAGCCTGAAAGTGCATAATCTGTCATGTGATTACAGCAGTTACACCATAATTAAATGTCTGCTTTCACTTTGCATTCCAGATATTGAGAATTAAGTTAGTTTGCAGAATTAGCATCTCAACCACTCAGATTTATTCTAGTTTGAAAGTTGGGCTTATATATACTAATAATATTCATGAAACTTTTTTTTAATGAATGTGTTTGCTCTACAAAGTTTTTTTTGAATTTTTAAGCTGCTTCTGCTTAAAACAATTTCAATCAAACTGAAACCTTAACCAGCTAACCTTCATGTAGAAAGTTGTGATCATTAGTGGGAACCTTTAGGGATTTATTTTCAAAATACATGCACAGAATACTAGATAAACTAGATACTAAGTACACAAATAAATAAATACTTTCTCTATTCAGTTTTTATAAATATTTTTCAATATATTGCTTTATGAAAGTGGATTAGCTGCTTTGTTCTTTTAACTATATATTTTATTTATAAGAAATGAGCACATATAATCAGAAACCTAGAATTTGTTTTAGTTTTTTTAATAGTTTAAAAGTTGTGGTCAGATATGAACTGATGAGACAAACGGAAAACATAAATTCATTTTGTGCCTGTGTGATTGCAGCATATTTAGATTATTACAAACAACGTTCAGCTGATCTTACTGAGTGATGTTGCATGCCATCTGTATTGCAAATACCTATTCACAATGGAGTGAATTAAGGATACTATGGAAACCTTAATTTGAATTTTCTGGGTTTATTCCTGACCCTTAATGTTTGTTTTAACAGACTTATTTTGTATTTAATCAAATTATAATGTTGGAAAAGCATACACTATTAAAATCATCATAAGAATTTAAAGACAGATGGATGAACACAGAACTTCACTTGAGTTGCATTCTTTGAATGCCATCTGGTTAACAAATACTAGCAGGATAGAGTGAACATATGTTCCTTAGCTGGCCGTGTGTCTTGCCAGGGAACATATTAAATCATCATGATTTGGGAGTACGTGACTCCAGTTTCCCAGGACTGTGGAGCCTTTATATGTATGAGTAGTTCCCATTAGTGTTAGAAATAGGCATAGTGGCAAGGTGGTTACCTTTCTAATTTTTAGGTCAAACTGATTTGATTATACAAGGTTAATGCTTGAATGTGAATTCTTAACCAGGATTGAAATGTAAATTGTTGGGTCCAGGCAGGATTCCACTGAACTCAAGATCAATCTAGCATCTGGTAATGTGAAACGATAGGCTTTTTTTCTTCACAGCCTCACTGTTTAAATTCTTAAACCAGTTAGTCTCCAAGGTACTTCCCTGCCCTGTCTTTCATTGCCTTATACAAACGGAGGGAGACTTGGTCCTAGCTAGGATGAGGCAAATGAAGGAAAGCAGGACTGATGGTACCATTCCATGTAGCATAAATTAGGGAGGAAGTATGCACTTGTGAGCTAGTTATAGTTATATGAAATAAAATGACTCAACCTAACAAATCTGGTCTGGTCTGCTTTTTTGCAATGTCCGAGGCAATGGCAGTTTTGTCATTAATTTCAATTTTTGCATTGGTCTTTAATCTATCTTCAAGTAAGGACTCAGTTATCATCATGATTAATTTTTTTGAGGATTATATGCAAAATGTTTTGTTTATAATAGACTAAAACTTTATCTGAAGCTATTGGTAAAATGAGAGACTAATGGAAGCTTCTGTGTTAGTCTTTTCAAGCTTTCATGCACTTAAATTTATAAATAGCATTATGAAAAAAGTGCATTAAAATGTTAAATCCAAGTGCAACACATTCTCTGTGAAAATAAATTTGCTTTGAAGACTGTTTGTATTCAGCAGATGAAACTGTTTCATTTTTGCCAGGCTTTCTCTTTACTACCTCTTTAACAGCAAGATAAAATATCCATTTCTGTTGAAAGTACAATCATAATGAAATGGCACAATATAAATAGATTACTTTCATCATAATGCACTGTTTTTAGAAATGTTCATAATTTAAACAATTATGTTCCTGACTTCTTACCAATTAAGTTTAGTCATCTAGGGACTGTGAATTTTAATGAGAAAGCTGAATGGTCTTTGCAGATATGATCTGTTGGCAGGGACACAATTGAATGAGGAAAGGTTTATTCTAATTTTTTCCCCTATCTTTTTAGGGGCTATAAAAGAGATAAAAGTAAACCATTCTAAGTAGTAGAAGAAACAAAAGAACCCATTGAAGTTTTTATGTTGACTAAATAAATTTAAAAAGAAACAACAAAAATGCTTTGCTTACCAATGCTTGAGAGCTGTTAGATGGACTTAAAAGATATGAGAGATGTTAAATACAACAAGAGAAAATTTAAATTAGAGCTAAACTGTGGCTAACGGCTATTAGAACCCTGATTAGCCAGATAGTTTTAATGAACCTGTTCACCATAGTTCTGGAGATACAATCACTGAGGGGGAGGGGAATCACTTACAATGTTTTTCTTATAAACTGCAGTCCATGTATCTAACTTTCAGTGGACAAACCAGAAACCCCCCTGGGGATTAGAATTATATTAGCTAAATGCCTAACAGCTGTCTCACAAGCATGAGACTAGATAAAGCAACCAAGCTGTAAATCTGTGCAAACTGCATGAAAGGCTACATAATGCAAAGTGATTACTTTAGGACTTGCATTAATGTGACTGTGAATAAAAATAACCTACCAACAAATCCTCTTCTAATTTTAACTACTACTGACGAGAAAGTCTTACCAGATGGATCATTATGAGGTATGAGTCTACAATGAATTAACATTGCAATCAAAGAAAAAACTCTGAATTACTAATCCCTATGAAATAAGAATTCTAATCTGTGCACTGAAAGCTAAATATTTGAGGCTTTATTGTGAATTTGATAAAAGCAGTTCATGGAATACAGGTGCCCTTTGATTTTTTTTAATGAAGCAATATAAACACCTTTTGATTTACATTTTAATAAGTGGGAAGGTTCATGATATAGTTATTGCCTTATTAGGTACAACATAGGCTATCAAAATGCCTCTTGTAACCTCTGATGTCTTCTCCAAAGGATTAGTTCTCTTCAGTTTTGATGTTTTAAAAGACTTCAAATTAAGAATGATAAGAGCAGTGACTTAATTCATTGAGTCACTTAGGCCCTTCACAACCTAATTCCAATTCAATTCCATAAATGTTTCTAATGATTCTTGTCTCTCTAAAGTCATATGTCTTCTAGTCAGCAGGACTACATCATAGAAAAGTAAGTTCCATTTAGTGAGCAGTTAATTTCTAATATATAACAAAAGAAGATTTGTATGTAATTTTTTTTAAATAGCAATCAGATAAGAACACAATAAAATCACCCTAAATGTATTGCCTCAATTCTAACCATTCTCCTCAACAGCAAACTGGTTCTTCTTTACATTTGGGCCATTGCTAATAGTTCTTTTCCTGTTGTTTTATATCAAGAAGGAGATATTTCTCTTTTCCTTCTCCAATTTCCCTCCACAGTCAGACATAAAGTAGCCTGTGTTCAGTGATCTCGGAGTAGGTTCCCTAGTCTTCATCAGTAAAATGCCATAAATGCCCAAAACTATAGATCTCCTATAATATTCTGGAGCTGCCCTGTCACCCTTCCTGTTCAGTGTGTGTTGTATAAGAGGCTGCTGGATGAGATTGTGCAGATTTGGAGGGAGCTCTCAGGTCTGTCCTTCTTTCTCATCTGATATGGACCCTGCAGTTGGGGACTGGATGTGGGTGAACCAGGTAAAGCTGAACCCAAACAAAACAGAGGTGATGGTGGTGGGCAGTCTGCATGCCCCCTCTCCTCTCTCTCCCCAGCAGAAGGGGTTGAGACATCTATCTCTGATGGCTTTCAGCCTTCCCTTCTCACTCAGGTTCACAGCCTTAGTACTTCTGGATCCTCTGCTGCACCTGGATCTCTAAGTGGCAACACTGGCATGCCTTTTACTCTCTATCTGCTGAGAAGGCTGTGCCCCCTTATTTCAGATTTGTATCTGGTTACCTTTATCTCTGTCTTCCTGACCTCAAGGCTAGACTTCTGCATGGCACTCGATCTAGGATTACCCTTGACCATCTGGAATCTACAGCTGGTGCAGAATATAGCCATCTGCCTTCTAATGAAGAGTTATATGCTCTTGGCAAACTACAGTTCTCCAGAGTGTGCACTGTACTTTCCAGGTGCAAATCAAGGTTGTGGTTTTCAGGGGTGGATTGGGGGTTGGGGTGGGAGTGCCGTTGCACCCTCCCCTTTGATATTCCTGCTCCATGCAAATTTTAAAACAAACTGCCTGGAAGTGGCAGCAGCATTTTTATTCAGACAGCACTGAGGGAGTCAATTGACTTCATGGTTCCTTATAATCTACTGGATTCCTTCTAAACTCTTCATTCCATAGGTGTTACCAACCCTTTTCCTTATGCAGCTATCCTTTCTTCTGCAGTTCCCCTGTGTATTAGTTGCTCCTGGTAATACAGCTTCTATTTAACAGCCCTGTAAATTGTTTTTAACTCTAGGTTGAAACATTAACTTAAATGTGGAAATGTTAACTCAGGTGACCATTAACTCAGGTATGGAAATAAATTTCAGTGAAATTTCACTGTCAATATACTCAGTAAGGCTCTATTTTGTTTTATGCATCTGAAAAAAAGATGTACACTTATTTTTAATGGGAACAATACTAATTTTTTAAAATTATTTTTTCCCAGTTAGCTGTGTTATATATATATATATATATATACACACTAGCGAATTGCCCATCAAGAATGACGGGGAGCGGGGCAGGTGGGGGAGGGGGCTGGGATGGAGTACTACCACATAATGCCCCATGCTGTTGCTATTCTGCCTCTTGTAGGTAGCAGGGTGGGGGGAGCCGAGGCCAGAGCTGGTGGCCTCGGCTCCGCCATCTCCTGTCTGGTCCTCAGCATGGCTTGCAGGGAGTGGGGTGGGCTGGCCTTGATTCCCCCACCCGCTGTCCGGTCCTTGGTGCCACTTGCAGGGAGTAGTATGGGGGAGCCAAGGCCAGAGCTGCTGGCCATGGCTCCCCCACCCTCTGTCCAGTCCTCAGCACCACTTCAGAATAATGGTGGCGTTCCCCCATGCTTGGAGTATTCTGATTGGCTGTTTCCATCAGCCAGTCAGAGTGCAAATAAAGCATTATGGACAGGCAGACAGACAGACAGACAGGCTAACGTAGACTTTTATAATATTAGAATGATATAAATTAACAAATTAATGCATGTTCTAATACAGGTTTTTTGGTTTCGGGTTTTTTGGTGGGGAGGTGGGGTGCATTGCTTCAATTTTAAACTGAATAATATAGCCCCGGCCCCCTAACTATTAGTTAACCTAGTGTTTTTTTACTGGAGAAAAATGTGTTAAGTTATATGTGATGATGCACCATACCATTTGCACTTCCCTTTTTGAAATCCAAGATCCATCCATGGTCATTTTGATCTACAAGGCCCTAAATGGCTTGGGCCCTATGTATACAAGGGACTGTCTTTTTTTTATGTCCCATTGTGATTCCTAAGGTCAGCCAAGAACAACATCCTGAGAATACCATCAGTATACTGAGTTTGCTTGGTGAAAACACATGGGATATCATTCTTGCTAATTACTCCTCAGCTCTGGAACATCCTATACCTTTGAGGTTCACCAAAGCCTCAGCCTGGACATCCTCTGGAGGCACTGTAAGACCTGGTTTGGCATTTATTGGGAAAGGCTGAGCTAGGATATTTTAGGAGGGCTTTGCTTTATAATTTATTTTAAATAATGTTTTATTTTTATAGGTTATTTTGTTTCTCCTCTTTAGTAGTTTGCTTGTTTTATACGCTGTTTTGCTCTCTTCTGTAAGCTGCACTGAGCCTCTACTGGAGAGGGCAGCATATAAATCTAATAAATCATGGTAATAGACCACTCTCAATTTGTGTTATATAATGTGTATTAAAAGTGATGGCTATAGTTTCTACAAAATTTTTCTTTGTAATATTAATATAGCAGATATCTTCATTTCAGACAAAAGTACAAAAGGCTTTATCTCCTGAGGATTAAAGCTCTGATTTTACTGAAGCAGCTTTAAAAGTTTGTTTGAGTTTTAGAAACACTGACTATCTGATATGAGATAAAATATTGACTTTTAATATTTCTGATTATTGATTAGAAACAGCTTAACTGATGCTGTGAATTTAGCCCCAGTCCTAGTTTAATGACTGACCTTTCAGTTCCTGAGCAGAGAGGGGGAGGTAGCAGTGTAAGTTGTAAGTCATACAGAAGGCAAGGTAGAGAGGACTAACTGAATCAGAGTTGCATAAGAGTCTAAGAACCACAGCTCACTTCATTACTTATCCTATTACCTGAATCAGCATTTCCCCATATGGGTTTATTGCTCTCTCCAACCCCCTCTGCCTATCTTGGCATGGTCTTTTCTCTCCCAAACTCCCGTCTGTCCTTTCCTTGTCTTTTCTCATCAAATAACTACCTCTGATTTCAGTTCCTGGATAAGAGAAAGTTCACCAGGCAAATACTAGCAACATTTTATGTTGTGTTAACATTTTCCGCATTGTACCAGAATTATGGATCTATTCATGAAACATCCCAGTGATTTCTAAAGTAATATGATATTTCTAAGAAAGCTACTATATGATTAGTAAAGTTTCAATGTAAGCAAATTAAAAGCTATATTCAGACTCTTTACCATAATAAGTAAGTGTAGCATGCAGGGTTTTTCTCACCCATGATTGGACCACAGGTATAGATGGCTATACCTTATACAGGAGAGATCGCGTAGATTAAAGTGGTGGGGGTGTAGCTCTGTATGTTAAGGAAAGCTACGTGTCCCTGCAAGCTGCTGTTGGCAACCAGGGTGGAGAACTGGAGACTCTCTGGGTTAAAATTCATGGGGAACACAGCACAGGGGAGACAATGGTGGGAGTCTACTACAGACCTCCCAACCAAAGTCAAGAGCTTGACCAGGAGTTCACCTGGGAACTGTCTGAGGCCACATGCTCCAGGACCATGGTTGTCATGGGTGACTTCAAATACCCAGACATCTCATGGGAGGATCACTCAGCAAAATCCGAGCAGTCGCAAAGCTTCCTATTGTTCATGAATGACCTCTACCTGACTCAGGAAGTCTACGGGCTGAGAGGTAAAGCACTGCTCGACCTGGTACTGGCTACTGGGGATGACCTACTTGGTGACCTAGTGATCAATGGGAAGCTGGTTGACAGCAACCATGAGCTGATCACCTTCACCATCTGCCGTAAAACTGGCAAGTCAGTCAGCAATACAGAAATCCTTGACTTTAGGAAAGCTGACTTTGACAAGCTCAGGAGGCTTGTCAGTGAGGCCCTAAGGAACCACGGCCCTAAGGGGAGGGGAGTTCAGGAAGAGTGGTTGCTCCTCAAGTGAGTGATCCTCAATGTACAAGCTAATTCTATTCCATCTCGGAGGAAAGGCAGCAAGAGGGCACAGCAGCACCCCTGGCTCTCCAGGGATCTAGCACACCTCCTGAGGCTAAAAAGAAAGGTCTACAAAGGATGGAGGATGGGATTCACCTCCAAGGAGGAATATTCTGCACTGGTCTGGTCCTGCAGGGAGCAAACCAGCTGAACCAGATGGGCCAACTGACAACTGACGCCCAGGAAAAAGCCAACCTATTAAATGGGTACTTTGTGTCGGTCTTTCATCGGTCCCATGGGATGCCCATGCCCGCTATGGGACAAGGAGGTCTGGGTGAGGGAGATCCCTTGCCCTCCATCAATGCTGACCTCATAAAGGAACACCTTGAGAGGCTGGATACCTTCAAGTCAGCTGGCCCTGACAATCTACACCCCAGGGTACTCAAGGAGCTGGCGAGCATCATAGCCCAGCCTCTGGCACGGATCTTTGAGAACTCCTGGTGCTCTGGTGTAGTGCCTGAAGACTGGAAGAAGGCCAATGTGGTGCCTATCTTCAACAAAGGGAGGAAAGTGGATCCGGCAAACTATAGGCCCATCAACCTGACTTCTATCCCGGGAAAGATCTTAGAAAAGTTTATTAAAGAGGCCATCCTTAATGGACTAGCCAATGCCAGCATCTTGAGGGATAGTCAGCACGAGTTTGTTGCACATAGGTCTTGCTTGACCAATCTCATTTCCTTTTATGACCAGGTGACCTATCACTTGGACAAAGGAGAAGAGATTGATGTCATATATCATGACTTCAAAAAAGCCTTCGATCTGGTATCCCATGATCACCTCTTGGTGAAGCTGGCCAATTGTAGCCTTGGGTCCACCACAATCTGCTGGCTGGGGAATTGGCTCTGTGGTCGGAACCAGAGGGTGGTAATTGATGGAAGTCAATCGTCACAGTGCCCTGTGATCAGTGGGGTCCCCGAAGGCTCTGTCCTTGGACCCAGATTGTTCAACATCTTCATTAATGACAATGGACATTGGAGTCAGAAGCGGACTGGCCAGGTTCGCCGATGACACCAAATTTTGGGTCAGAGCATCCACACCCGAAGACAGGAGGGCGAACCAGGTTGACCTGGACAGGCTCAGCAAATGGGCGGACGAGAATCTGATGGTATTTAACACTGAAAAATGCAAGGTTCTCCACCTTGGGAGGAAAAACCTGCAGCATCCTTATAGGCTCGGCAGTGCTACGCTGGCTAGTACTACTGAAGAAAGAGACTTGGGGGTCATCATTGACCACAAGATGAACATGAGCCTGTAGTGCGATGCTGCGGCTAGTAAAGTGACCAAAATGCTGGTTTGCATCCATAGATGCTTCTCAAGCAAATCCCGGGATGTCATTCTCCCCTGATACTCAGCCTTGGTGAGGATGCAGCTGGAGTAGTGCGTCCAGTTTTGGGCCCCATAATTCAAAAAGGATGTGGAGAAGCTTGCGAGAGTCCAGAGAAGAGCCACGCGCATGATCAGAGGTCAGGAAAAGAGAACTTACGGTGACAGGCTGAGAGCTATGGGGCTCTTTAGCCTGGAAAAGCGCAGGCTCAGGGATGATGTGATGGCCACCTATAAGTTTATTGGGGTGACCATCAGTATTTGTGGGAACATTTGTTCACCAAAGCACCCCAAGGGATGATGAGGTCAAATGGTTATAAACTACTGCAAACCTGTTTCAGGCTGGACATAAGGAAGAATTTCTTTACTGTCCGAGCCCCCAAGGTCTGGAATAGCCTGCCATTGGAGGTGGTTCAAGCACCTACATTGAACACCTTCAAGAGTAAATTGGATGCTTATCTTGCTGAGATCCTATGACCCCAGCTGACTTCCTGCCCTTCAGGCGGGGGGCTGGACTCGATGATCTTCCGAGGTCCCTAGCCGTGTCTATGAAATCTATGAAATCTTTTCACTTTGAACACTTACAAATTGGTTAATCAGTGATGATAGCATGCATACTGCTGATAATGAGAAACATGGTGTATACTAGGGCTGTGTGAGGCTTCAGTCTGTGATTCGATCAGAGAAGATCCGGCCTGATTCGGAGGCCAAATCACTGAATCTGAATCAAAATGAGAGAAGAAAAAACCCCCTGCGAATCAATTCAGAGCCTCCAAATTGATTCGGAAAAATTCAGATTCAGAAGACAGTCTTTCAGGGGAACAGAAACGGAGAAGAGGGAGAGGGAACAGGCAGGGAAGATGTCAATCTGTAGCTGGCCAGTGACTGATCTTTCCCTGAGTCCCTTTCCAATCATAGTGCTCTGGGGGAGGGACATAGAAACAGCATATAAGAATCTGTTTGCAGGCTTTCTGTCTCTTTTGTGAGCTGTTTCTGCCTGAGCAGCAGCGTCTGAAAGGTACTGAACTGGCTTGGCTTCCTACCTACTCAGTCTCCTGCTATTTTATGTTCTTAGAAAGGATTAGATATAGCTTACTAACTAGAATCCATTTACTTATCTCTATCCAATCCATTTCTTTCGATTTATATTTGTTCTTGTTCCCCCACTCCCACTTTCAAAAAGAAAGCTGTGTTTTCCCTGGCAGTGAAACCTCTGCACCTATCTCTTTGAAACTTGGCAGGCCTCATGCCCTCAATAGGGGCTATCATCCTTGCTGTTTTCATCCAAATCTGCCTTAACACACACCATAACATGAGTTTAGCTTTCAGCAGCTTAAGGTGCAGTTTCCCAGAAACCCCTCCACCTATCCCCTTGAAACTTGGCAGACTTCATGCTCTCAGAAGGGACTACTATTCCTGCAATTTTTGTCTAAATCATCCAAACAATGACAAAATTATAGGTATTTCAGTGATTCCCCATTGTAGTCTATGGCCGAATCGCCAAATCTTCCGAAGCTGATTTGGCCCAATCGGTTCGGGACAGTGATCTGAATCTCCAGATCAAATCACTGTCCTCCGAATCAGCTGAATCTGAATCGGAATTGAATACTTCCCTATTTGTAAAGGCCTAGTCTATACCAGGGAATAGGCAACCCATGGCGCGCTTGCCAATTAGTGGCACACAATGACATTTTTCTTGGCACACCAGGTGGTATATGAGAAAATTGTTTTAAAAAATGTTTTTTTTTAAGTTGCTTCTCTGGGCTCTTTGGAACAACCACAGATCCCAGGGCCATGTCAGGCACCAGAGGTGGAGTCAGGAGAACACAGGCAGGGACTCTGTCTGCGTTCTGCTGATCCTGCCCCTGGACTGCACCCTCCAGCCCAGCCTGGCCCCTGGAGGGGAACTGTGGGTGGGTGAGGCCAGGGCCCAGACAGGTGCTGTGGAGGACCACTGTGCTAGGGGCTCCTGGCTGACTTGGAGCCCCTAGCACAGTGCCTCAGCTGAGGCTCTTGGCTGGCTAGGGGCTCCTGGCTGATTTGGAGCCCCTAGCCAGCTGGCCTCAGCTCCCCCACCCTGGTTTCTGCAAGAGACAGAACAGCGGTAGCATGGGGCTTTAGGTGGCAGCACTCCATCCCAGCCTCCTCCCTCATGCCCCCATCAAGAATGACAGGCAATTGGCTAGTTTTATGTATAATTTTTCTCCTATATGGTACAGCTCAAAACTGAATGGCAGTACCAAATTCTCAGGTATTAGAGCAATGTTATCTTACCAGAAAGAGCTATTGCTCATGATACCAAAAAAGTACTCGATGGCAGAACCTGCTCAACTGATTTCATGTGAAGGTAATTTTTATCACATGCGATTTGTATTGCAGTTAGGTGATTTATTCACCATAACATAATATGCTGTTTTTGCATTTTGTAGGAATATAAATTGATAAATCAATTTAACATCTATGTCTTTTTTCCAATTTTGTGCATACATTAGCCCTTAAGCTTCCTATTTATTGAAACTGAAAGTCTTGAGAAATAGGCACACCAAAAATTCCAAACTACAGTCTTTCTTTCTGCAAAAAAACTCAGGGGAATTACGCACCAACAAAGCTACTTATGAATGCAGCTTTGTTGGTGGGTATTTTTCCTTAATTCAGTCAAGCAGGTTATCAGTCCCTACATTCTAAGATTCCATTGCACTATATGTGCAAATAAAGTAATGAAAATGTGTGTATATATGATTTGCATTATTTCCTAATACAGTGGTAGTCAAATATACATTATATTCACAGACCCTTCATAAGGTTGGAAGTCTAGAATCTTAGGATTCATAGACTGGAATTTTATAGAAATTAACAAACCTTGTAAAACAGAACCCCTTTGGCCAATATATGACCAGCAGAAGACAAAGATCCTTATATAGTTATATTGTCTTAATAAAAATATATAGTTTATAGTTAATTTGGTTAATATGAAATTAAATTGTTAATGTGGTTAATTTGAAATGAAATGCTTCCTTTACTAGTGGCATTATCTCTCTCATCTAATAATCAGTGGGTACATCTACATGTACAACTGAATAAACTGGTGCAATTTTACCCAGAGTAAACTAATCCCAAGATCACCATTTACATGTGCACTTAAGTGCAGTGATTTATTCTGCCATTGTATAGTACCTGTGTCTGATGGGACTATATTGTGCCAGAGTAAATTAATCTACTGAACCCTAATGCAATGCACGTGTAGACAGTGATACTCTACTGTGCAGTAAATTAATCTACTACACAGTAAAGCACACATGTAGATGCAATCTGTGACTTTCAGGTAAGAGTCTTTTCATGGCAGTACCTTTGGGGGATTCTTGCCTACCGGTCCATAAACCTCAGTGCCTCATATTCCAATAGAAAACACTATTGGACCATGTCCATTACATGCTAACCATGCCCATTTCTTAGGCAGGATACCTAAGAATTGCAAAGTGGAAATAAAAACATTAAATACCATTGATCATATTATTTAACCTACTTCAGACAACATACTTGGGCCAGTGAATTACCACAATAATTACCAATTATTCATGCTTCAAACATTTGCTATAGTTAAGGAGAATCCAAAACACAATAAATAAGGAATTTTAATCTAATTTGATTTTTGTCTCCCTTTTGGGAAAGAAGGGAAATGGCATTATGTGAACTTTAAAAAAAATCTTTCTGTTTAAAAAATTTTTTTTTTAATTTCTTCTTGCTTCCCCTTACCCACTTACTGATTTCTATCTATGAAAATAAATTCAAAACAGTTTAAGCATAATCCCCACAGCCTCAAAGGCCAAGAGGCTGTGTCTGACCAGGAGGGGGTGAGTGGGGAGTGGGAAAGCTCTAGTTCCTTGTAAAGTTTCCTATTTAGTTCAAATTTGGTGTTACTGAGCTGGGTCTAGCCATGAATGGAAATGATGATGGGGAAAGGCATTTCTTATGCAAGCTGAGGAATGGAATCATTGGCGATGTGTAGGAGGTGTACACGGGTGCACTTGCACCCCCTGAGATTGGCAGTGCACCCCCTGAAAGAAGCGCTACAGATGCTGCCGGCTGTGCCTGTGGGAAGTCACCGCTCACTCCCCCCCTCCTTGCCACTGACATCACCGGCGGTGTCTGTGGGTGGTCACTGATCACTGCTGGCCACTGCTGACACTTCCAGTGGCATCTGCAGGTGGTCACCAACCGTCAGTTGGCACTCGCCACCCCCCCTCTGCTGCTGACACCACTGTGGCCACGTGCAGGAGCTCCCCACCTGCTGCTGCCATGCCCCCACTGCTGCCACTGCCTGTGGGCAGTCACCATGCCCCCTCCAGCCTCTGGGGGCATGTGTCATTCATTAGTGGAATTGAGCTTTGTACAAGGAGGTCATAGTGGGATTGAAGCAACACACTGGGGCTCAGTTTAGGTGGATGACCAGGCTGATAACAGCCCGCTCTAAAGAGGTGAAGATGAGGAAGGAAGAACTTTGACTTTTTAACTACTTTATTCAGGGGTCCGGGTTACAAAAAGTTGGCCCCTCCGGGATCCAGGTCCAATATACAGAGCAAAGACAAACAAATTACCAGCAAACCAAGAGCACCATGTCATAGTTTCATAGTTTCTAGGGTCGGAAGGGACCTGGGCAGATCATCTAGTCCG
>NW_005841981.1:104991-214857 GCF_000455745.1 Alligator sinensis | reverse complement strand
TTGTGCCCACATCCCCCCACATCTTGGTGTCATCAGCAAATTTGAACAGGGTGCTTTGCACCCCCTCATCCAAATCACTGATGAAGATGTTGAACAGGGCGGGGCCGAGGACCGAGCCCTGCGGGACCCCACTTCCCACGTCCTTCCAGGCCAAGAAGGACCCATCCACTACCACCCTCTGGGTGCGGCTCTCTAGCCAGTTGGCGACCCATTGGACTGTGTGGGTGTCTATGCCACAGTCCCCCAGTTTCCTAATGAGAACGGGGTGAGAGACCGTGTCGAAAGCCTTCCAGAAGTCCAGGAAGACTATATCCACTGCTACCCCTGCATCCAATGATTTAGTGACCTGATCGTAGAAGGCCACCAGGTTGGTCTGACATGACCTGCCGCTGATGAACCCGTGCTGGTTGCCCCTGAGCATGCATTTTCCTGCTGGCCCCTCCTGGATGTGTGCCAGAATAATTTTCTCGAACAGCTTGCCCAGGTTCATTACATTCATTACATTCATGACATCACACCGTGACAGACACTTTTGTTAAATTACACGTCGTGCCTAACATGCTATTATGCGCTCAGGACACCGGCCACACACTCATATAGACCAAAGTTCTGGATAAACAAACAATTCCTACCCTGCTCTATCCAATCATACATGTGACAATACCTTCAACTTCCCACACAAAGAAAAAAGCAAAAAGCAGCCTGGTGAGGTTGTGGCACGAGCTGGGAGTTGCAGTCCAACACCAAGCCTGCCTGGTCGCCCAGACTGGTCATGACATCAGAACGTTATTGAAGACAGCCGTCCTCCTCGTGGCACAGCACTCCCTCAAGGGACCAGCATGCCTCAAAGGCATGCACTTCCCACTGGAGCACAGCGTGCTTGAACTCCAGCAAGAGGCGCGACCGCACCAGGAGGCCAAAACCCACAGGGCATTGTTTGAGCTGGTCCTGGCAAGCCACTTGCAGTGGCTCTTGAGGACGGCCATCTTGGCCTGATCCAGTAGAAAATTGGCCAGGCAGATGGCCCCCTGCTCAGCCACCCAGTACGGGTAGGAGCACATGTAGGTAGTCCCTGAGAGGCTCCTGCCCAGCGCCCACAGTGGTGGCTCGAGGGCAACAAAGAGCGGCCGCAGGTGGGGACAGTTGAAGAAGGTGTGAAAGAGGTTCTCGACGCCCCCAGGGCAGAAGGGGCTGGCCGTTGAGGCAGCTTGGTTGAAGTGGGATGCAAACGTGTCAGTGGCTAGGGTGCCATGCAGCAACTGCCACTACAGGTCACCAGTCTTCTTGGTGGTTGGTGGCTTATACAATGTGCGCCAAGATGGTGGGCCAGTGGGGAATCCGGCAGCCCCAGGTGCCTTCACCACAGTGTAGCAGGGTGGCCTGCCAGTACCTAGGCATGGTGGACGTGAACCACCCAGGCATATAGACTTCTATGTGACAGAAAAACAAAGGGGCAACCTGTGTCACTGTCAGGAGGCACAGGGAGAGTCAGCAGGGTGCCAGGCCCACCGGCCAGTTCACCAGCCCCAGCCGGGGTGACTGGCAGTATGGGAAAAGCCTCACTTGGGGCATCTGTATTGTGGGGGACCTGGTATGCCCAGAGATAGTCAATCCAGGGTGCCTGCTTCCTCTGGTGGGAGGGCAGCCTGGATTGTCATACAAGAGTTGGCCTGCACTGTGGGTGGAGCACATGCCTAGCTGGGTGGTCAGGGCCTCAGGCGAGAACCAGGCCAACCAGGTTCAAGGAGATGGCTCAGGAGGAGGAAACATGCCTGGGTGAGGGTGGCTGTGAGGCTGGCAGAGGCCAGGCTCAGCTTGGGGCGCCTCAGGGCTTGGTTGTGGACCAGGGGCTCCCTCAGCAGCTGTAGGAACTGCAGGTGCCAGGCCAGGGGCTGGAGGTGGAAGGTGGCCTGCCATGCTCATACCATGCCATGGTAGAAAGCCAGAAGCACTGTCCAGTTCAGGAGCCCGCAGTCCAGCAGGAAGAGCTCCTGGTCGAAGCTGAGTGCCACCACCCTCTGCAGGAACCTGCATGCCAGTTGTTGCCAGGGTAGGTGCTCCTTGCCATACAGGAGTCATGAAGAGCTTGCAGGTAGAAGCCGGCCACCTTGCTCATGAGGTCAACCATGCTCTGGCCCCCCTCAGTGACAGGTAGGTAAAGGACAGCTTATGGGAGCCAGTGGTGCCCATCCCAGAAAAAATCTACCAGGAGGCACTAAAGTCTCTTGAGTAGGTCCTGTGGTGTGTCGAACACAGTGCACTGGTGCCACAGGGTTGCTGCCACCAGGTTGTTTGTAATGAGGAGATGTCCACAGTAGGAGAGGCTGGGTAGGCACCAGTGCCACCATTGTAGGTGGGCCTCCACCCCTTCCTCAAAGCCATCTCAGCTGCAAGCCATGAAAGTTGGTGGCCCCAGGAACATGCCCAGGACCTTGAGGCCCTTCCAGTGCCAGGTGATGCCTCCTCGGAAATCTGTGGGGGTCGCGCTGATTCATACACCAAGCATCAGGGTATTACTCTTGGCCTAGTTGATATGGACCGAGGAGGTGCATTCATAGGCTCACTGGCAGTCTGTTAGGGCTCACACATCTTCTTGGGCATTAAGGAAGATGGTCACATCATCTGCATACACTGACAACTGGAGTGGAGGGTCAATGGATGGGTTTGTGGCTGATGGCAAGGTCATACCACTCAGGCAGCACTGCAGTGCATGCAGGAGTGGCTCGATGGCCAGGGCATAGAGCATGCCTGACAGTGGGCAGCCCTGATGGATGCCCCTGCATGTAGGGAACGGGGTGCAGAGCACACCATTCACTTTGAGCATGCTGGAGATGTCTTAGTACAAGACCCGGAAGGCCCCAGTGAAGAGGGGCCTGAAGCAAAAGGCCTCCAGGGTCTGGAAGAGGTAGGTGTGGCCTACCCAGTCAAAGGCCTTTTACTGATCCAGAGAAATGAGGTTGATGTCCCTTGCGGTATTGCATCCCTGCTGGGAGCCAGCAGGGCGGCCTTGAGCTCTGCCACATCTTCCTCCAGCTCTTGGATATGGCGTCACAGTTCATTTGTAGTCAGCTGGGTGTACTGCTGGCAAAAAGCCCCAATCTGGACCTTGCCCACATCACACCATAGCTTCCAGGAGGAGTAGCTCAGTGTTGCAGTCTCCCAGCCCCACCAAAAGTGGGTGAAGCAATCCCAGAAGTAGGAGTCTTGAAGCAGGCTGACTTTGAAGCACCAATAGGGCACTTGCATGCAGGATTTCCGTGGCAGGCTCAGTTCACAGCAGGCCAGGCCATGATCTGACAGGCCTGAGGGAATGATGCGGCCTCTGCGCAGGAGTGGCAGATGGTGCCTGCTTCCATAAAGGTGGTTAAGGCGGGCCCTGGTGAAACCACTGGCACTCATCCTGGCCCAGGTGTACTGGTGCACATCAGGATGCAGGGCTCACCAGACATCAACAAGGCCTGCAGTCTTCAGGGCAGACTGCAGCTTGTGGGCTGAAGGCAAGTGAAGCTCAGGCCTTGTGCAGTTGAGTGAGGCATCAATGGTGCAGTTAAAGGCCTATGAGAAGCAGGTCATCATCCTCACTAGCATCATGCAGGAGGGCAGCCAAGGTCTCAAAGAAAGCAACCCTCTCCTAGCCATCAGTGGCTGTGTAGACATTGACAAGCAGCAGGTGGTGTTGTACTAGGGTGATGCAGGCAGTCATAGATTTCATAGACTTTCATAGACATTAGGGCTGGAAGGGACCTCAGAAGATCATTGAGTCCAGCCCCCTGCCCATGGGGCAGGAAGTCAGCTGAGGTCATAGGATCCCAGCAAGATAAGCATCCAAATTTCTCTTGAAGGCATTCAATGTGGGTGCTTGAACCACCTCCGATGGCAGGCTATTCCAGACCTTGGGGACTCGGACAGTAAAGAAATTCTTCCTTATGTCCAGCCTGAAACAGTCTTGCAGGAGTTTATAACCATTCAACCTTGTCATCCCTTGGGGCGCTCTGGTGAACAATCATTCCCCCAGATCCTGGTAAACACCCCTGATAAACTTATAGGTGGCCATCAGATCGCCCCTGAGCCTTCATTTTTCCAGGCTAAAGAGCCCCGTAGCTCTCAGCCTGTCATCATAAGGTCTGTTTTCCTGAGCTCTGATCATGCGCATGGCTCTTCTCTGGACTCTATCAAGCTTCTCCACATCCTTTTTGAATTGTGGAGCCCAAAACTAGATGCAGTACTCCAGTTGCGGCCTCACCAAGGCCGAGTACAATGGGAGAATGGCGTCCCGGGATTTGCTTGAGAAGCATCTATGGATGCAAGCCAGCGTTTTGGTCACTTTACTAGCCACAGCCTGCAAGAAATGAATCAGAAAGGGAGATAAACAGAAGCAAGAGACCTTTAGACAGTTGGAAGAAAAGAAAAGAGATAGGAAGCCGGGGAGTCTTATTCTCAGGATCACCCCACGCAGCTCCAAGCGAGCCTGGTCTGAAGCATCCAAAGCGGAAGGAAGGCAGGCAGGAAGGAATAATTATCTGCATGGCATACATTTTGTTACAGGTTAACTCCCAGATAAGTTGAAAAAATTGTGACCTCATTAATTACATCCCTTCTGAATGTCCAAGATAGTGTTTTGCCCAAATTGATATCAGAAGTACTAGTGAGAATGTTTTCATGTGGTTTCCAGGCGCCTTTTACTAGATAAAAGATGTTTAGATACTTACTTGAATTGAATGGCTAGACTTCTGGAAGTCTAGCCTTAACTGCTAGACATTTTCAGGTATACCTTTCATCACCATGCCAAGAGCCTACATGCAGCATACAGCTTGGAGCACCCTTCGAAGACCATTCTGAGGTTCAGAAATGCATTTCAGAGTTTACCACACTGGTCATTATTCTTGTGTCTGTCACAGGATAGCAGGAGCCAAAGTTATCCTTGCATTACTTTTATTTCTTCAACTCAGTTCCTGTGGTTACTAAGGGCCAGTTCAGTCCCCAGAATAGGTTTAAGAGACTGCTGTACTGCATGCCAACAGCAATGCCCTGCTGCTTTTTGGGCTCAGTCCAACTCCTATTAAAATCAGTGGGAGTTTTTAGCATTGACTTTAATGAAAGCTGAGTTGGGCATATTGAGGGAAAGGTAAAAAGACATCATAGAGAGAAGCAGGAGCAGAGAGGGATTTGTGTTGGTTTCTCAGAACACTCATGCAGTATACATGAATAGATTAACACAGCTGTTTGTATGCTTCAAAATCTGACTTCTAGCAGATTGCTGACACTCCAAAGCCATACATGTGACTTTAAGGGCAATGGAATGGTGATCACGCTGCCTCTGAGATCCCTCCCATCTGTTCTGTTACCATGATCAGTCTAAATGACCATGAAGTCATCCCTCTGAATCATCTTCCATATCTGTATATTAGGGAAGAACAACTTCGTGTTCAGTGGTTGTGGGAGGAATGTTTCTGAGTATATGTGAACTTTGAACACTACTTAATGGAAAATGGGTGCATAGATATCTGAATAGGATACAAGTGTTTTTATATGATCAACAACATTTTAACATAGAGAGCAATGACAAACACATTTTTATTTATCTGACAAAACAGATATATGGGAAAATCAATTTTTTGTGTGGCCTCATGTACTTTCCAGTAAAGACATGTACATAATCCACCTATGCACACATAATCTCAAAGCACAAAAATATATTTGTTTAATTTCACTGTTCATTATCCTGCTAATGGCACACAACTTTTTGTTTTGTTTTAAAGAGCCAGATAAAGCAAGACACAATTAAGGTGAAATTTTCTCCTCCAAAAACTTTGAAGTGTACATTTATGATTCCTGGGACTAGGACCAGATTAACCCTAATTGTGTCTTGCATAACTTGCCTGATCAAATGGTTTATTCTTTTCTAATGATCTTTTTGCTATATTGTATCACATGATTATACAGCTGATCCTTTTCTTTTTAATACCTGTCTGATTTGGACTGTTATTTTTGGAAATAAGAACTATTTTATTTGGAGAGTGGCTTGCTTTGATTAGAAAAATGTGTGATGAGACTTGAGGGGGTTTAGGTTGTAGCCGTGTTCATCTAAGGACATAGGCAGATAAGGTTCCTTGGGTAAATTTGATAGCTTTTATTAGACCAACCCAAATGGTTAGAGAATAGTTATTAAGCAAGCTTTCGGGGTCAAAAACCCTTCGTCAGGCTAAGGAAGTTTCCTTAGATGAGATGAGATGAGACTTGATTCTTTCCACTGAACGGGTCATATTTCTGTTTATATTCTTGTATCTTGGATCAATATTTTGCTGACTTTTTTTTTAATAATACAGTACATATTCAAGCATTCTGTTCCCTTGTGGCAAAACTACAATAAAAGACAATCTCTAAGTTTGGAGGGAAATGAGAGGACTAAGAACTAAGAGCCTTGTTATATGTTGCACTTTGAGCTGCTTAAATGTTCATCAATGTTAATGCTAGCTCAAGTTTGGAGAAGTTGCACCTTAAGGCTAAAAACCTTCTCTGACTGTTCCCCATCTGCACAGCTGTCACTTGTCACTAGAGGGCTGGTAAGTGGGGGCCTGACTAGGAGCTATAGCTGTGAGTTGCCACTACAGGGCTGGTGAGCCAGGACAGGCTTTTATCCTTGCTGTAGGTGGAGGGCAGGAGGTAGGGGTGAGAATGGGGTGGGGTGCAGGAACATGAAGCTGGGAGGCAGAAAGTTAATGGTATGGGGGTGGGTAGTGAAATGGGAGGTGGAAAGGAAATGGGGGTGGGGAAGGGTGGGGAAATGACAGAAGTCAGCCACTGAAGAATAACATTACTTTAAAAAAAATTAAAAAGAAATAAAGAGGAAGTAAATTAAAGAACATCTCCTGTTTTAATAAACAGGGATTTGGGATTGGGATGTGCTTGTCATGCTTCCTATGATGGCTAGGGGGTAGGAGCAGTTAGGGAGGGCACTTTTTGTGGAGTTATTTCCCTTGCCCCAGGAAGGAAGCCCCAGCTCATGGGGACCCAAATCAGCTCCCTATTTTGCCTCCCCCCAACTCCTCTTAGATTCCATTCCTGGACTTATGTATTCCCTGTGACCTGGCTAGCTTGTGTGTACTCTGCAGGCTGTTTGCATAGGGTTGTACCCTTGGGGATAGGAAGGTCACACCCTTTGGGAGCAAAAGGGGGATTTGGCTTAAAGCCAGAACTGCCCCCTGGGCAGCAGAGTTCAGGGGATGGAAATTTTGCCCCCACAGACCAGGAGGGTGAGGGAGGGAACACTGTATGTGGGCTGCTGGAGAACTGCAACTTGTGTGGCTCATCTGTGGAGAGTGGCTACACATTAATGGAACATAAGCTAGGTAACATGGATAAACCTGCCTTGGAGTGGTGTAATTTTAAGGTACCTAAAGTGTGCTTAAAAGTAGTTTCATGTGTTAATGTGTGGACAACCTAGGGGTTAAGAGCTCCAGAAACTGCCTAAAATTAATGTATAACAGGGCTCTAAGAGGGCCCTCTTATACTGTTATACATTATATAGCCGGGCCATAATATGGCCAGTCCAAGGCCACGTATATTCAATGACCTTTAATAATATTTGTTCATTTGTTTGATAAAGGGGTTTTGTACATAATATAATTGATGACTATGACAAGTCAAAAGGACTGAGAGGGAAATAACTGTTTCTTGGATTTTTGTTGTTTTTTTCTTCCTTTTTTTTCCTCCCTCTCCCCATAATGCAGAGTTCGACCAGTATTTGAAGCCATCCATGGCAAAACTGGTAGTCTTTGATTAAGCTGTGGTATTCCTGTAGTTGAACAAGAGCCAAAGGAATACTTGTGTAAAAAGTCACCATCAGCATTAATTTACATAGCTGCATGAATGTCACAGAAATAGTCTCATTGGTCAAAAACCATTCTTTTCTGTTTCTTGATCATCTAATTACACATCAGTTGCCCACTTCCCTGAATTGCCAAACATGCTTAGGGCCATGTTGCATGTTACACTTGGTATGTGTAAAAGCACTTAAATGCAAGTGACTGCATGTTCAAGCACGGTGTATGCAAGGTGCACTTGTAGCAAAGGTATAACTTTTGGGGACATCTCCAGATCTTATTAAATAACATGTTTGGCTGTCTTTGGATTGTTCCGTGAAGATAATATGAGCCATTTGCAGTCCTCACCTAGCTGTACCATGAGCTTGGGGTCTCTCTTCTATACCAAGCCTCCAGATGGGATGAGGAAAACCACACATGACAGGAGGAAGGATCCTAGAACTTTCACTTATGTTCCCCCAGGATCAAGTTGAAAGCCAGCAGCTGCAGAAGATCCTGAGCTGGGACCAACAGTCAACTGATTATCAGTTCCAGCCCTGCCGCTGTACCAGAGGTGGTTCAAGACTCCTGTGAGGTAGTGGAGTTGAGCCCAACAACCAATGAGTTATACATGTTAGAGATCATAGTAAACATTACCATGCAATGACCTAGAACACATTCTAAATGTTAATACCACATAGATTTAACACATACTGAATCCTCTGTGTGACAAAGATCTTAATATATTCTAATAGGATTGGAGTGCTGCTGTGCCCACTGTGGTCCAGGAAGTATGCAAGAAACAAGGGTTTTTTGGTCATATCTTTTAGTGGCCAGCAGTATAGTTGGAGAGAGATTAGACAAGTTTTTGAGCATAGATCTGAAGGGTTCCCTTCAAAGTGGGCTCTACCTTGATGTATGGTGTAGTGCCATTGAGACCTATTACCAGCTAGCACTTCCCAATTTGTAGGGTTGATGCCACCCTTCTTAAGGTATACTTTCAGGGTGTCCTTGCGGCACTTCTTCTGTACTCCGTGGGTCCTTTTACCATGACTAAGTTGAGAGAAGAGGACTTGCTTTGGGAGATGAGTATCAGCCTGCCCCACACAGTGGCCAGCCCAGCAGAGTTAATGTTTCATGATCTTTGCCTCAGTGCTGGTTATGTGACCTTCAGAGAGGATGCTGGCATTGGTGCAGTGGTCTTCCCATCTAATGTGAAGGATCTTCATCACCCATGTCTCACACCCGTAGATGAGCATGGGCATAACTACTGCACTATAGACCAGGATCTTAGTTTCCATCTGCAGATCTGAGTAAGCAAAGACATGGCAAAGCAATTTTCCAAAGGATACACTAGCACAGCAAATCCTATTTTTGATTTCTCCATCAAGACTGACTGACTGGGACAGGTGACTACCAAGGTATGCAAAATACTCAATGTTTTTTAGGGGTTCTCCACCAATAGTAATTTGTCAGGGGTAGGAGACAGCTTGTGCTGGGGCATGCTGATGGAGCACCTTGCTCTTCCCAATGTTAAGGGAGAGTCCCAGGCTGTGATAGACACCTGAGAAAAGGTCAAGGGTGGACTGCAGATCAGTCCCAGTGTGCACAAGGATAACACTGTTATCAGCATGCTGAAGGTTGGTGATGCCAGTCTTGGTACCTTCTGTTTTGCTATGAAAGCACTGCAGGTTGAAAAGATGACTGTCCATTTGATATTCAACCCCAATTCTGGGAAGAAGGTGGTCACAGATGAGAACCAAAATCATAGCAAGGTAGATGGAAAAGAGGTTGTGGTGATGAGGCAGCCCTGCTTGAAACCATTACGGTTGGTAAACACATCTGTCTCTGATCTATTGCAAAGGACTCTGGTGGTCATTCAGTCACGGAGTAGCCTGAGGACTCTGATGAACTTCAGGGCACAACCAAACCTAGCCAGCACCTTCCATAAAGCTTTTTGCATTAATGCTGTTCCACCAGTTTTTAAAGATCTCTGTGGGGATGCCATCTGGGCCTGGTGCCTTATTGTTCTTTATCTAAGTCAGGAGTGGGCAAAATGGCTGATCTGGCCAGCAGCTGGACTCCATTTCCCAGCAGTCCCTGCCCACATGCCTGGGGCCAGTCTCCATGGAGACCCCAGCCGCAGCTATGCTGTCAAAGTTCAAAGTTGGGGTTGCCATGAAGACCAGCCCCAGCTGCACTGGCAGGGTGCATGACAGAGCAGGGAAGGGGGCTACTTTGGAGCTGCTAGGATTTTGTGATGGGGGCAGCTTGCTCCAGAGCCATGATCTGTAGTCTGCATTCTCTAGGCAAGGTTGCGCAGGCAGGGGATTGTGACTGCTCCTGCTCCAGACCAGGCTGTCACTGCTGCAAGGAGCTGGGACAGAGCTGTGATCCCCTGCTTGCACATCCCTGCCTAGAGTGTGGAGGCTACAGACCTGGCTGTGGAGCAAGCTGTCCCCATCACAAGATCCTAGTGGCTCCAGAGCAGCCCCCTGCCCTACTCTGCCATGCACCCTGCCAGCCTGGCTGGGGCTGGTCTCCATGGCAATCACAGCCTTGAGCTTTCATCATAGCTGTGGATGGGGTCTCCATGGAGACTGGCCCTCAGCCATGCACAGGGGCCTCTACCTGATCCAGCCCGTGGGCCGGACTTTGCCCATCCCTGATTTATGTGATTGCATGCCAAACTTCCTTGAAGAATGGGGGATCAGCAAGAGATTCTATTACTAGTTGTTGAGGGACGGATTTGATGTTGGAAGCTGAGACCTCAGTTTCATGATTGAGCAGAGTCTTGAAATGGTTCTTCCAGTGTTGCTTGATGGATACATTGTGCATGAGAAGGGTGGAGCCATGCTGGGATTGCAAGAGGGTTGGGCCATTGGAACATGGCTTGTGGACAGCTTCTATTGCTTGAAAGAAGATTCTCATGTCTTGTTGGTCAGTGAAACTCTGGATCTTCATGGCTTTCCCTTGGACACCACTGGTTCTTGATGTCCCACAGCTTCCTCTGAACTATAGCATTGAGCCAGTGGTAAGCCTCTCATTTTTGCTAGTTGCAGGGTTCATTTTGCAACTGGAGAACATGGTTCTCTTCTGATGAATAAGTGGTAGGATTTCCTCATTGTTCTCGTCAAACCAGTCTTGGTGATGGTAAGTTGAGTATCCAATTGATTCAGCACATGCCTTATCAATAACATTCTTAAGCTCCTTCCAATGTGCCTGGATGTCCTTGATGTCATCAGGTAGGTCAAAGAGCCTCTCAGTAAGGTGCCTTGATGTTAAATTTCTGCCGTATGCCTTTTGGTTGTTTATGATGTTGTGGTGCAAGCTGCACGTCCATAATTGATCTGACTAAATGGTGGTCTGCCCAGCAGTCACCTGCACCTCTAGGTCTTGGGTGATATGGACATTGGCACAACCATGGGTTTTGACAATAATATAGTCAGGAAGGTGCTATTGATTGGAGCATGGATGTTTCCAAGTGGTCTTATATTTGTCACTCTGTCTGAAGGTGATATTCATGATGAGCAGCTCATACTATGCACATTTGAGTTGGAGTTGGAGTTGACTTTCCCCATCCCCTCTTTCTCAATGGTGCCACTCCAGAGTTCAGAGTGTAGCCCAACTCTTGTGTTGAAGTCGCCCATGAGGATGAGCTTGTCTTCCTTGGCAGTAGAAATAAGGACTGTGTCAAGAGCACAGTAGAACTGTTCCTTGTTGACTTCTTCACCGTCAAGTTTTGGGGAGTACACACTGATGACCATAGCATACTGGTTTTTACTGAGCCTGAGGTGGACAGTCACTCATAAGGCATTCATTAATGCTCACAGGGAGTTCTGAAAGCTGGCTGACAATCTTATTCTTAATGGCAAAATCAGCCCTGTGAATGCACTTCTCTTCAGGTGACTCTCCTTTCTAAAAAGGGTTCAGCCACCTCCTTCTTTCAGCTGGCCTTCATCTGCCAAGTGGGTCTTACTTAGGGAAGCAATATCATTTCATATCTTGGAAGTTCTCTAGCAAATTTGGAGGTTCATCTTTCAGGACACTCACTGTTTGGAGACTCCATGAGAGTATGGACATTCAATGTGGTGAACCTCAGTACTTTATTTTATTGGTTTCATCCACAAGTATAGTGATCTCATGGGATGTGGCAATCTAGCCAGAGGTGTTTGAGACAACCTGTGTCTAGGACACCTTTTTCTAGACCCTTCCCCCTTCAGGGTGATCAAAGGGGATCCTAAAGAGGACTGCTCAGTCACGGTCGCAGCTGCTGAATTGTACTTCTATCTTGGTAAGTGCGAAACAGCTATCATACAACCACCATCTATGTGCATATTTGTAACTAGGGACTCTCAGACTCACTGTTCCTGTCCCCACTGCCACTGTCCATCATCACAGAACTTGGTTTGTGTGAGATGTTAATATCCCTGTCAGAGGCCTGTTTTTGACATCTTTTAATATGGGGAAGCTGGTGCACAAGTGACAGCCACAGGAGCTTGACAGGAGGGAACCCTAAACTCAGTAGCAAGGATGTCCAGGACAACTGGAACCTCCATCCCACTGCAGACCTCATCCACCTTCACATCCACAGAGAACCAGCAGGTCCTTTAGTATGCCTGTTCTGCCTTTGGGGTCGTCAGGAGTTTGGACCATGCTTAGTTTGGGGCCTCTCAGATTTATTCACCAGGAGAGACCCTACCAGGAGTACAAGACTCTAGATGACATAGCTCCAAGGGTCATTGGAACACACAAGCCTCTGCACTGTGACAAGGTTAAGGTCCAAGGAGAGGACTCCCAACTATACAGCTGCATCAATAAAATATATCACCAAAAACCCCTTGTGTTTTGGTATGTTCTGACATTACACCACTTCCAATGCACTGTTTTTTCTAAAATAATATCTATAGGAGCCCAGGGTAATATGATAGTATACTGAGATCTAGATTTATAGATAAATGTATTCCTCCTTCCATAATTCTCCCTGGATGCCAAATGTAATTTATTGTCATGTTTTGCAGCTTAAACTGGTAGATGTTTTCAATACAAAATCTTGTTGGTCTAATAAAAGATATCATCTCTACTACGAGTCCCAATTGTCTCAATACAAAATACTTTTCTATATTATATAGATTAGAAACAGTGTCATGATTGAAACATTAAGAAAAACAGATATTTAAAATGTTAAGATATACATTTCTTCAGGGGGATGGGATTTGACTTTGAAGCCATCCATGCATATGGTTGATACCTTGTTGATTAAGCTACATAGTTTTAACTGAATGCCTCTACACATTTGTGGATGTTAATTTAACCACTGGAGGGAGCCCACATTCCATCATTGCTATGGAGGCATACTAATAATTAAAGAATACATTTTAAATATTGCACAGCTTTAGATTACAAGGTATTTTTCAGATGTTGAGTCTTTGCAAGCTGTTTGACAAATTTAAATTTTGTAGAACATTTTGCTTCTTCAAATAATATGTTAAAAAGAGAGAAAAAGACAGCTAAAAGAAAGAAATTTCCTGCTTTTGAGATAAAAACCTTATTTCATAAAGGCAACTATTAACATAAGTTTTCTTAGTAGGAAAAATATCCTGAGCCAACTACTCAGATTTTGTATATCATGTCAATACTGTGTTTTTTGTTTTTTTTAATGTCTTAAGGGAAAGTTTAAATACCTAGAGAAGTTACTGGTGTGATACTGTTTGTCCTTATTTTATAATAACCAAATGATAGGCAAGAAGGTATAAATGTTTTTCCCCCCCTCCCCCACCCCCTCCCTTGTGGATTATTTGATTTGTCATTTGACATTTTTTGTAGTCTGTGAACTCAAACCAATTTGTGATAACATGACCAGAAAGCTAAATTCAGTACAGAGTCCATGATGACATTGTTATTCCACACAAGAGGCCCCAGTGGGGAGAGATAATGCCATAATTCAGATAACATGATGAAATGAGATCTTGTATCATGAAGACGTTGGTGGATGAAGAAACGTAAACAACTCCTCTTTCAATATAAATTAGAAAAAGATGTGGGGTCATACTGAAGCAGCATCTATGGCTTTTCAGACAATTGAAATGAACTGAGAATTGGGAAAGCAGTTTGAATTGAGGAATGGTGTACATTCTGTACAAAAATACATACATGCTTCTAAGGATTTAGATTGACTTTGGCAGGTAGCTTCAATTTTAAATGTTTGGATTAGGTCAGAAGAAAAACATGCAGTGTGCTATGCAATGTGCTATATTTCTCATTGTGGATATTTTTAAAAGTAAATTTCATAAGCCTGGAAGAGTTTTCAGTTACTATAATTAAACTAAATTACATATTAGGTAGCCCTTAAGAATTATTTTTGGAGATCATGGAACATCTTAGACTATCCCTTGTTGTTCTCAGCAACCAGACTGTACACAGAGTTAAATCATTTATATTTTAGGCAGTCAGTCTTGTTTCATACATTGTGTGTGCTACCTGTTCCTCCATGAATTGAAATGTAAAGTTGCATGTCAGTTTAGACTATAGAGCTTTTTTTTGTGCATAATCACCCTTTACTAGTAATAGGACTTGTGCATATGTACACAGGCACTGATGGACAAATGTAGAGATTAACAAATTAAAAAGAGTAAACATCAGGGATAGTATTTAGATTAATAAGGAGAATAAATAGGAACATCTAACTTAAACAATATTAAATTAAGGGTAGAATATACATTTCAGAGATAATCATTCTAGACCGTAAAATCCCCAGAGATTTTATTCTTAGAGAATTTATTCTGACAAGCCTGAGGCAAAACATTTACTCAGTTCTTCTTAGTATTCTGAAATAAGGTATTGAGATGAACTATCTAAAACCTTACACTCTGCATTTCAGTGAAAAAAGGCTGGCAACGCAGTGGGCACAATAAAGGCACATAAACCTCTGCCTGGTTAAAATTCAAATTGGTTAGCAAAAAGATTCATTCTAAAAACATTATAAAAAATAGACTACTTTCCAGGTAAGCACGAGTGATTTTTTTATTTGTAAAAATAGTAAATTTTACTGCATTTAAATACAGCCTCTTGAATGCCAATCCACATATCATATTTTGTTACATGAAACTGTGCAGCTTGATTTTTGGAAGGCAAAATGTAGTAAAAAATATTTTTCCAGGATCATGGCTGACAGAGTGACAAAGAGTAAGTCTTTCCTGGGAACATAGTGTCCAAGAAGTGTGGCACTAGGAAGTTCCTGGTGCCAGCTGCCTCACCCAGACTTTTTCCTGGAATGCCACACTTCCTGTACACTCTGTTTCCAGGCCTTACTTAATGTCACATAGGGTTAGGCCCCAGACCCTTGCAAGGGCAGTAACAAAACTGTTAGTTCTTTATTCTAAGTACTTATTTTCACAACTTCCTCTAGAAGAAGTGTTGATTCCACATCACAAGCCTCATGAAGGTACTGCCAGCAGCTCACTTGCTGCTTCAGACACAAGTTGTGGTACTCATTTGGAAGCTATGGCTGAGAGAGAAATAACAGAGAACTCTTCCATAGATTCATAGAAAGTTAGAGTTTGAAGAGATCTCAGGGGGTCATCTAGTCCACCCTCTGTCAAAGCAGGACCATCCTAACTAGCTTGGTCTAGCCAGGTTTTGAAAACCTCCAAGGATGGAGCTTCCACCACCTCTCTGGGTAACTTGTTTCAGTGTTTTCCTACCCTCTTAGTGAGAAAATTCTTCCTAATATCTAACCTAAACTTCCCTTTCCGCAACTTGAGACCATTGCTCCTTGTTCTGTCATCTGGCACCACTGAGAACAGTTTAGTCTTCAGGTAGTTGAAGGCTGCTATTAAATCCCGCCTCAGTCTTCTCTAGACTAAATAAGCCCAGTTCCTTCAGTCTTCCCTCATAAGTCATGTCCCCCAGCCCCCTCACCATTGTGCTGCCCTCCACTGCACTCTCCAGTGTGTCCACATCCTTTCTGTAGTGGGCGGCCCAAAACTGAACACAGTACTCCAGATGTGACCTCACCAGTGCTGAACAGAGGGAAATAGTCATTTTCTTTTGACCTACTGGCAACACACCTACCAATGCAGCCTAGTATGCTGTTAGCCTTCTTGGCAACAAGGGCACACTGCTGGCTCATATTTACTATAAACCTCAGGTCCTTTTCTGCAGAGCTGCTGCCCAACCAGGCAGCCCCCAGCTTGTACTGGTGCATGGGATTGTTCTGTCCTAAGTGCAGGACTTTGCAATTGTTCTTGTTGAACCTCATGAGATTCCTTTTGGCCCAATCCTCCAATTTCTCTAGGTCTCTTTGAATCTTAGCCCTATTCCAGTGTATCTACTCCCCCCAGCTTGGTGTAATCTACAAACTTGCTGAGGGTGCACTCTTTGCCATCTTCCAGGTCATTGATGAAGACATTGAACAAAACTAACCCCAGGACTGTCCCCTGGGTCACTCTACTTGATACCAGCTGCCATCTAGACATCGATTTATTTATTACTACTCTCTGAGCCCAGCGCTCCAGCCAGTTTTCTCTCCACCTTACAGTCCATTCATCCAGCCCATACTTCCTTAGCTTGCTTGCGAGAATGCTGCGGGAGACCATATCAAAAGCCTTGCTAAAATCAAGATACAACGGTCTCCCTGCATCCGCAGACCCAGTCATCTCATCATAGAAGGCAATCAGATTGGTGAGGCATGACTTACCCCTGTTGAATCCATGCTGACTGTTCCTAATCACCTTTTTCTCCTCCAAGTGCTTAAAAATGGATTTCTTGAGGATCTGCTCCATGATTTTTCCAGGGACTGAGATGAGGCTGACTGGTCTGTAGTTCCCTGGAACTTCCTTTTTTCCTCTCTTAAATACAGGCACTATGTTTGCCCTTTTTCAATCATCCAGAACCTCTCCCAATCTCCATGATTTTTCAAAGATGATGGCCAATTGCTCTGCAATCACATCAGCCAACTCCCTCAGCACCCTCGGGTGCATCCCATCCAGCCCCAGGAATTTGTACATATCCAGTTTTTCTAAGTAGTTCCTAACCTGTTTTTTTACCACTGAGGGCTGTTCACCTCCTCCCCAAACTGTGGTGCCTGATGTAGTAGTTTGGGAGCTGACATTGCCTGTGAAGATGGAGGCAAAATAGGCATTGAGCACTTCAGCCTTTTCTGCATCCTCTGTCACAAGGTTGCCTTTCCCATTCAGTAAGGGACCCACCGTTTCCCTGATCGTCCTCTTGCTACTGTCATATTTGTAGAAACCCTTGTTACCTTTCACATCCCTTGCTATATGCAACTCCAATTGCACTTTGGCCTTCCTGACTTCATCCCTGCATGCCCAAGCAATGCTCTTATATTCTTCCCATTATTTGTCCAAGTTTCCACTTCTTGTAAGCTTCCTTTTTGTGATTTAGTTTACTAAAATTTCCCTGCTAAGCCAAGCTGGTCTTCTGCCATACTTGCTTGTCTTCCTGCACATTAGGATCATTTGTTCCTGCACTGTCAGTAAGGCTTCTTTGAAGTACAGCCAGCAATCCTGGAGTCCTCTCCCCTTCAGTCTGGCTTCCCAGGGGTTCCTGCCCATGAGCTCCCTGAGTGAGTCAAAGTCTGCTTTTCTGAAATCCAGGGTCCTTGCTCTGCTGCTCTCCATCTTTTTTTCCTCAGGATCCTGAATTCAGTCATCTTGTGGTCACTGCTACCCAAGTTGCCATCCACTACTATGTTCCCCACCAGTTCATCCCTGTTTGTGAGCAGCAGGTCAAGAAGAGCATGGCCCCTAGTTGGCCACTTCAGTACTTGCACCAGGAAGCTGTCCCCAGTACTGTTAACAAAAACTTCCTGGATTGCCTGCGCACTCCTGTATTGTCCTGCCAGCAGATGTCAGGGTGATTGAAGCCCCTATGAGAACCAGGGCCTGTGATCGGGGACACTTCCACTAGCTGTTTGAAGAAAGAAATTAATCATAGAAGCTATCTTTGCAGTTGCATGGCATGCACAGTATTTCTAGGCTTGCTGCTTTTACAGTAAATTAAAACAGTTTTCCTGCTTAAATTGTGCGCTAGGGGGAAGGGAGGGAGCTGATTTTGAGGAAAAAGATTCATGTCATGTGAAAAAAAAATGGTATGTGCATCTTTGGAAGCTGGATAATGCCCATCAACTGGGAAGGATTCCAGTTGAAAATGACACATTCTGCAGATGCTTAGTATTGCTAAAAATTGGGTCATTCTAGTTAAGCAAAGTACATGGTGTTTAAACCACCATTCAACATAAATGGAATTTTCTCATAGTAAATCCTGTAGTATTCTCAAGTGGCCTTCTTTTCATGGGATATGGGCAAATATTCAGTTGGAGTGACTTCAGAATGGGAGGAATACTTCTCAGGGATGCACAGTAACTTATACTTTAGATGTTACATCTGCATAAGCAATATAAGGTTAGCAAAACCATTCCAACTTTAGCTCACTTGTGTTGCTACAGGACCAGTGTTGCATACCCTAATTATAACAACTGATTTTGGTTCTACTGCCAGTTCCAGATTGTCTCCTACAGCTCCTTGAGTTCAGCCCCCTTTTGAATATCAGTAGAAAAACTCTGCCCATTGTTGCCATATTGCCTTCTGGTCACATAGAATACTGTTGTTGAGTTATGAAAGGACATGTGTAAGATAAATTCCAGATATAGAAGTGGAGGTCTCATCTTCACCCCAGAGTTTCTGCACTCTTTTCATTGTAATTATAACCATCCTAGTATGTCTAAACTATAAAGTTATAGTACCTGGCAGTGGTAACCTCAGGCATGCCACACTGCGTTATATGGGCTTTGTCTAACCTATAAGCAGTATAGCTGCATCCACAAAGTACTATGGGCAGGCAGATTGGCACTTTCACTCAGCAGCACTGATTAGCCCACTAAAAGTAAGCATGGCTGCCAGGCATGGTAATTTACCATAAATTCACCATGGTCCATGAAAAATATACAGCCCTCTGATACAACACTCACAGCAGAAGTTAAAATATTTTTGAGCCAAAAGGATGAGAAGAAATTGAAAATGGGCTAATGCTGATCTAGTTAAAGAGAATGCTAAAGGGAATTACAAATATAAAAGTAAATCAAAAACAGACAAAGGTATTTTTCTGTAATAGAAGTGAGGGAATTAAAACACAAAGGAAATATCCCGAAGGATCAAGTAATCTGAGGAGAGATCTAAATCTAAATGTTCTAATAACAAATCCAGCTCTATGTTTATCTTCAGCATGGATATAGCCTTGGCTTTACTACTTCTTGATGTTTTCATTCACTTATCCCATCGTCCAAATGCATCTAATATAAATTTAGTAGTCTATTATGACATGTGAAATGTTAGCATAGCTTGTTTTTCCTTGTGACTTCTCTAATTCAGATCTTTGAAAGATCCACAATTGTGATTCTGCACTTGCAATATTATCTTCATATACTGAAGATCTGCACAAATTAAAACAAGCTTTTAGTTCTTTCACATATTATTTTTTTTATGATTTTTGCTTCTTTATTTTCAATCATTGACCAGTTCCTTTTATATGCTCTAGAAGATGGAGGAACCTGACTCCTGTTTCTGAAGCAGGTGAGAAGTAGTTGTACAAAGGACTTGTTAAGCATATTTCCCCTATAATGCAGTGGCAGACTGTACTCCTGAGCCAAATACCTGAAGGAGCTTTGCATATTTTAAAGTACTTTTTCCATAGCTAGTCCTAAGTATGTTGCTTATTAGCAATCCGATCAACTTGGCAGCAGCAGTGGTGGTGGTGATCTCTCATGGTCAAGGATGATCCCTTAATCACTGATATAACATTTTGAACCTTGTATACAAGAGGTTCATCATAGCATTTATTGGTCAGCAGCACAATTGTTTGCATCTGTGAATAAAGATCTTCAGTTGTACTTCCTTAACTAGTCAGTGTGATCCCTCCAAAGAACTGAGAAATGTCTGATAAACATGTTTTCTCTGAATCCAGTATGGAGATTGCAGAGGTATTTAGCTATAGAATCTACAGAGGATTCTGTAGGTGAACTTAGAAGAGCTCCTCACAAAGTACATGGTGTCAACCTTCAAGCACTACAGCTTTTTTAAAACAAAGCTGTTGTGCAATACATTATCAAATGGCCTTGCCATAATTCACATCTTTTTTCTTTTCTTTTTTCTTTTTTTGCTAGCAAGCTTATTACCATTTATCCTTATCCTGCTTTCCTTACATTTTAAAAAAGACAGTAGCTATGATATGCAATATATACAATTAACTTTTACATATTTTATAGTAGTATAAGAGTGATGTTGCTATTATAATCTGGGAATTATGTGAGAGGAAAAGATTTCTTGGGGTGATATTTTATATTGGACCAACTGCATAGTTAGGGCTGAGTTAGACAAGCTTTTGAATGCAGGACATTTAACCTGAAGAAGAATGACTTGCATTTGGAAGCTTGTCTAACTCTCTTCTAACAATGCAGCTGGTCCAATAAAATATATCACCCTAAGAAATCCTTGCTTCTCACATACTTTATAACTTATTCCAATTTTATTAAGCTATAGGAAATGTAGGCAATAGGACAGAGGCGGGCAAAGTCCAGCCTGCAGGCTGGATCGGACCCACGGTGGACTCCATTTCACAGCAGCTCCTGCCCATGTTGCTGCAACTGGTTTCCATGGAGACCTGAGGACAGTGTGGGGCCAGGGTGGCAGCACAGGGCCCAGGACAGACCCCGTGACAGTGTGGGGCCAGAGTTACCATGGAGACTGGTCCCAGCAGCACCGGCAGGGCACATGATGGGGTGGGGAGCTGCTCTGGGGCCAGGGCTGGGATCTTCCCATCAGCTAGATCCACCATTTTGCCCATCTCTGCCATAGGAAGAACATCTAATCCAAATATTATGATGATCTATGTTACTTTCATATTAATCATATTGTTAGTCAGCAGAACAAATATTGTTTTCTGATTTCCAGTCCTCTAGTATTTCACTGCTGATCTATGCTGTAGTGTGCATGTTTTCTCTTGTTGCAGGGGTCTCGTTGGCATGGGAAAGTTATGATTCCTCTGATCCATATTTTCTCTGTATCTGAAAGTATCTCCAGAAAGTGTACTCCATTTGTGAGGGGTTTTTTGGTGGTGGTGGGGGAGAGGGGGTGTTGCACACTACATGGTCATATTTTGACTGTGGGAAACGTTCTTTCAAAGAATCACTTCTGAATAAATGATATAACGGTGTTAATCATTTAGGTGCTGCCTGCGTTAACAGTATGTATGGATTTCAGAGGCAAAACCAGCAGCAGCAGAAAGGAGGAGTCTGAAGGAGGAACAAGAAGTGAGGGGGAGGAGACAGGTAGAGCAAGAGAGTTAGAGAGGCTGGGGGAGAACAGCAGGCCCTGTAACAGCAGAAAGTATGTGAGGAAGCCCAAGAAAAGAGAGAGACCTGGGCCCCAGCAGTGATCTAAACAGATTGTGAGAAGTATGAAGGGACTGAAGCCCCCAAGACAGCTGGATTTCAACACAAAGAGCCCGGTACAGATGTGGAAACAATGGAAGCAAGAATTCAGTGTGTATATAGAGTTAACCATGGCTGATAAAGAACAGAAAATGAAGGTAAAGCTGTTTTAGTATCTAGTGGGGGGAAAAGGATGTGAAGTAAGTGCTACACTGATGCCAGAGAACACTGACACACTAGAACAATTAATAAAAGTGTTTGATGCATACTGTCACCCCAGGAAAAATGAGACTGTAGAGAGAGATGTTTTTCACCCAAAACCAAGAGGAAAAGGAAGGAATAGAGGCCTATATCACAGCACTGAAAACTCTGGTTTCCTCATGTAACTTTAGGGAGTCTTTTATGTCTCCAATCAGGGATAGGATTGTGTGTGGCACATGGGACTCTGCCCTGAGGGAGAGACTACTAAGAGAGGTAGATCTAACCCTAGAAAAATGTCACTAAATTGCAAGGGCAGCAGAACTGTCTAAACAAAGGATCAAAATGATATCAACAGCCACATGTACAGAGCTGGTTCACAGGCTCAACCTAAAGGACTCTGGAAAGTACGAACCTGACAGGCCAAGTGCAAATGCCAACAATATGAATCAGTGCATGTACTGTGGGAAGCTACATGAAAGACAGAAGGACAAATACCCAGCCTATGGAAAAGAGTGCAAAAATGTGGAAAACGGAATCATTTCAAGTGTCAGTGTCGTACACATCCAAACAGAAAAAAAACCTGTCCATGCAGTGATGAGGGATCAGGAGACTACAGATGAGGAGGAAGCTTTAAGTGTAAATTTGACAGATTCACAGACTCACAGGGTACACACGTTACAGAAAAAAGTATGCAACAACTCAGCCATATTTGCAACAATGATGCTAGAGCAAAGACCTATAAGATTCCAGGTGGATTGTGGAGCCACTTGTCCTTCCTGTGAATCTATTGAGTAGCAGCATCAGAATGGAAAAATGTCATCAAAATATCATATAACAAAACAACTGTGCGGCCACTGGGAAAGTGCCAGCTGACTCTAAATCCATGCAACAAGAAGCAATACCACTTGGAACTTATAGTGATTGACAGGGTGGGCACCCATCCACTGCTAGGCAGCCAGGCAGCACTGGCCATGGATTTAATTACAGTGCAACACCACAACATCCTCCAGATCACAGAATAGCAAGGATGGTCATTAAGTTCACTACCTAACATTCTGTCAAGATATGGAGATATATTCCAGGGCACTGGACTCTTTGAAGGCAAACTCAAGTTAGAAATAGATCCAAAAGTGCAACCAATACAACTACCAAAATGCAGAATTCTGCTAGTCCTGCTGGAGCCACTGAAGAAAGAATTGACAAACCTGCAGAAAAAGGTATCATCACAGCAGTTGAAAAAAGCAGTGCCTGGATCAGCAGCCTAGCAGTAGTAAGGAAGCCATGAGGCAAACTGAGAATCTGCATTGATCCAAAACCACTTAACAGGGCACTCAAAAGAAGCCACTACCCACTGCCAATGATTGAGGATGTACTATCTGGCCTGTCTAAGGCAAAAGTGTTCACAGTTTGCAATGTCAAAAATGGATTTTGGCATCTGGAGCTAGATGAATCATCCAGCCACCTGACAACCTTTAGTATGCCCTTTAGCAGGTATTGCTGATTAAGGATGCCCATGGGGATCATCCCAGCTTCAGAAGTTTTCCAGCAGAAGCTGAATCAGGGTTGGAAAGTCTTCTGGGTATCAAGATTGTGGCTAATGATATTCTTGTGATAGGAGAAGGGGATGATAAGGAAGAGGCAATCCATGACCATGACGCCAAACTGCAATAACTCCTTAACAGATGCCTGGAGAGGAACATTCAACTGAATGCTGACAAAATACAGCTGAGAAAAACAGAAGTACCCTACATTGGACATCTGCTTACTTCAGAAGGACTACAGCCAGACCCAGAGAAGGTGAGAGCCATTACGGAGATGCCCAGGCCACAGGATGTCAAAGGAGTCCAGCGCCTTATTGGGATGGTTAACTATCTGTCCACATTTTGTGCACAATTGTCTAACGCTTGTGAGCCACTCAGGTTGCTGACACACAATGATGCAGCCTGGGAATGGGCACAGACCCAAGAGAAGGCATTCAAAAGAATTAAAAAACTGATCAGCGAGGCCCCAACACTGAAGTACTACAACACATCTGAGCAACTAGTACTACAGTGTGATGCATCAGAAGGAGGTCTGAGACCAGTACTGATGCAGAACCAGCACCCCATAGCTTTTGCTAGTAGAGCAATGATTGAAACCAAAAGGACATGCACACAGATAGAAAAGGAGTTACTAGCAGTAGTGTTTGGACTGGAATGGTTCCATCAGTTCACCTTTGGACAGAGAATAGATGTGCAATCAGATCACAAACCATTAGAGATCGTAATGAAAAAACCCTTGCTGAGTGCTCCTAAGAGACTTCAATGCATGCTGCTGAGACTCCAGGCCTATTATGCGAGTATAAAGTACTATCAAGGGAAGTCCCTGCAAGTGACAGATGCACTAAGTAGAGCATACCTTCCAGAGTGCAGCACAGACAGATCTGTAGAACAGGAGATAGAGTCCATTAATATGGCACAAGACTTACCTATCTCCAAAAGCAGTCTCAAAGAAATACAACAGAGTATGGAACAGGATGGTGTACTACAAACCATCCTAGAGGGTTGGCCACAGCACAAGGAACAAGTACCACCGGAATTTGCCACATACTACCAATGGAGGGATGAACTATGTACGGAGGATGGAATTCTGTTCAAGGAAGACAGGGTAATGATCCCAGTAGCTCTGTGGTGAGACATCTTGAACCGACTCCATGTTTTACACATGGGAATAGAATCGTGCCTGTGGAGAGCATGGGAGTGCATCTGCTGGCCAGGCATATTGCCCACTTGAGACCATACATGGAGCAGTGTGAGGTGTGCAAGGAATATGGTGACAAACAGAAAAAAGAGACATTGAACCCTCATGAGATCCCCTCTCAGCCCTGGGAGAAGGTAAGGACTGACTTGTTCAATGTCAAAGACAGAAACTATATGGTCACCGTAGACTGCTATTACAATTTTTGGGAGGTGGATTACCTCGAAGACATTCAGGCAGAAATGGTGATCAGGAAGCTGAAGGCTCATTTTGCATGGCATGGGATACCTGACACTGTTCTCAGACAATGGTGCACAATACACCTGAAGAGAATTCAAACATTTCTGCACTAGATGGGAATTCCAGCACAAGACAACATCCCCTGAGTACCCACAAAGCAATGGGATGGCTGAATCAGCAGTAAAGGCAGCCAAGAGACTCTTGTTGAAGACAAATAAGACTGCAGGGGTTCCCTACCTGGCTCTATTGGACCATCGCAACACACCCTCCCAAGGAATGGACAGTAGCCCAGCCCAAAGAGTAATGGGCTGGAGAACTAAGACATTACTCCCCATGAGAGACTGTTTGCTACAACCTCAGGGGGGAAGGGGCAACAGTACATGGAAGCAGCTAAAAAAATCAACAGTCTCAGCAGGTATCACAGTATAACAAAGGAGCCAGGGACCTGAGACCACTGTGCAGAGGAGGAAAAGTCTGGGTACAACCAGTAAGTCTACACGTGAAAGAATGGCAAAAGACCACTGTTGAGGGTGCAGTGGGAGATAGATCCTACGAAGTTGTCACAGATAATGGGCAGTGACTGAGATGTAACCAGAAGCAGCTGCAGAGAGCTGGCAGAGTGGAAATACAAGATTCCAGGATCAGGACCAAGAATACTTTGACAACTGGTCACTCATCAGTGAGCCCCAGATAGGGCAGAAAGACGCCATGGACTCCACAAAGGAAAGAGATACACAAGCAGAGTCCATCCCATAAAACAAAGACACAGACAGAACAGGAGCAGGTGTTGCGCCCAGAAAAATCAAACAAACAAGAGGTGGGAGGCTGGTACAATGACTAGCATACCTGGATGACTATGAATCCTAAAGAACAGAACAGCGATAAAGGCTCAGTCTCCATGGTGGGCTATGTGCTAGCAACCTCTAGCCCAAACAGGGGAATAAGTTAATCATCTGTTTTGATCTGTAGAAAGAAAAGATGTAACAATATGTATGGATCTCAGAGGCAAAACCAGCAGCAGCAGGAAGGAGGAGTCTGAAGGAGGAACAGGAAGTGAGGGGGAGGAGACAGGAAAAACAAGAGAGTTAGAGAGGCTGGGGGAGAACAGCAGGCCCTGTAACAGCTCTGTGAGAAACTGCTATAATAAAGATGCTGTTTATATTAAGTAGGGAGCTGTTCCTTGATTACTCATACAGGGTCACATGAAACACCTGCCAATAACTGTTCTCAGTGATTCTCCCCCCATGCCTAGAAGGTGGGCAGCAGATTGGTTGGTGCTCTTTGAACTTCTTAGGAACAACATTTCAGTCTCCAGAGACATAATGCTGTTTCTTGGATGAGTGGGTTGGTCACTGAGGCCAGTTAAGAAAACAGGAGCTTTAGGGTAGTAGGTGCTTCTCTGCATTGTTCCTATTGGGCTTGTCTCTGTCATAAGAAATGGGGCTTGGTAAGGGCAGGACTGAGCATGTGCTGGTCACTAGAATCTGCTGAGACTTGTTTTGCCATTTGTAAAATGGGCATGTATTATTTTAGCCTGCTCTTGGAATTGTGCCAAATTAACACAAAATCATATTGAAATCTTCTAATCACAGACGTGTGATATATTATGTAACTGAGATGCAGGTGTAGATATTTAAAGGAGTATGGCATATGGGTTGAATTGTTTTTGAATTGCTTTGAATTGGATTAGGCAAGGAGAATAAAAATAAACAAATTAAAAGATTATGCAATGAGGAACTGAAATGCAGACCTAAATTATACAGCCATCTGTAGGATATATTTTAATGACTAATACTGAACTACTTTTAAAGATTTCAAACCCTTTGGAAAATCAACCTGTTTACAAGTTGTCTTTATTAAATAGCAAGCAACTAGTGTGGCTTTGGTGTCTAGCTGATAAAACAAAGCAAAACAAAACAAAAACAAGGTTGATTAGAGATTTGGGTTCTGATTTGGCTTGTTCTTTGTGATACCAAAGTAAGTATTTATATAGGGAACTAAATACAGCTTCTGACTTCAAGCAAAAGAAAGAAGCAAATGATGAGAGAGAAAATTAAGACAATGTGTACTTTTTCAGATAAATATCCTGTTATTACATTAACAGAAATAAACTGATTTAAAAATAATCCTAAAATAATCAAAAACAACAAAAGCAAAAGGATTTGAAGTTAATCTCCCTGTTCATAGGATCGTAGGAAAGGAGGGCTGGAGGGGACCTCACAAGGTCATGTAGTTCAGCCCCCTGCTTAAGGTAGGATCATCCCTAAATCATCCAAGCCTGTTTAACCAGCTTTTGAAAATGTCCAGGGATGGAAAGTCCAACTTCTTTAGGCAGTCTGTTCCAATGCATGACCACCCTCAGAGTTGAAAAGTTCCTCCTAATCTCCAACCTACTTTTCCTCTACTGTAATTTGATTCTATTTCTCCTAATCCTGTGTCCTATGGCCATAGGCAGTAATATATCTCCATCCTCTCTATAATTACCCTTCAGATATTTGAAGACTGTTATCAAATCTCACCTCAGTCTTTTTTTCTCCAGTTGAAATAGCTGTAGTTTTTTCAGTGTTTCTTCAAGTCATGTTTCCCAGGCCTTTTATCAATTTTATTGCTCTGCGCTGACTTCTTACCAATCTGTCTACATCCTTCTTGAAGTGTGAGGCCCAAAACTAGATGCAGTATTCTAGGTGAGGCCTCACCAGTGCTGAATAGAGTGGAAGAATAACTTCTTTTGATTTGTAAGTGATGCTCTTGGTAATACAACCCAGCATGCTGTTGACTTTTCTGGCAACAAGAGGACACTGTTGGCTCATATTCAGCTTATGGTCCACTGTAACTCCCACTGTAACTCTCTGCGATACTGTAACCTAGTCAGTCATCCCCAAGTTTGTATTTGTGCATATAGTTATCTCATCTCAAGTGCAGGACTTTGCATGTGCCCTTGTTGACTTTAATCTGATTGATTGCAGACCGTTTCCCCAGTCTACCCAGGTCATTCTAGCCCTGCCCTCTAGAGTGTCTGCAGCTCCACTGTCTTCTGCAAATTTGCTCAGCATGTGCTCAGTTCCATTATCCCAATCCTTAATGAAAATGTTGAACAATACTGGAGCCAGGACAAATCCTTGGGGACCCCCAACCCTCCTAGCTAAACACTAAGCTATTGCTGACTAGTCTTTGAGCATGATGATCCAACCAGTTATGCATTGATCTTACAGTACTTTCATTTAGTTGGTAGTCCATATCTTGCTAATAAGAATATTGTAGAAATGCTGTCTCAAAGCTTTGCTAAAGTCCAGGTATATCACTGTTAACTCTGCTTTTTGTGTTTTAATTCCTATTGCCCTGACCAGATATTTCATGAAGTTTAAGATAGATGACTGTGATGTCCACAACATAATTCTCCTTCATGCTAAGTTTAGCACATGTACATATGGGAGGTTTTCACTTCCTTTATTCCATGGAATGGTCGTTAAGAACCATTTAATACCTAAACGAGTTTAGATGGATGGACTATGAAGGTTGTCCTTGAATGCACCTTGCTATAGTGGGGTAAAATTGCAAGGGCATAAGTACACCCCAACCTGTCCTCTTCTTGTGCACAACCCCTCTTTGAATGTTTCTTGATAGTTGTCTATGTGCAGCCAAGGGAATATAAGCAGGGTGTCTGTGATTCATCGATGTCACTGTAGTGCAATTTATTGTAGAACACCGTGACAATGTATAAACATTCAAAAACCTAAGGCAGAAGTGCTCTAAGTATTGTGTTTTACTCAAAGCATTCTAGATTAGGTCAGGAGCAAACCAAACAAATGTTCGCTATTTGGTGTAGGGGGGGGGGGGGGGAAGGGGCTCAGAGCCTGCCTGCACTGGCTGAAACCAGCAGACCGGGGGTGCTCCTGCATACCTCCCAGGAGGCTGCTGGAGAATGCTGAGCCCAGCTGAACAGCTGGCCACCCCTGATTGGCCAGTGCAGCCCCTCTCCCTAACCCTGCCTCCCTGTCAGCTGTCAGTGCTGGCAACTGAAGCCTGAGGGGGAAAACAGAGCCCCAGCCATATGCCTCCCCCCCCCATCTTGCTGACTCGGGTCTTGGGGAGCACTGGGCCAAACCAACATGCGGGGTCTCTGCCCCCCCTCCCCAAGCTTTCAGTGCAGCAAAAAGCTGTGTGCAACTCTGAGCAGCAGTCATCAGGAAGCTGGGACAGGGGGGAGAATGGAGCTCCCCTGTCATACAGCCACCCCAACTTTCTGACATGGGTCTTGCAGGGGATTGGGGGCAAGCTGGGCTTGCACAGCAGAGGGGCTCTGTTCTCCCCTCACCTGCTCCAGCCTCCCGACACATGCAGCTCAGAGCCATGCATGGCTTTTCGCTGTGCTGAGAACTGGGGTTGGGTGGGCAGGGGAACGCAGACTCTTTGCCCTGCGGGCCCTCAGCTTACTGAATTGGGTCTTTGGGGTGGGGGAGTTGGGCCAGGTCCATGCAGCAGGGAGGTTTTGCTCCTCCATCCACCTGGCCCCAGTTCCGGGTGCATGCGGTTAAAAGGCATGCACAGTTCCAAGCTACAGCCATCAGGAGGCTGGAGTGGGTCGGGGAGGAATGGAGTTACCTGCTGTGCGGACCCATCCTGGTCCCTCAAGATCTGAGCTAACAAGCTGGGTAGGGGTAAAGGGGGGGGGGGGGGGGGAGTTCCACGTGACAGGGGGTCTCTGTTTCCTCTCAACAGCAGTCAGCCATGCAAAGAGGAGACAAAGCCTTTTCTGTCTCTTCTGTATAAAAGCCCAGGGGCAGGGCTGGGCTGGTGCTTGCCTGGAGCAGACAAGTACCATCGGAGGCTAGCAGGTTGCCCAGCACGGTGTCCCTGGGATGCTGGCAGATTGCAACCTACCTTGACTCGCGATGGGATCTGGTACAGATGTTCAATAAAACACTCTAACTTAAAAGTGTTTTAGTATGCTACCACATCCATCCAGGGTTAACTTAGAGCAGGATTCACCATTTTTAAAGTTCTCTGTGTGCCCTGGACATCTGTTCAGTCATGGCTGTAGAGTGCTTTCTTCATCCTTATTGCAGAAATCTCCCTATGTATATAGCTCTATTTTCAGCCTAGGGGTGGATTTTAAAAGTGTTGCTGAGTTATTAAAATTTTTCAGCATTTACGGTAAGTGATTTAACTTATTTTTGCTGTTAAAATAAAACATTTTTCTTGCTATGCCTGAATGGTAGTCTTCTGAATTCAGTATTTTTTCATGGATAAAAGAAGAGGTTATTTTTAAATGAAATAGGGCAAATTATGTTAAAATGGGGGATATTATTACTGAAACAAAGGGTCGTTTTTTTGTGACCTGTCCAAAACTGAGTAGTTTTTCAAAAAGATGAGAGTTTGCTAAAATCAAACATGCTAATCTTGTATTTTAAGTTTAATGTATTAGTCTGAAATTGCAAGGAAAAATGAGCATTCAAATTCTATCAGCCTTGCCTATGCTGGGAGTTTTTTCCTAATATGTCATCATAGCTCCCACTAAATCATCTCTGTTAATTGTGAAAACATAACTTGTAGAAGGATGAGCATAACATCAATATCTACTCATTTTTAAACACCTTGTCATCTCTACCTGTTAAGCTACATTAGGTGTATCGGTTGTTAAAATCCTGTGTCTACAGGATCCTTATTTACACTAGTATTTTGACCACTGAGGTAGTAGCAACACCAAGAAACCTTTGGAGAACCATCTAACTGTAGATACAGCCAGTACATTTTGCAGAATGTCGTCAGACTTCACACATTAATGCATACAGGCAATTTCAGTGGCAGTAAGAAGAAACATGACAAATAACATTTGTGGGCAGGGAAGAAAGATCACAAACTACTAACTTTAAAAAACACAAAAATGTATCTACAGTAAGAGCTACATTATAGCTTCAGGGCTTTAAAAGCAATTTGACATCTTTTTCTTGGTCTAATCTTTATACCATCAAACCATTAAACAGTAAATAATGAAGTTCTTGCAGGGAAGACATCTCTTACTATGAAATCAGTGACATAAATCTACCCATGTGGATTAGGAAATCATCCTTATCTACTTATTGTCTAATCTGCTGATGATACATAGTGTGTTCTGTTGTCATTTATTTATTATGGTAGGAGATGAAGAACCCATCAATCACTTTCAGATTGTCATCAATAAGGTTTTCAGAATGATCTTTTAATGAGGATAATTTTAATAGTGAATTTCATCTAACTTCCTGACATGACTGATGAAGATTGAGCAAAGGAAAAACCAAATGGAACTGTCATACCAAGATCCTACTTGTTGTCTATTGCTCTAGCCAAGTTCCCAATATCAGTAAGATGTATGCCAAGAATCACTAGGAAAAGGTGACTGAAAGAAGTGTTTTTTGCCTTGTGTAAAGTACAAGAGGTCTTGAAATGGTTAAAAATTCAGACACATCCAAAGTATCAGTTTAACACATTTTAACAAGAAATAGAAGAGCGTTCAAATACGTTGCATATCTGATTTCTTAGAAATGGAAAGATTACAATTCTTTCTATAGAGAGAATTCTTTTTGTAGATTTATATGTATATGTATATGCATATATTTCCCTCCTTCCATGCCTTTGAAGCAGTACCAAAATGGTGGGTTTTAATATCAGTGATGTGCTTACTGTAACCAGTTTAGTATGGTAGCTTTTATATCTCATATGTATAGAATCTGTCCCTTCCCTGCCACCACCATTAGTTATAGTGCCATGCAGCAGAGCTCAGTTGCTGATAGGCTTTTTAGTGAACTCACTCAAGTATAAGTATACTTGGAACAATTTTCTCAGGAAGTCAGAGGCATGAGAAGGTTGTATCTGCATCGTTCTCCTTCCCTTTATTCATCCTATTCCTCTGCACTTCCTAGGCAGGAAGAATCAAGATTATTAGACTGATCAGAAATCCCATGGTAGCATTGTGTAATACTTGTTTTTTAAAGTTGTTTATGGAGTTAAAGTATAGATATGTTCAGCTTTTCAGCATGATTCTTTATAGCATTAAGGATTTGGCACATTGGGTTAAAAAACTAGCTATTTAAAAAAAATGTTAAGGTAGTTTATTTTGTCTAGGTGATATCGCTTTCTTTAATTGAAGTAGTGTTGCATGACAGCAACAGCTGTTGAAGAATTGTTCTACTTAAAAAGTAAATCTGGTAGTTATTTTAGATAAGCAATATATCCTGATAATATACTGGCTTTCCAAGAGAAGCTCATTTATTGTGGTAGCATTAGTGACTTGGTACACAACATTTGGTAGCATTAAATGGTGTGAAATATTTGGGATTTCTTCTTTTCACTTTGTTCTGCATTAATACACAGTTTTCAATGCAAAACAGCTATATTAACAGCAAAGACAACAGCAGCTGCAAAGGTAGCAGATAGCCAACAATATAATCACAAAGATAGCAATAAATTTATCCCTTGTGTCTTTTCATGAGTATACATTCTGTCACTTAGATTACTCTATATTTAGGCAGAAATAATTTATGAAAATAAACTATTCTGTGTCAAGAGGACTATATTCAGTGAAGTGATAGGGCATAGCAGACAGCGAAATGGGATTTTATAGCCAAGATTTTTTAATCCAGTAAGGAGCAAATTATCTCATCAGCTGACTGTCTTGTTAGTGTCATTTTTGATGAGTGAAATGTGAAGGTTTTGACATGTTTTACAACTCTGAGATATTTGTGGATTTTTTTTAAACACAAAGGTATATTTTACGGATGGAATAAGAAATAGGCACTCCAGTTTTCAGAGTTACAGCAGACTACCTTGATGGCATATGTAAATGCAATTGGGAATGATGATACAAATAATTATATAGAGGAAGAGGGGAAAGCACTTACAGTAATTACAACCCTGATAACAACTGACATGTTAACAAGTGGGGTTTCATCTTGCTTTTCATTTGAGGAAGGCCTGTGTTCTATTACTTCAATATAATTTGGGTAAACTCCACTCTTCAAAACAGGGAGAAAAAATAATTTAATTTTTGTGATGCAGAATTTAGGTGTGTTTTAAAAATGAAGACAAAATATTCCAGAGTGCTTGAAAAGGAAGACAATTGCACAGTATAAACCTTCCTGGGCTGATCTAATGATACATTTTTTATCTGCTAAAAATGACATGTTTAGAGTTAATTCTCGATAAACCATTTGTCCATGCAGCGGCATATTCCTGTTCCATTTTAATTAATCTTGTTTGTTTTTGTTTTAAAAAAATGGTATGTGGCACAATAAATAGTGAATGTAATTAAATAATCTTTTACAAGGAAATTATAATAAATAATAGTCTTTAATTTATTGAAGATTCTTTCAAAGCTTATTTTATAATGCCTTTATTCTTTCCTTAAAACATCTAGAAGTTGTTAACACTATATTTTCCAATACTACTTCACACTAACCATAAGAAAAATCAAGAACATAAGCCACTTTGCATCTCTGCTCTGAAGTTTCTTATTTAATGTGTTTTGAAGGTGTGGGGGAGTTGTATGTTATTTTAGAAAAACAGAACAGCGACTCAAGCCCCAAATATTGTTGTTGCTTATGTTTGTTTTCATATCTATTTGATGATCATCTATGCCTCCTTAATGGGTCAGGAGCTCTTTTGAATTTGGTCCCCTAAAATACAACCTTAATGTAAATGAGCATAGTCCCATTTAGGGTCAGCTACAACTGCGTATGCTAGGGGTCAGTTTAGATCAGCATGTAGAAGAACCATGTGTTATAATTTTATTGGAGGAATTATGTGTCTATATTTACTTTTATAACTCTGTAGCTACTGGATGTGCAAAATGTGAATGTGTTTGCTATAACGTAGTGTGTTCAAAAGAAAAGGAGAGTGTTCCTGACTGGAAGCACCCAGATTCATAAATCGTTGAAAAACGTATGTTCACATTCTGCATTATGAAAGGAGCGGTAGCAATTACTATATAAATAAAGGGCTAAATATAGGAGCTGGTTAGGAATTTGTGTGTCAGAATTCTCTTCTGACAGAAAGTGAAGTTTCCACAAAACTGCAGCTTTCCAAAGAAAAAAAATATTTTTTGATGATTTTTTTTTCCCCACTGGATAAAATTTAAATAAAAATATTTTGTGTTGTGGTTTAACCAGATCAGACTATTTCTCTAACTGATCCAAATAATTTTGCTTTCAAGTTAATTCAGCAAAATGTTGAACTGTATTTCTCTATACTACGTGGCTTTATAGTGGTTGTAGTTAGAATATAAGAATGGTTTTACCATTCCAGAGCAAAGGTTCATGTAACCTAGTGTACTGTTTCAGACAGTGGCAAATAGCATGTTTCTTAGTTGAAGAGTGCTAGAAATAAGTCATATGGAGTATGATCTGTCCCTTGACATATCCTCCTAGTTGTTAGCCATAGATTTAGGGTAGAAACAGACGTTGCCTGACATAGTATTTGTTCTACCATAATAAAGTTTATGGCAGCACAAATACAAAACAAATAGACATCACTACCCTTTGTTGTGCCACATTAATGGGGTGACAAAAGGTACTAATAAAATGTCCTGCTTTATTGTGGCAGATGGCTATCTGGCATGTTGTGGTAGAGGACAGACAATCTGGAGCTGCCGGCACACTCCCACCTCCCTAAGCAGGTACTTTAGGGGCTTAAGAGGCCCAAACCTATGAACATGAGCATACCTACTGCCTAGGAAATGACCTGCTTGGTGGAACGGAAGCGGAAAGGAATCTTGGAGTCCTAGTGGACTCCAAGATGAACATGAGTCGGCAGTGTGACGAAGCCATCAGAAAAGCTAATGGCACTTTATCGTGCATCAGCAGATGCATGACGAATAGATCCAAGGAGGTGATAATTCCCCTCTATCGGGCACTGGTCAGACCACAGTTGGAGTACTGCGTGCAATTCTGGGCACTGCACTTCAAGAGGGATGTGGATAACCTGGAGAGGGTCCACAGAAGGGCCACTCGTATGGTTAAGGGCTTGCAGGCCAAGCCCTACGAGGAGAGACTAGAGAACCTGGACCTTTTTAGCCTCTGCAAGAGAAAGTTGAGAGGCGACCTTGTGGCTGCCTATAAGTTCATCACGGGGGCACAGAAGGGAATTGGTGAGGTTTTATTCACCAAGGCGCCCCCGGGGGTTACAAGAAATAATGGCCACAAGCTAGCAGACAGCAGATTTAGACTGGACATTAGGAAGAACTTCTTCACGGTTAGAGTGGCCAAGGTCTGGAATGGGCTCCTAAGGGAGGTGGTGCTCTCCCCTACCCTGGGGGTCTTCAAGAGGAGGTTAGATCCCGAAGTAATATAAATCCACACACCATCCTTAAAAGAAAAAACTAGCTTTTTTTTGCCCACACACACACCCCTCCCCACCCTGATTTGCAGGGGTTAATATTCTGGAACATTCTGCCTATGAAGGGGGTCAGACTCGATGATCTATTGAGGTCCCTTCCGACCCTAACATTTATGAATCTATGAAACCCTGGGTAGGATCAGGGCCCTCAAGCCTCCAGATCACCTGCCTGACTTTTCCCACTTACAGACATGCATCCCATGGCATGTCTCCACACAGATCCCAGCATGGAGGTATGGGAGGGACCTGGGGAATTCAGGGTGCACCCCATGCTTCACATGGAGGCATGGGTCAGTGTGGGTGGAGGCAAGGGTCTCCTAGGATTCCCTAACTTTCGTAGCCAACAGTGTGCCCTTGCCTCAGGAAGGCTAATGGCATACTGGGTTACATTAGTAGGAGCATTGCCAGCAGATTTAGGGAAGTGATTATTCCCCTGTATTTGACACTGGTGACACCATGTCTGGAGTAGTATGTCCAGTTTTGGGCCCCCCACTACAGAAAGGATGTAGACAAATTGGAGAGAGTCCAGTGGAGGGCAGTGAAAATGGTTAGAGAGCTGGGGCACATAACTTCTGAGGAGAAGCTCAGGGAACTAGATTTATTTAGTCTGGAGAAGAGAAGACAGAGGTGAGATTTAATAGCAGCCTTCAATTACCTGACAGGTCGTTCCAGTGAGGATGGAGCTAGACTGTTCTCTGTGGTTGCAGGTGACAGAACAAGCAGCAATGGTCTCAAGCTGCAGCAAAGGATGTTTAGGTTAGATATTAGGAAATGCTTTCTCACTAGGAGAGTAGTAAAGTACTGGAACAGGCTACCGACAGAGGTTGTAGACGCTCCATCCTTGGAGGTTTTTAAAACCCTGCTTGATAAAGCCTTGGCTGGGATGATATAGTTTGGAATGGTCCTGCTTTGAGCATCAGGGGGTTGGACTAGAAGACCTCCTGAGGTCCTTTGCAGCCCTGATTTTCTATGTTTCTATGCCTTGGGCACTGAGGCAAGCAAAACACATGAGATAATTCTTAACTTTAAGTATGTCAGCAGATCTTTTTGAAAACTTGTCACGTTTTAAATATTTTGCTGGATTGACCCATTGGATCCTAGAAATTGTAGGGCTGGCAAGCACCTCAAGAAATCATCTAGTCCAGTACCTTGCACTATTTTGTTGTTCCCCATTTTTTTCTGCATCTCTTGTGAAGATTAGGATTGAAAACGGAACAAAGTACTCCAGCCTAAGGCCTTACCAGTGACAACTAGATTTAAATAATTACTTCTGGTTTTACATATGATATTCCCACTAGTACTTTCCAGAGTGACAATGGCTGATTTCTGCCATGACATCACATTTTGAACCTCTTATTTCATTTGTGAGCTAGTATAATTCCCACATCCTTTTCTTTTGTACCATTGCCTAGCCACATGTACTTCATTTTGTACTTTTCCTTTTCAAGCATTTGATTGTATTGAATTCAGTCTTGTTGATTCTTGGATCATCTATCTAATTTTTCAATATTTTGAATTCTGGTCCTGTCTTCCAAGGCACTTTAAGCACTTTCTGATTCAGTGTCATTGCAGACTTTATGAGTGTACTCTCTATCCCATCACCTAGGTTGTTATTGAAAATATTGAATAGAAATGGACTCAGGCCGGATCTCTGCAAGACTCCACTAAAAATGTCTTCTAGTTTGACAGCAAACCATGAATAACAATGATTTGAGAGCAATATTCCAACCAGTTGTGCACTCAACTCATGGTGATTTAACATCTAGGCCATATTTCTTTAGCTTGCTTATGAGAATGTCACGGGACAGTATCAAAAGCCTTACTAAAGTCAAGATACATCATACTGACTGCCACTGTAAGAGTCCAGTGGTACAATCCCTGAAAAGAACACTGCTATCCCAAATTAGTACCAGTATAGGCTATATGTACAATGTAATACCTCCCCCCATGCCCTGTTTCTCTTTACATACTTATGTATTATAGTGTACATTTAGCACATTTTGCTGGGGCAGTTATTGAGCAATAATCTGTAAAGACAATGATTAATTTTTTTTTCCTTAATAATATTCTGGTAGAGCAAAACTCTATAATACCAGCAGAAGCACCCCCAGGATGGAGTTCAATTAGTTTGTGCCATTAGAAGAATATCCTGAATTCTCTCCAGAGTGGTATTGCAACACTTGCTTCTGGAGATCCTGTCCACTGCTCATGGAGTGTCTGAGTTAGCATTTGAATGGTCTCTGGCATGGTAATGTTCTCTTGCCTTGATTTGCTTTTAATATTTAACAGTTCATACAGTGTATTTTATATTATTTTTTATTAATGGTCACTGCCAGCTATGTAATAGTCGCATATATTTCTTCATATGTTTCTGACACATGAAGAAGCAAAAATGTTTTGGAGACTTCTTGGAATCTTATGAAAAAGCACAATGGTGTTTGTGCTCATCAGCCTAAAGAAAGGCATTGGGAAATGCCAAAGGTCATTAAAGGGGCATATATGACCATAATTAGTATTAATGAACTAATGTGTCTATGAACTTCTTATGAAGTGACTAAAATGCTCTTTACTGGGTGTGTCTACATGGGGCACTTAATGCGCAGTAGCCTAATAACACTGTGCAGTAGTGTGCCAGGCAAAAACTGTGCTAAAAAGCTACTTTGCAGTACTAATAGGCTACTACACAGTAAGCATCACTGAAAAACCGTGATCTGGTGCTACTGCACAGTAACTGTAATTACTGCACATTTAGTTAGTACTTCATTAAGCAAGTAACTACTGCACATTAATGAATGTGTAGATATGCCAACTAAGAGGAAAACTCTGACCCTCCTGAAGTCAATGGAAACCTCATTTATTTCAATGATGAGAAATTCACCTCTGTTTTTAATTATTACTGTTATAAGAAATTATATTGCCTCCATCATATACTTTGTTGCTTGTGCCATGATTAGGTAACACTTTGAGAGGAACTGCAGAGGAACTTTGTAAATGGGATTACATTGTCAAAGATATTTAAAGAGAGAGTTTTGAAGAGTATAGTGTGCTGTTTTGTAGAGCGGAGGATACTGCCTAGAAACTCATACAGAACTAAGCACAAACAGGACTTGGAGGACTTGAGAAAGGGGCCTATGATAAAAAGACATGTATTCCTATTATGGAAAAAGGGAGGCTTGTATGTTTGCTGAGGAATAGTACATGCTCTGTAAAAGGTAACTAAGATTTTGACAAGGCTGGTGACATCCTGGCTTATCTGCAGCATCTGGTGTGGAAGGGCTGGATCTGGTCCCTTTCTTCCTTTTGGACTTAGAAATTCCTTCCCAAGAAGTGTCATTTTTTCATATAGACAAAAATTACATTTACCACTCTTAAATTACAGGCAGGTTATATCAGCAGCTTCCTTTCTGACCTCCTGCCAGATGTCTCCTTTAGATGAATGTAGCTGGCTGCCAACTCCACACCCCACCAGCTGCTCCTAGAGCTTTATGGGACTCAGTGGAGGTGTGGAGTTGGGAATCTGCTGCTTGAAACTGAGACACATAATCAGCAGAGGTGGTTTTGCAAATCCCTTCTGCTCAGACCCAGAACATAGGAATAGATTCATAGATGCTAGGGTCGGAAGGGAACTCAACAGATCATCAAGACAGGAAAGCAACTCCCCCCCACCCACTGCCTATCCAGCCTTCTCTTAAGGACTCCCAAGGTAGGGGAGAGCACCATCTCCCTTGGAAGCCCATTCCAAATTCTGGCCACCCTTACTGTGAAGCAGTTCTTCCTGATGTCCAGCCTAAATCTTCTCTCTGTCAGTTTGTGACCGTTATTCCTTGTTACCCCAAGGGGTGCCCTGGTAAACAGAGCATTTCTGATTCCTTGCTGCTCTCTCTAATGAATTTGTAGGTGGCCACAAGATCGCCTCTCAGCCTTCTCTTGTGAAGTCTGAAGAGATCCAGGTCCCTTAGTCTCTCCTCAGAGGGCCTGGCCTGCAAACCCTTAACCATACCAGTGGCCCTCCTCTGGACCCTCTCAAGGTTATCCACATCCTTCTTAAAGTATGGCGCCCAAAACAGGACACAGTACTCCAACTGCGGTCTGACCAATGATGCATAGAGGGGAAGTATCATCTCCTTGGTTCTATTTATCATGCATCTGCTGATGCATGATAAAGTGCAGTTAGGTTTGCTGATGATTTCATCACACTGACGACTCCTGTTCATCATGGAGTCCACTATGACTCCAAGATCCCTTTCCGCTTTTGTGCTGCTGAGAGGGTCATTCCCCAGCCAGTATGTGTGCTGGATATTTTTATGCCCTAGGTGCAGCACTCTGCATTTGTCCTTGTTGAATTGCATCCTATTGTATTCTTCCCACTTTTCCAACCTGTCCAGGTCTGCCTGCAGTCATTCCCTACCCTCTGGTGTCTTCATTTCACCCCACAACTTAGTATCATCCATAAATTTGGACAGAGTACACTTTACGCTCACATCCAAATCACTGATGAAGACATTGAAGAGTACAGGTCCAAGGACCAAGCCCTTTGGACCCCACTACCCACATCCCTCCAGGTTGACACCAACCCATCCACCACCATTCTCTGGGTGCAACCCCTAAGCCAACTTGCCACACACTGGACTATGTAATCATCTAAGTCACAGTCTTATATTTTTTCCTAGAACTTGTTTCCAAACCTGAGGCTATCTTGGACTAACCAATATGTTTGGCAGTTATGAGTTAGGTGGGTGCTGGTACTTCCTATGCCTGAATCTGATTACAAAGCAAGGTGTAAAATTGTATGAAATGGAGGATACTAATAATAATAGAGCTCACTACATGACTTCTAAACCCTGATACCACTTGTAGTGAATGTGATTTGAACATGAGCAACCTTTATTTGAACATAAGCAACCTTCATGCCTGAAAGTATTGCTCGGACATGCAGGAATGTATTCAGAAAGGCCAAAACACAGTTGGAGTTGCAGCTAGCAAGGAACATGAAAGGTAACAAGAAGGGTTTCTACAAGTATGTTAGCAACAAGAGGAAGATCAAGGAAAGTGTGGGACCCTTACTGAATGGTTGAGGCAACCTAGTGACAGATGATGCAGAAAAACCTGAAGTACCCAATGCCTTTTTCACCTCAGTCTTCACACGCAAGGTCAGCTCCCAGACTATTGCACCAGGCAGCACAGTTTGGGGAGAAGGTAAGTAGCCTTCAGTGGTGAATGAATGGGTTAGGGACTATGTAGAAAAGCTGGATATGCACAAGTCCATGGGGCTGGATGCAGTGCATCTGAGGGTGCTGAGGGAGTTGGTTGATGTGATTGCAGAGCTGCTGGCCATTATCTCTGAAAACTTGTGGTGATCAGAGAAGGTCCTGGATGATTGGGAAAGAGCAAATACAGTGACCATCTTTAAAAAAGGAAAGAAGGAGGAGCCAGGGAACTACAGACTAGTCAGCCTCACCTCAATCCCCAGAAAATCATGGAGCAGGTCCTCAAGGAATCAATTTCTAATCAGTTGGAGGAGAAGAAAGTAATCGGAAGTAGTCAGCATGGATTCACAAAGGGCAAGTCATCAGGTTTGACCAACCTGATTGCCTTCTATGATGAAATGACTGGCTCTGTGGGGACAGAAGTGATATATCTTGACTTAAGCAAGGTTTATGATGCAATCTCTCACAACATTCTTGCAAGCAAGCTAAGGAAGTGTGGGTTGGACGAATGGGCTGTAAAGTAGATAGAAAACAGGCTGGATTGTCAGGCTCAAAAGGTAGTAATCAATGGCTCGATGTCTACTTGGCGGCTGGTACTGAGTGGAGAACAGCATGGGGCCATTTCTGGGGCCAGTTTTGTTCAATGTCTTTGTCAGCGATCTGGAAGATGGGATAGAGTGCACCCTCAACAAGTTTGTGGATGATACCAAGCTGGCAGGAGTAGTAGATATGCTGGAGGGTAAGTCTAGGATTCAAAGTGACCTAGACAAATTGAAGGACTGGACCAAAACAAATCTCATGAGGTTCAACAAGGACACGTGCAAAGTCCTACACTTAAGACAGAACAATCCCATGTACCAGTATGGGTTAAGGACTGATGACTAAGCAGCAGCTCTGCAGAAAAGCACCTGGGGGTTACAGTGGATAAGCTTAATATGATCCAACAGTGTGCCCTTGTTGCAAAGAATAACAGCATACTGGGCATGACAGACCCCTGTGGGACTCCACTCAAAAAGTCCTGACATTCTGAAATGGATCCATTTATAATTACCCTTTGCCTGTGGCTATTGAACCAGTTGTCTATCCACCTTATTTATCCAATTGGTTTACAAAAAGGTTGTGTAGAACTTTGTCAAAAGCCCTACTGAAATCTAGATATACTGTATCCACAGCATTTCCCCTCGTCCACCCAAGTAGTTGTCATTCAACTGTTTTTGGAAGGCCAGATTCATCACATAACTCGGAAAGGGAGTTAAAACAGTTTTCTACTAGAAGCAGATTTATATTCACAGCACTCTTATTGATACATTTTTTCCACATCAGTTTGTGGGACCCGTACTTCAAAAGGGGATTGTAAGGCCCAACAGTGGCCTTACAATTAAATGAAACATGACACTTCAGGAAGTTTACTAAATTTTTCCAAGTTTGTGACACTGCAAAAATTGTAGGAATGAAAGGGTTAGATAGTAATAAGTAGAACTTATGATGGTTGATAATGGAAGTGGAGAGATAAATGCCTGTTCAGTTTCCACCCATACAGGAGACCTATCAATTATATCAGTCACCCCTTGATGCATAGCCTGGTTTACCAAAAAAGTATTGCAATATTGTCAAAGGCTTGTAAGATGGAAGGCACCCATTTCAATGGGTAGTTGCACCTCTTTTGTTGAAAGTCAAACCCTTTCATCCTGTCCCCACAGAAATCTGTTGAACAGTTGGTTGATTAAAAAAATAGGACTGGGGGATTAGGATGGGTAGGTTATGTAATAGGTAAATTAGCAGAGGTAAGATATTTATTTTTAAAATATGAACATATACCCACAAAGATATTGCCAACCTGTTCATTTTTTTTTCAGATCCTGTAAGATAGCTGCAAGAATATTCTGAAAGGTTTGGCAGACAATAGCATTTATTATTCTGGGATATTTTAATACCCAAATAAATTATATGTTCTGATTGCCAGTCTGTTGAATTCTCATTGTCTCAATGATCCCTTTTACTCTAGCTACCTGCACCTTCTGTATGCATCTCCTTGAGTCCCTTCCCAGCCTCCCAATTATGGTTCTTCATTCTCTATGGTCAAATGTTGCAGTGCTTTAATAGTAGAATAGGTAAAGGTGGTGGGGGTGGGGGCTGGGGAGGAGTAAGTTCCACCAGCTGTGTGGCTGGTGAATATGGCTGGACAGTGGACCTGCTTGCTGACATTTTGAATGGGAAGCCTTGCCTAGTCTAATCCCCTACCACAGTGCCAGTCCACTTCTCCAGTTTCATTAATGTTTTACCACCATTTACCATTCCAAATTGAAAGAATATTGATGCTGTTTTTAAATTTAAAATTTCTAAAATAATGACAGATGGATTTAAGAAGTGACATCCCCTACTGGGATACAGGGGTTGGAGAGGTGATCAATAGGGAGCCCTGCTACTTTGTTTCCCAAACAGTACTCCTTAGCTGGTCTGTCCATAGGATGTTCTGAGATATGGATGAGAGCTTTGCAGATGTGGATGACCATTACAGGTTAAAAAGTACTCAAGTGAGAAATGGGTTGGGAGCCCTGGGAGCATCATAAAAGGATGGAAGTGACTGGAGAAACTAGGGCAGTTCCTTCAGTTTCTCTCTGCTCATCTCAGTTTATACATATGCAGGAAAATTGTGCATTTCAATACCTGCAAGTAGTCAATATTTAGGATGCTTCTTTGGCAGCTGGGAATTTGTTGTGGTTCATTAGTTCCCAGGACTTGTGGGGGTTGGAATTTAACTATCCAGAACATTTTTTAAAAGAACAATCTTTATAGCTTCCTCAGGAAGCATTAGTAATTACATAATAGTAAATTCAGTCATTCTCTGAAGCTTCTGTGTTTAAATATGAAGACAAAATCATCAAATGGGGGAAAAGAAGGAATTTTAAGCCACCACACAGGTTTAACTATACAGTGCCTATGACTGTTTTCTTCAAGGCCTCAATCCTCACTGTGATTTACACAGGCAGTCCCCCTGCTTCTAGGGAGAGACCCAGTGACCTTCAATGTGCAAGCACACTTAAAGTGATAAGGTTTTAAGGTTTAGGATCTAAATTCAGAACTTTGTGCATCTCTACTTACCTAAAGCCTGAACTTCTTTAGATGCTAGTGAACTTCATTCTTCATCCTCCTTTAGATGTTTGATATTATCAATTCTTACAAAAGAAGTACAGATTCTGCCTTCCCTTACTCTCCTGGAAGATAAACAGAAACTATTTTTATATGACTTTCAATTCTACATACTTGCACTTTTTTTTTTTTTTAAATGAAAGCCCTAATGAGACTCAGGAAAACTTGCAGAATTGACAAAGATGTACCCCTGTGACTGACTTGTGTTGCTCTGGAGGGTCAGGCCAACTCTCAGGATCTCAATATTGCGCTGTTAGACAGGAGGGTATGACACAATTGCACATATACAAAACACACACAAACCAATTAGTTGCACACACACACACACACACACACTACCAGCTTGGGCACATACACATCCAGACCAGCCTAGGCACATGCATACTTATCACCAATTCAAGCACATGCACTATATACCCCAAAAGTTAGAGACAGATTACTAATTCGTATATCATGCACACAATGCCGTGTGTGTGTGTGTGTGTGTGTGTGTGTGTGTACAGGTGCAGGTGTTGGTAACTGGTAACTAATTCTGTCTAAATGTGGTGTGTGTAGCGTGTATGGGCTTAAACTGGTGATAGGTATGCATGAACCTAGACTGGTTATTTTGAATATGTGTGTATCTGAGTTGCTAGTGTGAGTGTGTGTGTGTATACATACATACATACATATGTCCTGTCTAACAGCGCAATATTGAGATCCTGAGAGTTGGCCTGACCCTCCAGGGCAACACAAGTCAGTCACAGCGGTACATCTTTGTCAATTCTGCAAGTTTTCCTTACTATGGGCTTAAACTGGTGATAGGTATGCATGAACCTAGACTGGTTATTTTGAATATGTGTGTATCTGAGTTGCTAGTGTGAGTGTGTGTGTGTATACATACATACATACATATGTCCTGTCTAACAGCGCAATATTGAGATCCTGAGAGTTGGCCTGACCCTCCAGGGCAACACAAGTCAGTCACAGCGGTACATCTTTGTCAATTCTGCAAGTTTTCCTTACACGTATGTATGTATGTATGTATGTATACACACACTCTCACACTAGCAACTCAGATACACACACATTCAAAATAACCAGTCTAGGTTCATGCACACCTATCACCAGTTTAAGCCCATACATGCTACACACACCACATTTAGACAGAATCAGTTACCAGTTACCAACACCTGCACATCCAATACACATACATGGATTACTAATTCATATACCACACACGCAATGATATCTATATATGTGTATTCACTAATTCACACACATACCACCCACCTACACATACACACAGGTGAGTTCCTAAGTTGGGTGTTGTGATGTGTATGTATGCATGTGCTTGGTGTACTTGGGATACCTGGGGAAAGGTTAAGGTAAGAAAGTAGAAGTGTAAGGAGTTAAAGTTACTGGAAATGGAAGTCACCAGGACCGGGATTAGAACCGGTACACTGCAGGGGACTGGGCTGAAGAACTGAGGCTCAGGGGTAACTTTAGGTTAATTGATCTTAATTGATTAAAAGACAACGCCCAAAGCCTGCAGAAGAGGGAAGCATGCTGGCACAGAGTCTGGGACTGGAGCCAGAGCTATGGGGGAGCTGAAAAGGTAGGTGCTGGAGAGGGAAAGGGGGACTAAGGGAAAGTGTGGGTGTTAAAGAGGGGCTCTGGGTGTGGGGGAGCCAGAATATGGCTCCAGGGCAGCTAGAGAAGTCTGGGAAGCTGCTGGGAGGGGGGGGGTGGTAGCCTGAAAACAGAGAGACGGACAGCAGAAAATCACAGAAAAAGCAGCAAGAGAGACTGAAAAGCAGCAGGAAAGCAAAGAAAGGCAGCAGAAAGTCACAGGGAAAAGGCAGTAGGAATTGAGAGGAGATTGGGAAACTAGTGGAGAGGGGTGGGGGTTGGAATTGAGAGAGAGAGAGAATGAGGCTGGAATTTAAGATAAAAAAGGGACTGGGATTCAGTAAAACATGACCCAACTTGGGGTTGCAAATGAGTGGTTTTATTGAACAGGGGTGATGGTGACACAATGCCAAATTGGTTCCCTTGCACCCACCCACACACACCCATGCCCACCCACACACACAATAGCAGAGGGGGTTAAAGAGGCTTGGTGCAGGGGCTGAAGTCCGCTGAAGTCCAGGAGTAGACAGAGAGAGAGAGAGAGAATCCAAATTGTAGGAGGAGGTGTGCAGTTAATATCTACCTATCCAGGCTACAAGGGGTCCTTGTCCAGCAGGTGTTGTCCAGAGGGGGATTGCCGGCAGGACCTCTGGGTGGATAGGTGGAGTGGCATGGTGCTGGTCCCGATGGAAATGGCGTTCCCACTGGGTCTGTCTTCACTGCCCCTTTTTATAGGGGCAGACCTTGTGTGAGCCTAGTAACAAGAGGCATGCCCAGGCAAGGGTCAGCCCCTGGTGTACTGAGCATGTGCTCCATGCAGGGATGTGCAGTGTTGGGTGTCTGTAATGGTGAGAGTTGCTGGTTTTGCAGGGTCCTTTGCCTTTCAAATGCTGGTCTTGTTTTTGTTTCTGGGTGAGGTCCATGGTTCCTGGGTGAATCAATGCGAGGTGATGGCCCAGTCATTGCAGACCATTCAGTAGAGGCCTGCTACCATTGTATTTCAGTCATTCCCAATCACACTCATTCATCGGGGAACCAATTTACATGGGAGGGGTACATGGTTCATACAGTTGTAACATGGGATGCCCAGGCAGAGGACAGAAGATGAAGGCTTGACATATAAAATGGAAACTTGACATGACTTTGGTTCACTTACAAACACAGGCCTAAACCATACACTATCCATATGAAACAATAAAAATCAGTACAAAAATGATAATAATTCAATATACAACAGTAAAAATCAATACAAACCTAATAATAATACAATATACAACAGTAGATATCCAAAACCAAAAACTTGCTACCAAAATAAAAATGTTTAAAGCTTATCCTATATCTTAGCTTACTTATACTTATCTATAGGGAAAAGGGAGGGAGAGAAAAAGTCAGAAATGGTTGGGGAAGGGGAGGGAATGCATTTTAAAATAAATTAAAAAAAAAAGAAACTGGGGGTTTTGCTACACTTTTTTACTGGACCACACCATATTGTGAGCTGGGCCTTCAGTGGTTTCTAATTTGTGCTGTCCCGAACGTGATGAAGGCAATAGATGACCTGGAAAGTCTGGCAGGTGACACTTTGGAGCTACCCTCTGCACCTCAGATGAAAGATGCAGCAAAGAAAGTAGGTTGTTTTTACATAAGTTTAGAGAGGAGTGTGTAGAAACAGGCAGAATGTATTGTGGAGGGAGAAACTGAGGCAGAGCAACTCAGAATGTTGAATAATTCTACCTATGATTTCTTCTACAGAGCTACTATTTGGGTAACTATCTACAAGAGTAAGAATGGCAGAATCTGAACTTGAATTTTAAGTGATTTTTTTTTTTAAATTTTAGAGTCTCTTCAAACTCCTTGAGGTTAGTGGGAAGCCTCCTGTTTATGTCTGTCTCTGTGAACTGGATCATGCCCTAAGAGAAACTCCTATTGTCATCTTTCTGACCTGGAGATGCCAAAAAGTATTTCATTTTATTTTACATGGGAAAATATCTTCTCTGATTGTGAAAGAACTAAAATTTTACGTAAAGCAGTAAAACACTGATAGTAATGGACCTGATGTAACAGTAGTGTCTTGCTTGCACTTCCTATGCTTTTTGTCTCAGTGATTTGTGTAAGGAGTCTAATATAGGTCTGTTTTGAATGGTTTTGAACATTCACAGCATCTTTTATTTAGTCCTCTTAAAAATGAGTGATTTAATTTTTTTAGTTGTATGTTGTGAAAAAAATCCATAATGAGCCATTTTCAACTGAATGCTTACCGTCACTAATAAGTTACCATGCACACATTGTGACCTGCACAAAGCATTTTCCCCTTGGCTTTAACATTACTTACAGTATGGAATATAAACAAATCTGAGTGGTGGTTGTGTATTGGAAATGCTTCATTAAAAATGCTTACATTTTACTTCTCTAATAGCGCCATATTTGTGTTTGTAATCATTTACTATTGATTAGTTAGGATATTGTTTAATGATGTATATCATTAATAGGCATGTAAACTGCCTATTGTATACATATTAAAGTGATTAGCATTTCATTATGCATGATGGCATTTGTAGGACATTGCAGATAATATACCTATATGAAATTTGAAAATCTATTTTCTTCATTATACATTTTAAAAAAGTGGTAGGACATGACTGAGGAAAGCACTCTGAAGTTGTTTGCTAATATTGTTCTGTCTGACACTACAACTCATCCCTCTAGAAATATGCTAACTCATTAGCACTGGTAAGATAGTCTTTAAATTAAATGATGGGATAATCTCTTTCTGTTGCCTTTATCTTTGTGCTAATGAGTTTGTATAATGCTGCTTACTGCATTGTTATGCAGCACGCAAATGTACTAAAAATGTACTGGTTAATTTTTTTTCCAATGCATTCTGAAGACAAAAGATACAATATTTTGATTTTTATGTAACTTTTGCTGTCTGATCATACTGTTTTTTAATGTCATATTTTTCAATGCACCCAATAGAATGCAAAGTGGCTCAAAATCCACCTTCCCACTCCTGAAGTAGGTTCTCGTCCCGCAAGGCATCATTTGCCTTGAGTGCCTATCTAACAGATGGATCACATTTTTCTCCTACAGTAAAAGCTGTTAAACAGGAAGGAGCCACATGAACAGCAGATTGTACTGTAGTTTCAATTAATTTTACTTACCATCTTCTCTAATTTGTATGGGATCTTGAGAAGTGGATGATTTGCTTTCTTTCTGGTATGCATAAAAACAGTCAGAGCAAAACTTTTTTTTAACTTCCAGACTTGCTTGGGAGTATTGGTATCAATGATGGCATTCAGATGAGCACGGCCATGCAGTATGTGGTTCCACAAACCCATCTGCAGCACCACACACTACATTCCGGTGTTTCCCACGCTGCTACCTTGCAGTGCAGGGTTGGTTTGGGGGTTTTTTTACACTTGGAGATTCAGGGGTCAAAACTGCGCAGAAAAATAGTGGGGCAGTATACATGGAGGCAGCGGGCACCCAAAACTGGAGTCTGGCCAGCTGGAGCCAGGCTCCAGCTGTCGGCTGGACTCCAAGGTGCAGGAGCAATATGGCTGCAGCTTTCCCAGCCCCCAGGATCCCAGATAAGGCTACTGGCCCCAGCCTCCCCTACCCCACCTGAGGTAACCTGCCATGCACCAAAGGGTGCCTAGTACAGGTGTTCCCCGGAGACAACTAGCAGTGGCACAAGGTGTCCCACTGCTAATTGTTCCTGGGGAACCAAACGTCCGCGCTCGTCTGGACATGGCAAATGAAGCTATTTGCATTTTGGTTCATATCAGAAGTGAGAAGGAATACTTGTTCTGAATTGGATCCTTCTGTTGACCTGGAAAGGTAGGACTTAGTTTGGAGATTTTGAACAAATAAGAGGGTGATTTTGTATTAGTATCTTTGGTGAAGAGAAATGAATTCCCTTCCCCTTTTCCATTGCAGCCTTTATGGCTAGGATTATCCAAAGTGCAGTTGATATACTTTACTGAATGCAGGGATTCATGTGGATTACAGTTTCCTGAAACATCCACGTTCTCTTATCCCTACCAGTCAGCAGAACTTCTAGCAGAACAGGTGAACATATATACTCAGTCTTAAAGGATGATGTATGAGGTGTATTCTCCCAGGGTAGAAGAGGAGATAAGATTGTCACACATCAGGACACAAAGATGTAAAACCCAAACTTCTCTGACCATGAATGGCAAAATTCAAATGAACAGCAAAGGTAGTTTGACATCGTCGCTTCTCTTATCGCTCCATGATAATTTCTCCTTTATTTTTCTAGCCACAATTCATTTTCTACTGTTAGCTCTAAAGATTTAGACAGGCTTCATTTTTGACAAACAAATGCCTCTAAGGTTTTGACCATGATTGCTACCTTTGATTGATGATAAATTGACAACATAAATTCCCTTAGATGCTTGGGTTACTTTTCACAAATGTTAACAGTTAAAATTGGCAGCATGTAGCCTCTCTATTTTAATTACTACTGCTCCATCTATAACCACTGTATTATTGGAATTGGTATGAATTAAAGACAAAATAGTCTACAACTTGCCAAATGTGAGTACTTCAAGCTAACATTTAAAGCACTTGCCAATTAAATATACAGTAGCTATCCTGGGATAAATCAGATTTTGAACAAATATTTGCTGGTATCTGATTCATAGTTTATCCTTTTCCTCTTTGATAAAAAGGGCCTGCTTCTGATCTCATTTACACTAGTTTTATTCTAGTATGATTCCATTATTTTCAATTATGTTACTCCTAATACATTCTGTATGTCTTTAATATATAGAGTGGGATAGATTAAATATTGGAATATACCCACATGGGAGGAAGAAACCAATGGAGAGGAATCAAGTGCTTAATGTTAAGCTACAGTAGATCAAACACTGGCACACAGCCAATCATAGGATAAAGGGAAGTATATAAATGATGGGGATAAAGTACTGGAACACAGCCACTCAGCAAAAGGGGTGTGTGGAAAGACACCAATGGAGAGAGATCAAGTAAAGGATTATATCTTTCTGTGAGTGATTTTATACTAATAGAAATAGATGAAGAACTGGAACATAGCCACCCAGGGGGGCAGATGCTATCTGCTAAATGAAAGAGTTTAAATACTAGAGCAGTCAGCTGAGAGATCCCACTGAGAGTGATGGATTGGTTCCTAACACCTGCTATTTCAAGTAAAACACAAAAAGGGGAGAAACTGGGCCAATTTTCCTCAATTCTTCACAGGTTTAAAATTAATGTAGGACCATTGGTTCCAATAGAATTATCCTGTACATTTCTTGAGGTAAATAGGAGAAGAGCCTAGCATACTGTCTCTTCCCTAAGAAATAAAAAAGCAATGCCAAAAATTTATTTCATTCTATTAATATTATGTGATTCCTAAAAAAAATATGCACTTCCATTTAGATTTTTTATTTTAGTAAGCCAGTTATCAATAAGCTGGACATGCGGTTAGATTTTTTTTTTTATCATAGTACCTTCAGCTTAGTTTTTAAATGAAAAGTTGTGATTTTTGGATACTAACAAACTCATCCTTAAGACCAACAAGAGTCTTCCTACCATTCCTTGCAGAGATTTAGGGAGCATAACATCTAAAACCCTTTTTGCTACCAAGCATCTTAACATTGAGCCATATTATAGAAATAAACATGTTAATAAAAATAAAGATAGCCTAACCATCATGCCTTCACAGCCCTAGCTGTTTCATCCTATGGCCCCTTTGTTCCCCATGTGGTGTCTGACCAGCTTGCCGGGCTTTGGCCGGGAGCCCGGAACATCAGGTGGGTACTTCGATGAGTGGAGTGGAATTAGGCACAGATGCATATTGGTAAAAATAGATTGTTTACTTACGCCGCCGATGCGTGCAGCGCAGGAAAGAAACTGGCTTCAGTTACAGTTACAACATAGCGAGAGGTTTTTGAAATGAGACGAGACGATTCGTAAACGGCTTATTGAGCACGCGGGGGGGGTACATCGGGGAGGTCAGTGACGGGGAGTCGCTGGTAGGTGATCAGTCCGCCAAGTTTACTCCAGGATGCGTGCGGAGTTCTCCAACGAGGGCGGAAGCTGTTCGTACTTTTGTATAGTCAGCAAGCCAATTGCTACTTGCCAAGTGGGAATAATTTGTAATCGGCCAATAGGTGGCGCGCATGGCCAGCCAATTATGAAGACTGTTGAAGTTTAACAAAGGTAGACGTTGGAGTTGGCGGGCTTTTTACTGTGGTGGGGATTTCCCACTGTGCCATAGGCATTTAATTAATGTGTTCTGACATGCCCCCTTGCCAATGGCACAGTTGGGACTACAGTACTTGCAAGCCGTTTAGGTTGTCATCGTTTTGTTCAGGGGGTTCATATGGCAAGCGGGTGTATACAAAAGCAGATAGCGAAACAAGTTTGTTCTTAATAAATTGGATAACACAACAAACAACACATATACAAATGCCAATACTAAAAAGGGGAATCAACATCATTATAAGGGGAGACAAGAGGGTTATGAGCCACGAAGACGCATCCCAGCCAAACCAGCCAAAGAGGTCGGATAACCACCCTCGCCTGATACCAGAGATTTTGTTTGTATTGGTGGCGACTTTCCGAATTGCGTCAATTTGATCGTTTAGGGGTAGCGAGACATTTGGAATACTAATACAGCAAAGGTCGTGGGACAGATTAAGATATTGGCATAGGCCTCCTTGTTGGAGAAGCATTGTGTCTAGGGCAAGGTGGTTTTGCAATGTCATACGAGACATTGCCTGTAATTGCTGGTCGAGTAAATACAGGCTATCAGCAGTACAATTAGCAAGCAGTTTGACCTGCTCAGCGAGTTGTGCAATAGCTATTCGGGCTTTGACCATGCCAAATCCCCAAAAGAGGTTTTCTGCTATGTACTTTGCCCCCTCGTTCCATTTTTCCTGCCACGTGAGGGTGCTCCAGACCGCTTCTCGTTTATGACGACAGAGCAGCATTGAGCTAGGGGGTCTGGAGGTGCTGGTGTATAAAGGGGGACAAAGTGCCACGGTGGTTAAAAAACATCGTATTCCCGAAAGTGTGGCTGGAAGGGTTGTATATAAGCGTCCATCTGAACAGGCGGATTAAGATATTGGCATAGGCCTCCTTGTTGGAGAAGCATTGTGTCTAGGGCAAGGTGGTTTTGCAATGTCATACGAGACATTGCCTGTAATTGCTGGTCGAGTAAATACAGGCTATCAGCGGTACGATTAGCGAGCAGTTCGACCTGCTCAGCGAGTTGTGCAATAGCTATTAGGGCTTTGACCATGCCAAATCCCCAAAGGAGGTTTTCTGCTATGTACTTTGCCCCCTCGTTCCATTTTTCCTGCCACGTGAGGGTGCTCCAGACAGCTTCTCGTTTATGACGACGGAGCAGCATTGGGCTAGGGGGTCTGGAGGTGCTGGCGTATAAAGGGGGACAAAGTGCCATGGTGGTTAAAAAACATTGTATTCCCGAAAGTGTGGCTGAAAGGGTTGTATATAAGCGTCCATCCGAACAGGCCCAAAACATTCCCAAGGGAGCCAGGGTGGTTAATTGTGCGCAATTGCCTGAGAATTGAAAGGCTTGTCAGGCCCGCTCGGGTGGACCAGACTGTCGTGCTCCTAACTCAGTACCATGGCAGGCGTTACTTATTATAGCTGCGTGCAAAATGGGGTAATAAAACGAATACCAGGATTGATTGCTGGATATGTTGACAGCTAGGGATGCGTTCCAAGTGGCCAAAGGTGTGGGTTTGATAAGGGGGGAAAGGGTAAGTCCGGAGGGTTTGGTTAGCTTACAATTGGTGCAGGGTGGGAGTGTGAGGTGGCACGAGGGTTTTACGGTCCGTGGGTCTCATGTTAGAGAGCTATCTGGTCTGGACCAATCTATGCCCTGCCATTAGGATTTTCCCGATGCCTCCATATCGGTGTTGAGCTGCTTGGAGGGTTCTGTGGGAGGTGTAGGTTAGCTCTCCACGAGAGTTGTGGGCTGTGGCCCATACGTGGTGGGTAGTGTACCCCAGGGTCACCGTCATTGGGTCAGTGAGATCAAATGCGTGGAGGGGTGTCGTCTTAATGGCTGCCAGGAGTTTGTGGAGGTCCTTGCCGTGTCCAGGGCGTAAATTTTTGAGACTTGGTGTGGATTTGATGTTGAAGCTTTGCGAGCACTGGTAGGTGGGTTGGGGTGATGTGATGCCGGTACCAATTGAGATACCCAAGTAGCTGCTGGAGTCATTTTTTGTCCATTGGTAATTGCCCCTCCAGTGGACCGGTGTCTGGACCTCCGTGGGTTATGCCAAACCTTGTTTTGTCGACGAGTTTGGTGCCCAGAAACGTGATGTCGGCAGTGGGCTGTAGTTTTGATTTCTTTAAACTGGCCGTCCACCCTTTGTGGTTGAGATGGGTGACTAGGTTGTTAGTGACTTCGACGACGACTTCTCAGGTGCGGCCCATAATAGCGAGGTCTTCAACGTAGCTCCAAATTTTTAATTCGTCCTGGCCCGGTAGGATGTGGGAGGTGCGGAACTCCTTTAGCGTGTTGTTCATGGCGCCTGTGGCCAACGCTGGTGCATTGCGGTATCCTTGCGGGCAAACTGTCCACTTGTACATGGTGCCATTGACACACATGTTTAGTGCTCCCTCGACATCGTTGATTGGAATGGAAAAGAACATGTCTTTAAGATCAAGAGTTGTCCCAACCCACGTGTCTTTTTGAAATTGTGTCATTTCATACAGGCATTGGGGCAGCGTAGAAGGGCTAGGTTGCATGAGTGGTTGGCATCGCTTGTTGGCCTCACGGTAATCTACCACTAGTCGGACTTCGTTGGGTTTTCCTGGTTTCGCAATTCCCCATCCCGGCGAGAGGCGAGTGCTGGCCGTTATTGGTTTGATGCACCCTTGTTGTTCGAGGCGTTGCAGAAGATCAATTAGTGCCCCCTTAAGGGGTTCCTTGGTTGGGATTGGTTTGTAGCGCTACATGGAGGTATTGCAGAGCATGGGTCGATGCCGATCGGGTTCGGTTATAGAGAGCGGGAGGGCCTGCACTATTTGCTCCTTAGCTGAAGTGCCTTGATGCTGGGAATTCCTAGGATGTTAATGCCCCCTAGGACTGCCTTGAGTGCCTTGCAGTAACCAGCTACTGAGAACTTAACCTTTACAGTGGTTGCTGTGGCATTTAAACCTTGTACCATGATGGTTTTTGTGGTTTTCGTATGAGGCACTGATGGGGTTATAACATTAACTTGGGCCCCTGTATCGAGGAGGAAGAAAACTTCACGCTGAGTTGTTGGATTGGTGGGGTTGTAAACGATAAATCTGGTGTAGGGGCGAGGGTCTGCGGGGTCAGGTTTAAGGTTGCTGCCGCCCGCCTCAATACTCGGTTTTTGCCTTTTCGGTGTACCTAAAGCCCAATTCGTGTGCCAGTTGCCGTTGTCCTGCATCCCCTAGGACGCATAGTTGTTGCTTGGTAAGCTTGGAGTGGTTCAGGAGAAATCCGAACATGGCTCTCTCTTCCGGTGTCCTCTGAGGTGGTAACTTCGATTCCTGTTTAGGGTCAGGTTGGTGGTGTCTTGGCCTCTGGTACTCGACCGGGTATGCGGTGAGGTGGTTCGGTGCGGCGGCTGGGTCCGTAGTCGCTGACTTCATGAGGGCCTGTAGCCGCGGGAGTTGGCTTCGGATGTTACTGGCCGGTTGGTCGGCTAGCGGGTTAAGGAGGAGTCGGAGGGTGATAGCGCTTTCTCCCCCGTAAACTACCACGCAGGTCTCTATAGCTTCAAGAGTGGCTGGGACTGCCCCAGGATTTCGTAGGTGGTGATGGGCCCAACCCCTTCAGATCTGGGGCTGTGTTAGTCCCAACTGGTGCACCCTGGGGTTCCAGGAACAGTAGGAGACCCCTATTATAGCTAGCAGGAGTTGCTCTGCTGTGGCCTTTCCCAGCCGTCCGTTGTGTCACACATGGGACTTATGCTCAATTTGCCCTGCGACAAGGGACGGGAGCAGGATGTTCCACTGGTCGCTGTCCATTATCAACTCTAGGTCAGTAGTGTGTCCTCCGCTCCATGAGGCTTGGCAGGTTAGAAAACAGGCCTCCTCTAAGTCTAGTAATTCAGACCCGAACTCAACTACAAGGCGGCCCAGCCAGATGATTAACTTTTCGGCAGGTTTTATTTTTGAGTTCCTGCACAACCCCTGTAGCTCAGCCCGATTACGGGTGCGGTAGGTGGTGGTAGTGGCAGTCGCTCCTTGTGGGTTGACTGTTGTTTTTACTACGGCCAGAGGGTGAGCGGCTGCTGGGGGCGCTGACGTGGCCTGTGGGAGGGTTGGGTATAACTTCCTGCTCGGTGGCACTTTCCCGTAGTAGGGGGGCGGGGCCAATGGGGGCAGTGCCGCCTCGGCAGGCGGGACTATTGGCTGTGTTCCCGCCCATCCTTTGGTGGCGGCTCCCCCCCCCCTTTTCTTCCGGACCTGCTGGACACTTCTCCTTTTCTCCCGCGCCATTTTCGGGCGGCGGCTCGGGACCTTGCTGCGCCGCCATTTCCATGGCAGCTTTGCTGACCATGGCTAACTGGCTTTTTAAGTTTGCATTCTCACGTAGCAGAAACGAAACTGTGCGGAACAGCACATTAATCATTTTCCCTTTGTCCCATTTGGGGCCTGTCCGCTTAGTTGTGGTGCGGCCCTCCGCCTCTAAATTTTCGCGGAGCTGGGTGAGCAGTTCGTGGCCGCGCGACTGGGGTGCCAGGGTCGGACAGTTAAACTTGTCGGGAGGTGTCCCCTCCCCGCCTTCTCGTACGTGCCGAATGCAGTGGGCAAATCCTTGGGCAGGGGTCGGGTTCGCCGCGCCTGCCACTTTTACACGTGCCAGGGACAGTGTTTCCACTTCGTCCCGCGGTCTGTACACGACCCCTTTTCCACTCATAATACACCCAAAAGAGCTCGGGCCCAGTTTGGTGGCCCACTCTTTTCCAACTCCCTCCTCTCCTCTGAGGGAGAGGTAGCCGGTGATCACATTTGAACTCCTCCCGCCCGCCTGATGATAGGCAATGTGCGCCCATAGGTCATCTGAGTCGAACGTTAGGCGCTCCCCACTGTGTCATGGGCAGTTCTTAACTAGTTCCGACTCCATCGCATCTTCCCCAGATCCTGTTCGTGATGCCATGTGGTGTCTGACCGGCTTTTTTTTTTTTTTTTTTGGGGGTCTGTGCTCGGGCTTTGGCTGGGAGCCCGGAACGTCAGGTGGGTACTTCCCTCAGGAAGGTACACTCCTGAGTGGAGTGGAATTAGGCACAGATGCGTATTGGTAAAAATAGATTGTTTACTTACGCCGCCGATGCGTGCAGCGCAGGAAAGAAACTGGCTTCAGTTACAGTTACAACATAGCGAGAGGTCTTTGAAATGAGACAAGATGATTCGTAAACGGCTTATCGAGCGCGCGGTGGCTGAATCTGTCCCAAGAGACAAATGGAGTGACGTGTCTGTCCCAAGAGACACTGATAGTGCCTTTTACTATACATGTTTAGGTAGCACTTGGTTATCCGAAATAGATCCTGTTCCTGATAACTGCATATGTTTGTGAAGCAGCATCTTCCCAGAAACAGTTCGCCTGTATTATAATTCACTGAAACCAAGTAATTTAAACTAAGGATAAACTGGGACACACAATCTTTGGTGTGTTAAGTGCATTCAAGTGATTCTCAATCAGGGTGCGCTGAGATCCTTTCAAGGGTGGCATAGGGTGTTGCTCAATGTTAGCAATCTTAGGTGTGCAAACATAATTCACAAGATAAATCCAGATATTTCAAGTAGAAATCCATAATATTAAAAACATTCTGATCCACTGTGGTCTTTGTGAGTTCTTTGCACCAGAATTGCTCTATTATTTTACTGCAGTAAAAAAAAATCAGTGAAAACGAAGTGCTGACATTTTCTGAGGGGTGCCTTGAGTCTAGCACAGTGCCTTGAATCTAGCAAAGGACACTTGAGTCTAAAAAGGTTGAGAACCACTGGCTTAAGCTGTATTGAACAGAAGTGATGCCTGTGTTTTGTATTTTACTGCTGTTTCTGTAGCAAGCCATCATCTTTTGATCGTTATAAACCTTAGTGGGGAAATGGTGAAAAACTTGTCAGCAGACCCCACAGAAATGTGTCTACCAACATAGAAGAAAGCTGCATTCTAGCGACAACAACAGCAGCAATTTTCTTTCCAGTTTTCCAAGTCTGTGTGGAATATTTCTTTCATTTCATTAGTACATGGATTGCAACATACTCTGTAGTGAAGCTTACATAATGTACGAAAGATCCTCTGCTTTAGAAATACTACACAATCAAACATGATTCTTCAAATGAAGGAGTGAGATCTCAAAGCAACTTTCGAGTTTCTTAAAGTATTTGTTTACTATAATGCTTTCAATAATTAACATGCAGATTAAAACAATTTGCTTATCTCCTCCTTGCAGAAGTGGGGTCAGCACCTGTAGCTACACGGAGAGAAGCCATAAAAGCTTCTTGATTCAAAGCAGAGGAATATGTTATTCCAGCTGCAGTCTCAGCATATGGTGCAAAACTCCATATGCTGTTGAACTTATGGGCTTGCATCTTGTTTTCTAGTTAAATCACTGATGTGCTGTTTATGCTGCCTCATCCTCCTGAATCCCATTTTTCCTTTTGATACTATGGAATATATATATATATATATACTGTACTTTTATCTGTGGTGTTTAAATGTCATAAGCATTGTGGGCTCAACTTATTAACATTCTAAAAAGGAAGGAGAAATGTGCACACCATCACAAAGCTTTTATTACTGTCAGTAGTCAGTGATGCCATTTGTAAAGCAAGAGTTCTCTGTTAATCCATAGCAAATTCCACAAGAGCTGGGCTGCAAATGAATGCTTTGAGCACATTGTTGTAGAGCACCTTTTTCTGAAGCTTAAGATTCTGCAAGTGGAAATCACATTAGGGCTGCTTTTATGTTTTGTTTTAGATATTAAAATATACAAATACTGTATATACGCAAGTTCAAACAATACAACATTTTCTTGATTATTTTTCCTTAAGTATTAAGCATTGAAAACTCAGCAATAACTTGTAACCTTCTTCCTAGATGAATAACATGGAACAAAAATGTTGATTCCCCGCTCCCCCCACTCCTTCCTCATCCCCCTACAGGTTATCAACATCAAGGGCAAATTCTAGATCTCGCTAAAATGAATGGTGAAGATATTCTAATACACAAGCTTTTGCATAAGTTTGAAGAGGCAGGTATAGAAAAAGCTACATGTTATGGTTAAGTGTTTAAGCTGTAGTTTTTAAGGGTCTCTGCTGTGCATTGATATTATACATTCCACATTTAGATGCTGGTATATTTGCTATATATAGATGCCAGTGACTTTTGTTTATTTGACTTGACACTGAAGTGGCAAACAGTTGTAACAGTATTACAAATAGAGTGATAATTAAGTGGCAAATAGGAAGATGAGACCTGCTTGGAAAAATGCAGGAGAAAAATAAGCTAAAACACTTAGTCACTCAAGTAGGTGACATGGGATATGGTCATGCTGAACGAGACCTAGAAGAGATTAGTGAAGAATGTATTAGTCTTAAATTTGCCATACAAAATGGCAGTTGAAAAACCTCCACATATACCTGAAGCTTCAAACAGCAAAGTGAGAAAGTGACAGTCATGCTAGGTGTTGACAGACAGGAGAGTGGTGCTCACAGATGTATCAGTTTGTCATGTGATTGGCCACTGAAAATGCTCTACAGCTGTGCACTGACAAAAGTGCACAGCTGCAGCACACTTTAAAAATGCCTGATTGGGCACTAGTCTGAGCCCTCATTCTATTATAGCTCAGATGAAGGTCCTTCAAAGGCAAGCATCTTCATTAATGTCTGTCAGCCTCCAGCAAGAATCGCACAGGGTGACAAGCAGAACATGCCACAGTTCCTGGCTCTCTGTGCTTGGGTGTAGGTGGTGGGTGGCCATGGTAGGGTGCAGGCAAGTTGGGACACAGGCTCATACAATTAACAGGAGAAGGCACTTTCTCTGTGGCACTTCTGGAAACCTCTGGGCAGACTGCAGGGGAGGGTCTGTGCTGAAGCAGTGGGGGGTTGGAGTCATAGTTGCTGATGCCCAGCAGTCAGTCAGGAAGGGCTTGGATGCTTGGCTGCACTCAGCAGTCTCTGGCAGCTTGGGGAGCCCTCAGGGCATGTTGGGCAGGATACAGGAGCACTCCCTGCCTGTTGGCCGCCTGTGCATGCCCTCCTGCCCTCCCCCTCTCCACCCCTGCAAGGGTGAATGTGTATACTATTCATTCTGGATCTAAACTAAGTCACTTAGAGAAAACTATGCAACAGATTGATTCCTCCCTCGGTTTTCCGAACATCTGTATGTGGCCTAAGTACCTATAAATGTCAGTCCTGGAATGTTTTTCTTATCTGGAAGAAGAACTAGCTGACTAGTACTTTTCCATATCTACTGTCCTAAATGGCTATGAATAGAGTTAAGTGGGATTTTTTTTTTTCAGCAAAGGTCTTCTGTTAGAAAAGACGAGTTGTCCAAAATAAATCTTTGTGAAAATACGTGTGCTTTGATAGAGAGCATCTTGGGTACAGGATAGAATTTATATTTAAAACCACTGTGGGAGAGAGATAGGGAATTGAAACTGGGTCTCCCAAATCCTAGCTGAGTGCCTTAACACTGAACTGTTGGGAACTGGGGGTAAGGGTAGTGCAATCTGGACTTCTGTGAACTGCTTCCAAAGGTAAACAAAACTGATTTTCTTATTCTGGCTCAGGGGCTTTGGATGTTCTCATTTTCAAACTTCTTGATTCTTTGGGACATTTGTGTTTTTTTTACATAAAAGGAAATGCTTTGAAATATTAGGGACCCATTTGTAGTAATGTTTCAGGAAAGTATATGACCAACCTGAGATTATAATGAAATAGCATGCTTTAGGAATTCAACTAAGCACCTGAAGAGGTCGGGAAGGAATTGTTTTTCCCTTGGCTGATTTTTCTTTTCCCTTGAATGATCAGAAATGGGCCATTGGCAGAGATGAGAGAGGTCCCTAACATTTACCCTTTTTACATAAGAAAAAAGTAATGGGATATTGAACAGGATAGGCCAGTAGTCTGAGATCATACAGAGAATTCACTCACATGCCTAGCTGATGTGCCTTGATCACTTGCTCAGTGTTATGCTGGCTCTTCAATGAAGTTGGAATGGCAGGGACCTTTTAGATTTTTTTGCATTTCTCTGCAAAATGGAGCATGAATAACTTACTAGAATCCTCTGGGCGTATCTCACCTAATCAGTTTCCTATCACTTTTAGGATCTTGGGTATGTTGGTGGTATTCTGGTCTCTCATATGCTGTCTCTGCATACACTTCAGTCCTTTGAGGATTGAAATATTTATGTAACTTAAATCTTTTGACCTGTAGGGAATTACAGTAGTATTTAAAAGTCTTTGATGTATATAATTTCAGGCTGTATGCTCTTTTGGTTTCTTTTGACCTTGTTTTCTGTAAAATGTAGTGTTTTAAGAGCATATCTAAGTTTCCAAAACATTTAATTTTATTTTTTGAGCATTAGCACAAACTTTGGTTTCATTGGCAAATGAATAGTTAAGCATGTTTACAGGAGAAAATGATTTTTGAAAAACTAGGGAATGCACAATAGATATATGAAAGATATATGTTTCAGTATATGTTTATTGGTATGTTTATTTGCAAACAGTAACAGAGAAAATAATTTAGGAATTATAATAGACACACATTTGTGTGTGAATCTGGACTGCAGTATGGGAAAGAAAAAAAAATATGATTTTGCAGTTTTATATGAACACCCCTTTCTATGCACTTGAGGCTGCAGTCAGATCTTGGGGCAATATACAAAATTATTCTTGGTTCGAAGACAAACTCTTATCCATCTTGTAGACCAGTCTAGTTTGAGATATGCCTTCTGGTAAACACTAGGGATTACACTAGTGACCTTCAGACCTTAAAAGACATTGAGCTAAAGAATGCAGTTTTCAGCATCAGAACTGGAACAAGCCCATATTCTCTGTGCACTGGGGACAAAAATGGATGTGAATTATGTATTGACTAGCAGTTCACATTGTCTTTGCAGGGGAGGGAACTGAACACTGGTTCCATACCCTTTATTATGGCTTAGGGAGGCAGTAGGGGAAACGGGAGCATCAAATTAATTATTTTTATCTTCTAAAATATCTAGCCTAAATGATACATTAGTTTTACATTGTTGCAATCAAAATATCTTTTCATTAAAAGTGTTCCAATAAAATTATATTTGTGTAGTTTATACATAAATTATCTTTCAGGAAAGTTCATGCTAAGCAGTGGAGAACTGTAGGCTGGTTGCAGATGTTAAAAACAAAACAAAACAAAACAGTATTTTACTTTAAGCTCTGTGTGCTCCTGCACCGAGCCCAGGGCGTGCACAGAAGAGGTGGGGCATTAGTCGGATCTGGCTCACGCAACATCTGTATAGATTGAACATTTTAGTGGGGCTTCTTTTGGGCCTCTATCTAATAGCTGATCGAATCAGCTATTAGATAAAAAGCACCCAAAAGCCCAAATGAAGCACCCAATCTATACTGATGCTATGGAGCTGGGTTGAAGTAACATACTGCTTCGTCTGGTAAAGCGTTTTTTTGTTTTTGTTTTGTTGTTGTTTAAATATCTGCAAGCAGCCATATTGTCCTACTTGGTTATCAATGCAGGTTCCTTAGGATGATGATAGCTTTTATTTTTTTCAAGAGGCATGCTATTACAAGCAGCGGTAGCTAAAGGTGACAGTGTATGGATTCAGAGGAACATATGAATGTTTGAGTTCATCGCTGCCACATTTTAAGAATATTTTTTTCATGATACTTCAGCCAAAAGGGTGGTAATCTTGTAAAAGTTGCAGGAACAGGTAGTTTTTGGCTACTTCTGGAACCAGAACCAGAAAGCACACTGTTCCCAGCTTTGGACCTGACCCAGAGGATTATAGTTTAATTAAGAGATTCAGAATCAAATTACTGCTCCTAATATTCAGAGGTATTTGGATTCTAAGTTTCATTTATTTTACTCCTCTGAAATGTAAAGATATGTTTTGGGTTTCTTTTTTGGTGTACTTGTTTCTTTTTCCTTTTTTATTTTTATTGTGCATGCTTGTATTTTTTAGACTGATGATGGTGATGATAAAGATGATCCAAATTATGGTCATCAGCATCTGATATTTTTTGTTGAACTTATGATGATGACATATGTAAAATCATCATGGCCAGGATGTATAGAACTATAGATGGATTCATCTTGTTACCTTTTTCAACAATTATAATTTCAATGGGGAACATGTATTCATACTGTTTCACTGAGTAAAGAAGATTAATTTGTATTTTAATGTATATTGTTGCCCCAGAAGGCTGTGCAATATGTTTTGTTTTTTAAGGTTGCTGTTGCTCATACTTTGGAAAAAGAAAACCTACCAACCTAGACAAGATGAATGAGTTTTAGGTAAAAAGTTAAATCATTGCACGTTTCCATTAATAATAATAGCAACGCTAAACACTTTTACTCAATAGTGATATTTATCATCGAAAAATTTTAAAACAAACAGGAAAAAAAAACTGGAATAGTTAATCCCTATAGTAGTACTGAGGTGATGAGGCAGATAAGTATGTTATACAACTTTGTATAGATATTAAACTAGGGTCAAAAATATGCTTAATTGGTGATTGAGTAAGGATTAGCACACTGGAAGTCTACTTTATAGCTCTCTGCCTTAAACACTAGATATGCTCCTATATGGATGTAAAGAAAATTAGCAGTGGGTACATCTACACAACATGCTTTACTGCACAGTAGACTAATCTACTGCCATTAAAGCATCACTATGTGCACATGCATGGCATTTGTTGCACAATAAATTAGTCTACTGTACAGTTAGCTAGTACCTGTAAATACAGGTACCAGGTTGACTGCACAGTAGTTACTATGGCAGTGGCTGCGTCTACATGAAATGCTGACTGCTCAGTAGGCCATGATTACTGTGCAGTAGCATCATGTGGCAGGAATTGAGACATGATGCTACTGTGCAGTAGTCACAAGCTACTGAGCAGTCAGCATCATGAAAAAGCCATTCCTCGGCGTGACTGCACAGTAACTCCCATTACTGCACTGTGTAAACAAGTACTCAATGACTGCATAGTAACAACTGTGCAGTCAGCATCTTGTGGAGATGCAGCCAGTAGCACTCATGTAGATGCTGACCAGGAACAAATTTGCTCCCAGTTAGCCACACCAGCAGGGGGCAGCAGGGGATGGGGGATTTCTCTATCCCTGGTCCTGGTGCTGCTCAGCTCCCAGCTCTTCCCAGGAACCTGGATCTGATCAGCACTAGGACAGGATTGCTCTCTGTCCCCACTCTGTCCCAGTACCACACAGCTCCCAGCACCAAGACTGGGGAGTTCTCTGCTTCCCAACTCAGCCGGGGGCTCACCAGCAGCTGTCCCGCTTATGGAGCAGCTGCCAGCGAGCCCACTGCTGGGCAGGGATTCCCTGCTCCGCCAGGGGCTCACTGGCAGCTGCCCCAGAACTCAGCCGGGGGCTCACCAGCAGCTGTCCATCTTATGGAGCAGGGCTGGGCACAGGGCTTACTGGCAGCTATGTGCCTCGATGTGCATAGGGCTGGGAGAGCTCTTCCAGCTGAGCGTCAGCTCTCTCCTGGCCCCATGCAAATTAGGACCCCTCCTGATGTGCAACCAGCAGAGCTCTCTTGACCCCATCTGCATGAGGACTGGCCCCTGCACCCCCTGCCAGACCCTGGGCTAGCACTCCTGGCTGCTACAGGGGGACAAAGCAGAGCAGGAAAAGCTCTGTACCAGGCTGCTTCTGTTGGGAATAGATTTGCTTCCAACAGAGTGAATATGTAGACACACTCCCAGGAAAGGTAAATTGCACAGTATTTTACTGCGCAGTAAGCCTATATCATGTTAATGGCACATGTAGATGTGTCCAAAGAGTTTACTTTCAAAAAAATAAAATACAACAACAAAAAAGCAAGCATCTTTTTCTAACATGCCTTCCCATGTAAAAAAGCATTGGGAGTCATGTCATAAGTGTACGTAAATTTATATATATGAAATCCTCTTACTCTTTCCTATTCAATACCTTGTATATAGGGTATGGTATATATTAAGTCTCGAGCCATTCAGTTATCTTTTTCACTGGAGGTATGCCTATATATTATGATGAATTCAAAGACAGAAGAAAAGATTTCCTTATGGATTTCAATGGTGGCTTTCTTCAATGAATATAGGCATGTGGAGGTTTTGTTCATCTTCCTACATGTAATGCCAGTGTCATACAAACTTACATTTGCTTAATGAGGCCTGTATCCATTTAGTGGTTTTCCTAGTTGAAAAGACATTTTTAAAATGGTATATAATAGCAGTAGTATTAGATACCACGTATTTGGGGCTTTTATATATGAGTTCATGCCACATCAAAACAATTATGCTTATTATATTCCATTATGCAAGAAGTCGCATCATTGTTCTGAGAGTACTTCTGTCAGGCACATTTTAAATCTCTGCACGCTTTTCATCACAGATAGCTAATTTCTATTTCAAATAGCAAGTTTGATAGTCAAGGGAGATGACATGTATGATTTAGTATTCTTGAAAGTTGACCGATATAGTTAAATAACAATATAGTTCTATTTTATTTTTAAAATATAAACATGTGGATCATATGTGATTTAAACTGATATAATCTGGAGGTTGTTAGAAATCCACCCATTTAAGTCTTTTAATCTTGTTTTATACTTTTCAATTAAAAATAATGCATTTTAATGAATCGCAGTTTCTTTCAAGATTAGTACCGTATAAAAGTATTGACTTCAACTTGAAATAATCAAGAATAGACTGTATGGTAGACTCTATAATCTATGGTAGACTCTATAATACAGAATGATATCAGCAAATATGATCTGTTGGTGAAGAGTTGGCATGGTTTTTATAAAGGGAAATCATGCCTCACCAATCTGATGTAGTTCTTTGAGAATGTCAACCAGCATGTGGACAAAGGGAATCTAATTGACATAATATATTTAGAATTTCAAAAAGCTTTCAACAAGGTTTTTAAGAAACTATGTTGCCACAGGATTGGAGGGCAGGTTCTTTCATGGATTTAGAGCTAGTTAAAAGATAGGAAGCAAGGTAGGACCAAATGGTCACTTTTCAGGATGGAGGGAAGTCAAAGCTGGGGCTCCTTAGGGATCTGTTCTAGGCCCAGTTTTTTTCAACATTATCATCAGTGACCTGGGAATGGAGGTGCACAATGAAATCTCCAAGTTTGCAGCTGATATCAGATTATTCTGGCTAGTCCAGGCCCAAACTGACAGAGGAGCTTCAGAAAGATCTCACTAAGCTAAATAAGTGAGCAAAACAATGGCAGATGAACTTCAATGGTGATAAATGCAAGGCAGCTTGGGAAAAATAACCTCAACTATGCATACACAATATTGGGCTCTGAATAAGTTGTTACAAGTCAGGAAAGAGATCTTGGAGTCATCGTAGATAGTTTTCAAGATTTGGTGCACAATGGATTTATATAATGGCATTCTTCTTTTTGTTTTCAGTTCCCTACTTAATGATGCCCAACATTTTATTGGCTTGTTTTGGTTGCTGCTGCATATTGAGCTGGTGTTTTTAGAGAACTATGTGCAGTTCTGGTCTCTGCATCTCAAAAAGGATGAAGTAGAAATAGACAAGGTACAGAGAGGGACAACCAAAATGATCAGAGGCATGGAGCAGCTGCCAGACCAGGAGAGACTAAAAAAAGCTAGGGCTCTTTGGCTTGAAAAGAAGAAGTTGAGTAGGGGATATGATAAAGGTCTATACAATCATGAAGGATGTGGACCAAGTGAATGGGGCACTGTTGTTCACTAAGTCCCCAAATACTAGAACTAGGGAGTATCCACTGAAATTAGGAAACAGGTTTAAAACTAACAAGAGAAAGTATTGTTTTTTTTACATGGCATGCAGTTAATTTCTGGAATTGATTGTCAGAGGAGATGGAAGAGACAGGTAATATAGCTAGGTTCACAAAGGGACTAGACAAATTCATGGATGATAGATCTATTAATAGGTATTGTATGGAATGGTTGGAGATGCTTCCTCTGGCATCTCTAAACGAATAATGGTAGATGACAGGGAATGGATAGGGGATATCTAGATTGGGGCAGGCAGTTATTTGGGCCCATGGGCCACATAGTTCTGGGGAGCTGCTGTGGGCCAGTTAGCACCTCTCTTCCTCCTCCCCCCGAAACAGCCTGGAGCCCGCACACCCTGTGGCTTTTGCTCACCACCACCAACAGCTCCCTAGCTTCAGCCTGGACCCCAGCCTGCCCTTGCACCTGTTCCAGATTCACCCTGGCTAGAGTAAATGAGCTGGAAGCTGCATGCACAGCCCCAACTCTGGCCTGGCCCATGCCTACTCCAGACTGCCCACCCATGCTGAGCAGTGGCAATGGCTGAGAAGAAGCTGCTGCTCCCCCTTGCCATCACTGGGCCCTTCTTGCTGTAGTCACCTGTAGCCCATGCGCTGCTGTTCTCCACTGTCATCACTGCCACCCATAGGTGGTGGAAGGCCAGGGCTAATAGGCCTTAACCCCCACCAAACATGGGACACTGGCAGCAGCACAGAGGTCTGCAGGGCAACCTGGGCATGGGCTCCAGGGGGCTGCAGCAGAGGACATGAAGAAACACAGCTATGCAGTCATAGTCTGCATGTAGTCAAGATTGCAGCCTGGCAGTTTGTGGAGCACTGCCCACCACAGCAGGCAAGTCTGTGAAGGGTAAAGGGCATGGGGTGGGGGGGGGGGGGGCGCGTTGCAGGGGGTGGGGGGGGGGGGCATATTGAGTTCCCAACCAGGAGGGAGGGAGTGGGGCAGGGGGAGGGACTAGGTTGGATGGAGCCCCGTGGTGGGTTGTGGGATGGTTGGAGCCCTGGGCAGCTCATCCAGGGGTGGGGAAGGGGCTCCTGCTGCTGTGCCCACCTGGGGCAGGCATGAGGGGCATCTGTCCCCTGGATTTGAGTGCAGGGCAGAGGTGAGCTGCCACTGCAGGCTGGGATCTGCAGCACGCTGCCTTTGCCTCAGCAGCCACATGATGCCATGTGCTTGCTGTCATTGGGTGATCAGGGGACATGGCACGGCCTGGCAGCAGCAGGCACATGGAATCAAGTGGCTTCTGAGGCAGTGGCAGCAGTACACAGAGCCCAGCCTACAGCAGCAGCCTGCCTCCACGACACACAAATCCAGGGGGCTCATGTCCACTGTGCCTCACTTGGGGTGTGCACAATGATGGGAGACCTGCTGTACCTCTGGCAAAGGCGATGGAGCTCTGACCATCCCATGACCCACTCCTGGGCCCCAGTCACCCCTGCCCCTGCATGGTCCCTTCCTCAATCTTCCCCCCACCCCCCATTCCCCTTCCTTCTCCCTGCATCCGTTTCCCTCCAGAGACTTACCTGCTGGGTGTGTGTGTGTGTGTGTGTGTGTGTGTGTGTGTGTTTTGAGTCCCCCCAAATAATATTTTCGCCTTCTGCCTAAGCTGCCACTCCCAGGCCACCCAGTGGGACAGTGGTAGAAAGCAGAGGAGCCTCAGGGCTTTGGGCAGCTGCAGCAACAAGAGCTAGCAGTGGTGAGAGGGAGGGGCCACTTTTCCCCCATGCCAGCAGCAGCTTCTGCCCAACTGGTGCTGCTGCTGCTACTGCTCAGCATGGCTGGGTGAGTCTGGAGCAGGCAAAGGGTGGGCTGGGGTCAGGGCTGTATGTGTGGGTCCCCGTCAGTACCACAGGTCTGGGGCCAGTGGGAGCAGAAGCCAGAAGAAGCCATTATCACCTGGACTGCCTAGAAAGGCATTCCATCTGCAGAGCTGCCCCAGCCCTGCTGTGTGCCCAGGAGGTGGTGGAACATGCCACAGGCCAGATGGCAACTGGACCAGGTGGGACCGAGGGACCCACTGTGGGCTGGACAAGTCCTTCTGTGGGCCAGATCTAGCTCACAGGCCATTTTTTTGCCAACTCCTACTCTAGAGCTGTCCAGTTCAGTGTTTATCCTCTAGCTTCCAGTTTTCTGCCACTGTTGGAGACAGCATATTGGGCTAAATGGATCATTGATCTGACTCATTATGGCATTTATTACATTCTTTTGTTCTTAAATGTACCTTCAGGACAGATATTTCAGGGTAAATATGGCTTAGGTCTAGTCTAATAAGATGTTTTATAAGTGAGGTGCTGTTGCCAAAGTAAATATTTAAATGGAGCATTTAAGATTTATCTCAGTTGGTGTGTCTACATGTGCATTAAGGTGCTTTTTCTAATGCTCATTAAATTTAGTACGTCCAATGTCAGGTACTAAAGAAATATGCATTAGGCTGCCTTAATGCACAGTAATAAATATGCATGGTTTTTAAGTGACGTGTAATGTGCAGTCACCTATTTTACTGCACATTAGTGTAATTGCATGGTTTTATACGTGATGCTTTAATGCATAGTAGAATGGGCTACTGTACATTATAGCGCATGGGTAGATGCATCGAGTGTCTGCATATAAAATTTTCTCATATAAAAGTATACAGCAATAGTAATTCATTTGAAATAATTCATCAGTTGATATTCAGTAGATGATTGCATTGTAAAATAATTGGGACGGGGAATGTCTTTATTTTTGGTGCTTTTAAAACACTTACCAGAATATAAGGTCTTTGTCCATGATTAGGGCTTTCAGGTGCTATAATAAGTAAAGGCAATGTAGAGTCCATCTCATTGCTGCTTAATAGTTTGGACTATGCAATGCTGCAAGAAAACAGTAGGGAAAATGCCATCAAAGAAATGTTATGATATATACACGGAGCAGACTTTGAGTAAGAAGAATTTGTTTTTTATGTATTCAGATCTATTTATTCAGCACTTTAATTAATAGAATGGTGATGAAAGTAACATGGGATCAGCAAATTGGATATTATGGTCCACTATTTAAACACAGAACAAATACATGAAGATCTGGACATTAGAGATTCACCTGGCAAGGTAACTTTGCCCTGACTAGAAGGATCACATTCAGAGGGTATGAAGGTAATTTAGCTTTTATAGCTTATGTGTGCTTTGTCCTTACTCCTGGAATGCTAACTGTAAATTTTTCTGAAGTAGATATGCATCCACTACTAGAATAATTCTGTATGGAGACCTGGAGCAGGAAGGGATCACTCCACAGGCTTCCTTGTGAAGCCTTCCTATATTACAACTTTGTTCTGCATTTAAAATTGGTACTGCTTTTACAGATTGTAGTTGTCTACATCTTCATTTAAACAAAAACACACTCCACCACACACATAGCCAACTGCACGCCTATTACATTTCATAGGGAAACATGCCTATTTATTTCTTGAGTTTTGTGAGAGGAAAGGTTCTAGGGGCAAAGGGATACCTGAGGGTGATAGTCACCTTCACTTACCCCAGGCAGGAGAAGGAGCACAGCTGGAGCACCATACAGAACTTCCAGAGCAAGTGTTCCATCTGGATTGGCAGCTGGGGAGTGCAGAACAGTACTTTTGGCCCCAGAGAAAGGCATCTGGGGAGAGACTGCAGCATCTGCAGAGAAGAGACACTGGAGGACACAGACCAGCACCAGCCTACAGCTGCTGACAGGTGAAGGGCATGTAGCAACAGGCATGTGCGGTCAGAGGACCACCCATGAATACTGCAATTTGCAACAGATAACTGGGGCAACTTGCCAGGTGCAGGAGTGAAGCCCTGGGCAAAGGAGGTACCTGAGGACATGGGTGGTGTGCAGCTTGGGACTGCCAGCCTGCTATGGACATGGCAACTCAAGCCAGCTGGTAAGAGTGCCGATCCAAAAATTGATTCTGCCATTGTGGGACTGATAGAGCCAATTAATTTTGAAGAATCAGCCCTGACTGAAAAACGAAGAAAAGTTTATGTTGATTTTTGCCTCTGTGTGTGTTTGTGGATCCTTAAATGAATTGATAAAAAGAGGGGAAGGGGATCAACCCTGGATGAAAGAGAAGGATAAAGTTTATTTTCTTTTTTGGTTCCATACTGGACCAATAAAGTGCCCTGACAATGGGTGGATCAACTCTGGGATGCAGGGGGAAGACTGAAATGAACCCATGTGTTTGTGTAAGCAAAGGAATTGATACAAAGTAGCACCCTGAATAGGGGAAGGAATGTTGGCCAATGTGCCTTGATGACATGGTTAGTTAGTGGGGTAAACTGACTCAGGCTGCCTTATCTTGGAGGACTGCTAGTTCACTGATGAGCACAAACGAGCCCTGTGAAGATGGTCATGTAGACTAGACCCGATGGATAGTTTGGCCACCAGGGGATCATTTAGGAGGGCCTGACCTGGCTTCCAGCAACCTAGGAAAAGCTCCTAAAGTGGACATAAGGGCTCAGTCCCCTAAAAGAGAAGTCGAATTAACACCAAGGGAGTGGTAAGAGTGAGGTGTAGGGGAGGCAGAGCCTCACAAAGAAATTCCTCCAACAGGCTCAGACATACTACTCAGTGGAACCAGCTCCCTAATTGAAAAAAGATCAAAGTCGTGGCAGGAGAGAAAATAACACCCTAGAACAGCTCGGGGATAGTGTTTATGCCTCCCCATCCTGACACTATTCACCAAGAAGACACCAGGCCGGAGGGTGACTATGCCTTATAGCACCTACCCCCAACAATTTTGAAGGGGCAGTGTTCTTCTTGCCCTAGTCTCTGTCAAGTATAAAATTTCCATTGTTGTTACTTGCATGTTTGTTTGACTATTCCTTTGTATACAGCTTAGAATCAATATCATTAGCTATCTATAATTTTCCTATCTACCACATTTTCAGCATAATAACAATATATAGTAATATTGCAGTGTTCACTTACTTGCTGACACCTCTATGACCTGCTTACACATCATGGAAATTATTCAAAAGCATGCTGATGAGAAGAAGACAGGCTACAATGTGTGTGTGTGTGTGTGTGTGTGTGTGTGTGTGTGTGTGTGTATATATATATATATATATATTATGATTTCATTTGTCATGATTCTTACAAGAATTCAGATTCTTTGGCTGGAACACTGCACTCACTGAAATTAAAGTAAAAACACCAGTTAACTTCAGAAGAGCCAAGATTTTTTTCTCTCTTGAGTTTTAGAAATCCATGAGCTTCATTTTTTTCACTTATTCCTCTTTTATCTTCCAATCATAATCATCTCAGGGGAAACTCTAAGATAAAGTTTAAAGACCTGTCTCAGTTTATGTAAACTGGAAACATACCATTACTCAATAAAATATAAACATTCCTTGGGTATTTGTGGCTTAGATCAGTGGCCAGATCTATCCAGAAAAGATATTCCACTTGTATCAGGCTAGCAAAGACTATAGAAATGTTGCTGACAATAGCCAAACACTTTAATGTTGGGCCAGCTCTTTAACTACTGTAAATTGGTATATATTGACCATGTGACTGTTTGGTCCCTATGCCAATGCCTATGAGTTGCACTGACCTTAGACAGGAATGAGAGGGATACTAAGAAAAAGGAGTGCAGTATACTAATGCTCTAGTCAAAATGTAATCAGAATTAAATATTTATGTCATATTCTATACTTAGCCATAGCAAATAACTGACGTTCTGATGTTATATGGAATGAGGACAGAAGTTTGCCAGTTGCTAGATTATAATGATGTGTTAGATTTATGTGAAAATCTATATGCAACATCTTAAGCATATTCCTAAAAATACTGGGGGTATCTACACGTGCAATTAATGCACATGAATAAACTGTGGAGATTATTGTTCTGGAGTTTATTATGCACAGCACATGGAGCCCAGTCAAAGTAGCCCAGGCTGGCAGGGGATCCAGGGTTCAGCTTGCCAGGCCACGGATGCTCCAACAGTGTGCCCTTCAGCATGGGCCTAGCCCAGGATGAAATACTCTCATTCCCCAGCCAACCCTCCACAGCACATGGAACCCAGTTGGAGCAACGAGCCCAGGGCTTCTCTGGCAGGGCTCCAAGTATTATGGGGCAACTGGCAGGGGCACAAAGGTGCTTCAGCATGGGCTAGCCCCACACTGAAGCATGAAGAGGTGAACAGCAAACAGTAGTGAACGAACAGCTCAGGTACTATTTACAAAAGCTGGATGTGTACAAGTTTGTGGGGCCAGACGTGATGGAGCCAAGGATGCTGAGGGAGTTGGGAGATGTGACTGCATAGCCACTGGCCATTATCTTTGAAAACTCATGGTAGTTGGGAGAGGTCTGGGATGCTTGGAAAAGGGAAAATATAGTGCCCATCTTTAAGAAATAGAACAAGGAAGACCCAGGGAACTATAGACCTGTCAGCATCTCATCAGTCCCTGGAAAAATCATGGAGCAGGTTTTCAAGGACTCCATTTCTAAGAACTTGGAAGAGAAGAAGGTGATTAGGAACAGTCAACATGGATTCACCAAGGGTAAGTCATGCCTGACCAACCTGATTGCCTTCTATGATGAGATGACTGGCTCTGTGGATGTGGGGAGACGAGACCAGTGGATGTGATATACCTAGATTTTAGCAAGGCTTTTGATATAACCTCCCATAACATTGTCATAAGCAAGTTAAGGAAGTATGAGTTGAACGAATATCTCTAAAGTGGATATAAAACTGACTGGATTATCAGGCTCAGAGGGCAGTAGTCAATGGCTTGATGTCTAGTTGGCAGCTGGTATCAAGTGGAGTGCCCCAGGGGTCAGTCCTGGGGCAGGTTTTGTTCAATATTTTCATCAGTGATCTGGAAGATGGGATGGAGTGTATCCTCAGCAAGTTTGCAGATGACACGAAGCTGGGGGAATAATAAGCTGGAAGCTATGTTTTGCTGCTCCCTTACTGTGTTACAGAAGAATTCCATATTATGGAACCTTCCAAAATGAATGGCAATGCTATTTTAATTACTTGCTTCTAGGAAGTGTAGGGCTTCTTTGTAGCTTAAAAGCAGAAGTATCAGAGAGAGGCAAACACTCCAGCTGTGCAAGCTTCAGTAGCCAATTCGATTCGAAGGAGATCTTAGCCTGATTCGGTGGCCGAATCTCTGAATCTGAATCGAATCAGGAGACCTGTTAAATGGTCGGAATCAAATCGGAAGCCTCCGAATTGATTTGGGGACATTCGGAAGGCTTGTAGCAACCAGAAACTGAGAAGAGGGAGGGGGAGGGGGTGATCTTCCATATATGGAAAAGGCTGGGGGGGGGAGACTGCTCTGATAGACACATGTAGCTGGCCAATGACTGTGATCTTTCTCTGAGTTCCCTTCCAATCACAGTGCTCTGGGGGAGGGACATAGAAACAACATATAAAGCTGTGTCTGAAGTCATCTGTGCCTTTTGTGAGCTGTGTCTGTCTTGGAGCAGCAGTGTCTGAAAGTCTCTGGCTTGCTATCTAGTCTCTTGATAACTAGTCTCTCTTCTTGTAAGATGTATCCAATTCTTTCCTACTTATCTTTGCCTACAATCCCTATTGTTATCCCTATCCATTCCTTTCAACTTATTCTTCCCCCCCAAATCTTCTTATTTGTTCATGTTAGTCTGTCTTGATTTTTTCCCCCCACACACACAAATCTGTGTTCTCCCTGACAGTGTGTCAACACTGTGCTGGAAAGCACAATATATAAATATATATTATATGCACGCAAGCATGCACGCACGCACGCACACATTTTTAGCAAACCAAACATTATGAAGCATGCTGGAAAGGCATGCATCAGGTCTTCTGGCAGGGAAGGGAGAGGGGGCAGAGAGCTGCAGGTTCTCCCCACCCCAAATATAGATGCACCCTATTTCCTGGCAGCGATGAGTCTTCTGCTGTTAGTGGGAGCAAGGAGGTGATAGCAGTGCTTGCAGCTGCACCACCACCACTAAACAGCAGTAGCATGACATTCTCCCCCCAATTTCAGTTCCTACCATGAGCCTTCCAGTGCCAGAGGAGGAGCTGGATATGAAAGCAGAGGAGCTGAGAGCCATAGCAAAGGAAATTCTGGGAAAGGAGGGCAAATCTGAGTTTGTGTTCCACACCCCTCAAAGTTCCATTAGAGGCAGGTCTCCTTCTGTGGAAGGCACTTTGGAGGAGGTTGTGGGGGCAGGTGGTTCAGCTTCTCCTGTTGTTGTGCCTGTACCTGGTGAGGAGGGGGATAAGGCAGGATCCCCACCTTCAACCTAGAAGCAGGTGGGTAGTGTAGTGTGGTATCATTTTGAGGTGGCAGATGCTAACTGCCCCCACTGCTGAAGGCAGATCAGCTAGGGCAAGGAGGTGAAACACTTTGCCACCACGGTGATGCTGCTGCATCTCAGGAGGCAGAACCCCCTTACCCTTGTTGCTTCTCAGCCTGGCACCAGTGGGAGCACGCCCAAAAAGAAGTCCCCCTCTCACTCCAAAGCCCCTGGCCCCAAGAAGCAGAGGCAGGCCACCCTGGACCAGTGGGAGAAACGCAGAGACAAAGCAGGGTGCCATGAACTGCGTGGTGCAGGGGTGGCTCATTGGGCAGGGCAAGCTCACCTGTGGGTTCATAGTCACTGACAATGGGTCCAATATGGTCAAGGCGGGGCATGATGCCAACTTTGTTGGCATCCGCTATGTGGCACATAAGTTTTACCTCATAGTCACAGACACCTTGGAGGGGGACAGGGCTCCCAGTGATGGTGCTGTCACAACCAGCCAGCTCATTCAGAAATGCAGAAAGGCGATGGGCTGCTTCCACTGGAGCATCAAGTGGGGCAAGTTGCTGCAGGACAAACAGGCATTGCTGAGCATCCCACAGCACAAAATCATGTAGGATGTGTAGATTCGGTGGAACTTCATATACATGATGCTGGAAAGGCTGGTTGAGCAACAGAAGACCAACCATGAGATGGCCTTGGTTGGGGAGATTGGGATCAGCGGCCCCCTTAAGAAAACAAAATGGGATACCATCTCCCAGATCTTGGTGGTCCTCAAGCCTTTCCTTGAGGCCACTGAGACCCTCCGCGCTGGCAATGCCCTCCTCAGCCAGGTGATCCCCATAGTGAGGGAGCTTGAGAATGAAATGGATTAGTTCCAGGGGATCAATGTTCCTGGTTGGGGCAAACCACCATCACCAGAGGTGCAGGCACTGGTGAAGCAGCTGAAGGAGGACTTAAAAAATGGCTGGATCTGTTGTGGTCCAGTACAGTCCACGTGCTGATGGGCATGTGTGACCTGAGGGTGAAGGGGAGCATCTGCAGCAGCAAACCCTTTGATCACTGTATAGGGGTGCAGGTGAACAGAGTCACGGAGGCAGAAGGGCAGAGGCAGAGGGATGTGGAACAGGGGGATCCACTTTCCCGTGCCAGCACTCGAACCACGAGCCAATCTCCTCCACCACAGCCACTAGCAATGTGGGCCAAGGACATGGCTTCAATGTTGGGGTCCAGAGGCACCAGACCCCACCATAGGGTAGGTAGCGTGGAAGCCTCAGTGGCTACCTATCTCACCAAGGACATGGGGCTTCTGCACTGTGATCCCTTGGCCTATTGGGCAACCCACATCCAGGTGTGGCAGGATCTGTCCACAGTTGCCCAGGAACACCTGTCCTGTCCACTGACCAGTGTTCCAAGCGAGAGGGTTTTCAGCATTGCTGGTGATGTTGTGACACCCCACCACACCTCCTTGGATCCTGGTTTGGTGGAGCAGCTGGTGTTCCTGAAGGCAAACCTCCCACTGCTAGGGTTCCCCAAGATCCATGTGCAAACGAAGTGAGTGCCACCCTCCTCACTCTGCACCTATTTGCTTTTTTAATTTGCTTTCAGAATCTTGAGGTGCACTTTCACAGAAACCCCTGAACCACTGCCTGAAACCTGGCAGGCCTCATGCCCGCACGAGGGGCTACCATCCCAACTGTTTTCATCCTGCTCTGCCTTAACACACACAGATGATCTGAGTTTTGCTTTCAACAGTTTGAGGTTCACTTTCAAAGAAACCTTGCAGCTATCTCCTTCAAACTTGGCAGACTTTATGCCCCCAGAAGGGGCTACCATCTCTGCTGTTTTCATTTGAATCTGCAAAAAAAAGATGAAGTTATAGGTATTTTAGTGATTCCCTGTTATAGTCTATTCCTGAATCTCCTAATCCAAATTGGCTGAATCAAATCGGGGCGGTGATTCAAATAATTGAATCGAATCACCGTCCTTCTGAATTGGCTGAATCTGAATCGGAAGTGAATACTTGCTGCTTCACACAAGCCTAGCAAATACCTATAGTAGAAAAAAAGTGCAAACCTGTAATACCTAATTAAAACCTGTAATACCTACTTTAAAAAAAACTAGGGGACTGTGGTGTTGACATCTACACAGTCATTGGGGTCACTAACTGGCTGGAGGGTCGTACCCAGAGAGTGGTGGTGGACAGGTCCTATTTGACCTGGAGGCATGTGGGCAGTGGGGTTCCGCAGGGTTCGGTCCTCGGGCCTGCACTGTTCAACATCTTCATCAGCGACTTGGACAAGGGGGTAAAAAGCACCCTGTTCAAATTTGCAGATGACACTAAGATGTGGGGGTAAGTGGGCACTCTATAAGGGAGGAATAAGCTGCAATCAGACCTAGACAGGTTACAGGGGTGGGCAGATGAGAACAGGATGGGTTTCAACACTGACAAGTGGAAGGTACTGCTCCGGGGGGGGAGCGGGGGAAGAACCAGCAGCCTACCTACAGGCTGGGGAACTCCCTTCTCATCAGTGCAGAGGCAGAAAAGGATTTTGGAGTCATTATTGATGCCAAAATGAACATGGGCCGACAGTGTGGGGACGCGGTCAGGAAGGCCAACCACACCTTGTCATGCATCCACAGATGCATCTCAAGCAGGTCCAAGGAGGTGATCCTCCCCCTCTATGCGACACTGGTCAGGCTGCAGTTGGAGTGCTGCATCCAGTTCTGGGTGCATTTCAGGAGAGATGTGGACAGCATTGAGAGGGTCCAGAGGAGGGCCACCTGCATGATCGGGGGCAGCAGGCCAGGCCCTACAAGGAGAGGCTATGGGATCTGAATCTGTTCAGCCTCCACAAGAGAAGGCTGAGGGGGGATCTAGTGGCCATTTACAAACTAGTCAGCAGGCATTGGGGGAGTCCCTGTTCCCCCGAGCACTACCAAGAGTGACTAGAAATAATGGTCACAAGCTGGCAGAGGGTAGATTCAGACTAGACATCAGGAGGTGCTACTTCACTGTCAGGGCGGCTAGCATCTGTAACCAACTTCCAAGTGAAGTGGTACTGGCTCCTACCCTGGGAGTCTTTAAGAGGAGGCTAGACGAACACCTTGCCTGGGTCGTTTGACCCTAGTACTCTTTCCTGCCATGGCAGGGGTTCGGACTTGATGATCTGCTCAGGTGCCTTCCGACCCTACCAGCTATGAAACTATAAGCCCTATGAAACCCTGACAAACACATTCCTGTTCTCTGCTAATAGATGCTATGGCACAATGTTTGCTGGAGTTTAGCTGACTGACAAGAACAGGGGAGGGGAAAAAAGAAGTCAGGAAGGTAAAAAAACCCACCAACTATTAATGATTTGACTAGCACTTTCAATATAAATAATTTTAAAATGGAAAGAGAAATTCAAACAGTGAGAGCAAACCAGAGCATGAATTTTATTCTAACCAGTTACAAGAGATCAACACTACCTAAAGTGATTTTAATGCAGGAATATCTGATATTTATATGAAGTACATCATTGGTTTCAACCTCAAGATAAGAACAGTGCAGATGTTATGTGAGCTGTACAGAGCTGACTGGGTAATGAAAATACTTTGCACCATGATGCTGTCTTCAGCAGTTTTCCTGGAACACTTAGCTGCCCAACATTCCATGCCTTTGGTAATATATAACAGAAGACTTGATCTGTCATTGTAGAGGGGCCTATTCCACTCAATATACATCACGCGCTGCTAAATACCTGAAAGTCATGTAGGACATAAAAATGTATCCATATTTCTTTTCCCTGGTGAATCCTTGCAGCTAGTGATTGGCAAAACTCAAAAACTCAAAGGTTTCATATCAAGATACTTTGAATGATGAGCTGAAGCTTCTGCATTTCAGCAATCAGTAGGTGTATGTCATGGATGTAGACAATTTTCAAGACGTCCTAAATTTAGCTGGTATTTCTATATTTTTAAATCCAGTTTTATTGAAATCAGAAAGACAGAACCTGGGAAAAAGTAACTAAATGCATTTGCATAAATAAAATACTTTTTTCAAAAACTGCAAATGATTGTGTTGATTGGAGATCATATTTAGAGGCATAGAAGGGTTCTTTATTTTATTAAAACCAATTGTTTTACCTCTTTATGGGTATTATATTTAATTGGAAAGAACTGGCATGAAATTTGGAAGACATGAGGTCTATTTCCAGTTTTGCAGTTTCCTTGCTATATAATTAAAATCAATCCATTGACGCTTCTGTTTTCTTATATTTAAAATTAGGAGAATAATACACATGGGAATCATGGATACATAGTACTATAGAACTGTACTATTAAATTTAGCAACATTTATCAAAGTTAAAGATATACAAATGCAAATGTAAGCATATCTCATTCCTGAATCTAGAGCAGAGTATAGTCAAAACTCTAAGTAAATCTTCATGATCAAAGTTAAAAAAATGTACAATCACAAATAAAGCCCACTACTTTCTTTATCTGGGTTGACAGAGTAATAAAGATAACACATAGCTTAAAGAATAGAAGTAAAATTAATGATAAATTGTCCTCTGTGCAAGAAAACCTATGCTGTAGACAGAAATTAGTTCTGGGTTTTTCAAATACCCTGGACAAAACCTCCTAACATTGAATTCAGTTTGAAGCATAGCACCTTCTATGGGTGTAATGATAGTGGGCCAGTCACTTTTTGCCTAATCACTGGCCCAATCATTTACATAGGATGTTGAAGACTTGGATCCTGTATTCTTGTCAACCTGAGTGGTTTTAAACCCATATTACCAACTTCCCAGTAGAGTGTCCTACTCACCCAGCTATAGAATAGGCTAGGCAATGGCACTCCCCATGCCAGATGTGGGATTAGGTGCAAACAAGAGCCCAATATTCATGGGGCTGGAAGGGGACACCAAGCAAAAGAGAAATGTGATCTATCACTTAATGGTTGTGGCACTCCTCTTAGAGTGGGGAGTCCTGGGTTCTGGTTTCTGCTGCCTTTGCACCTGATAGTATTTGATTAAAGAAGAGAAATAACTCTTGGAAAGTGAGCCATAAGTCAAGATTCCTCTTCAAACTCTATGCCACAGGCACTAAGTTAGAGTCTTGCTCTCTCTTGCTTGCTCTCCTTGGGTGTCTTTACATGTGTTCTGGGTGTATGGTGGTGGGTATTTTAGAGTGGCTATCAGGAGCTGCTGTAATTAAAGCACCTGAAGCATCTCATGTAGTCAGCATCCCATGCTCCAAAAGAGCACTTTAAAGCTTGCTTGATAACCTTTAATTAAAGCAACCCACTACCATTTTGAAGCATGGAGATACTGAATACATGAGACACCGAAGCTGCTAGAGCATGCTAATTAGCACGCGCCAGCAGGTTTGATTAATTGAGTGTGCTCTGATGTGCTTTAATTACAGCATGCCGGAACAGACATCCTGCACATCTACAGGCACCCCTTCTGGCCAATGAATCTTACATTCTTGACCACTCAGTTACCTCGTTTCAACAGGAGTGTTTGGAAGCCCATCCTAATTCACAGTTTGATTAGAGCATACACCTAGGATATGGGACATGTGGGTTTGAATTCCATCAGGCTGAGGAGCACCTAGAATTCCAGCCTCTTGCTTTCTGAATGCTCTTGCTATAGACTATTGGGCAAAAGGTGGTTCCCACCATACCTCTGGCTGTGTTATGAATTTAGTTGCTTACATGCTTTCAACCTCCAACGCTTGTAGACGTGTGCTCCTTTTCAAAGGACTTAGGTTTGGTCTACACCACAGGGTTTTCCTTGCGTGGTTCTGTCAACTTATAGTGTGAGAATAGCACAGACTTCCTGGCAAAGCATCCTCGTCTCAATGTAGCCAGGGTGACAAAAGGGTTTCTGCCAGCAAAGTTTCTGTCATTTGTAAAGATGATATATAAAAATGAGCAGCAAAAAAATCCCTTCTGCCCCCAGATCCTGTGCCTTCATTAAGGGATTCTGCTGCCATTTTTCATTTGCTGGCAAAGCATCACCATAATGAACATGAGCCCTTAGGCAGAGCTTAGGTACCTACCAGCACTGATGTGAATCACAACACAAGTTAGGCAGGAGTGAGGTGCCTAATGGCATTTATAGACATGTAGACATGCAGGCGGCCGGGGAGGAGAGCGGGGTGGAACACTTTAATTAGCACAGCTCCTACAGCCATGCTACTGAAAAGCACCTGGAGTGTCATGTGTATCAGCATCCCTGTGCTGAAAAATGGCATTGGGGCACTGAACTGAAGCTCATTGCATGAACTTTAGTTTAAAGTGCCCAGTCACCATTTTTCAGCATGGGAACACTGATGCACATGACACTTGGCAGCTGCTGGAACACATTAATTTCCATGCTCCAGCAGACTCAATTAATTGAGTCTGCACTGACATGCTGCAATTACAATGTGTTGGAGCATTCTCCCGGCATGTGTATAGGAGCCCTATGTGTTTAGTCTGGACACCTATTGTGCATAGAGATCTTTTCAGTACAAAATAAAGGCACCTAGGCATGTGCGTATCCATTTAGGGGTGTTGATTTGAATGATTTGTTGTGGTTTCAGCCCCTAAATTCTGTCTACATTGTATAGACACCTATATGCATTGTAAGGGCATAAGGTCAATTTTGAATCTGAACCTGATAGACTGAATCTCCCTGAAAATCAGTTTATCAAATGGAGATGATAGTACTTCCTTTGTCCATCCCTTTTATATTACATACTGAGATGTTGTTACTATGACCACTGTCTCAGGAGCTCATGTTATTCACATGGCTTCTCCTATTGAAGTCAGTAGTACAAAAATAAACTACTTTAAGTTACATATCTGGACTATTTATTTCAGAACAGAGCCCTGAAGTGTCAGTTAGAATCATGGAAATCATAAAATCTTTGAAAATTAGGGTTGGAAAGGATCTCAGGAAGTAATTTAGTCCAACGCCCTGCTGAAATCAGGACCATCCCCGACTAGATAATCCCAACCAAAGCTTTGTCTAGCTGGGTCTTGAAAACCTCCAAGGACAGAGATTCTACTACCTCTCTGGGTAACATGTCATAGTGTTTTACTACCCTCCTAGTGAGTTCCTTGGAGCAAAGTTAATGTGTGTCTAATATATATTTTTCCAGTGCCTGGCACCATGGGAGTCTAATCTTGGTAGCAGCCACTGGGCACTTCTTTAATACAAATAATACAAATCCAGATTTATTTAGCTTTTTAGGATCTATATCCTGACTGTTCTTTAAATCCTGAATGTTTTGGTTTTCTTTGTGTTCCATAAAACCCTGGGGTTTTGCAATAGGTCATCAGGGGTTCCACAAAGAGACTGGGGGTAATGGCAGAGCAGGCCAAGAGGCCAGGTGTAGGGGTTCTGCAGCAGCAGAATTGACATGAAAGGGTTCCTTTAGGAAGTTTGAAAATCACTGCTTTAAATCAACCTACAGGCCTACAGGACAGATCTGGCCTGCCACGTAATTCCATTTGCCCTGTGGGGTCCCTCCATATGCCCTCTGTATACCCTTGCCCTCACTGTCCCTCTGCAAGCCAGTGTCTCCATGTAAAAGGTGCAGCTCTGGTTGCTAAACAACCAACCCCCACCCCAGCCTGGCCTGATGTGTCCCCAGCCCCAAGGCAGGGGTGCTAGAGACAAGAAGCCTCTGCCTGGCAGAGGTTTTTGTTTGGCCACCCCAGGGATGTTTCCAACCCGCCCTGCCTGCGAGCCTGGAAAGGCAGGCAAGGGCCCCACCAGGCCAGGACCAGGGATTCCTGTTGTGGGGGCCCAGAGTATGGGGAACCATGCATTGTAAGGCTGTGTATAATTTCACCATGGGTTTTATTTTGACGCTGTTTCAACTTGTTTCGAGTAAAAATGGTGAAATTGAAATGAAATGAAAGGCTTCAAAACCATCTCAAAACAAAATGAGGGCACTCAAAATGTTTTGAAAGTTCTGAAATATTTCGCATTTCAAAGCTGGGCTTGCTTGCAGGGAAACAGAAAATAAGGAGAGGGAGGGGGAAGACGGGGGAAGGACTGCTCTGATATTTATGTGTGTAGCTGGCCACTGACTCTGATCATTCCCTGAGGTCCTTTCCAATCCCAGTGCTCTGGGGGAGGGACAGAAAAACAGCTGCACCTTAACAGACGCACACAGTCACACTTCACAAGTTTTGCTTGTCAGCAGCTTGAGGTGCAGTTTCCCAGAAACCCCTGCACCTATTTCCTTAAAACTTGGCAAGCTTTTTGGCCTCAGCATTGTGGCCTCAGCAGGGGCTATCATGCCTGATGTTTTCACTCCCCTGTGCCTTAGCATGCACATGTGACATGAGTTGTGCTTTCAAGGCTTTGACGTACAGTTTCCCAGAAACCCCTGCACCTATCTCCTTGAAATATGGCAAACATCATGATCTCAGAAGGTGCTATCATCTCTGCAAGTTTCATTCAAATTAGGCAAGAAATGACAAAATTATAAGCAGTTTCATGCTTCCCCATTATAGCCTATGGGCAAAACATCAAAACAGTGTCAAAAGAGTGAAACAGTTATGATGAAATGAAATGGACCAGTGCTTTCTAAATGAAATGAAACTTGAAATGAAACACTGTCCCATCAAAATGGCAAAACAGATGTCGAAACAAAACGGTGCTGTTTCGCACAGCCCTAATTCATTGTGGGTCTGGGCTGGACTGACGCTGCATGTTACAGGGCTGGGTAGGGCTGGTCCCACATGCTGCCACCACCTGCAGGTGGGGACTGGGGTAGGAGTGCAGGGAGCTGCACGCTATGGGGCCAGGTGGGGCTGACCCCACACCCTGCCACCACATGCAGCTCCAGGGACTGTGAGGACCCCCCACACGCACACACCCACAACCTCCCACACACCCCACCACCCAAAACACACCCACCATACCTGAAACACACCCACACCCTCCCAAAGTCCCCACACACACTCCCACCCCCATCCCCACCATCCCCAGACACCCACACCCTCCCACATACCCCAAACCACCACATACCCCACGCCCCTCCACACCCACCTCTCCCTTCCCCACACTCCCAACCCACCATACCAACACCACACACACAGACAGCCCACCCACCATACCCATGCCCCACACACACACACACTGCCCAACCACCTCCCCAGCATATACCCCTTTATTCATACACCCAATATACAATGGAAGTCTTTATTTTGAGTTATTATGCAATCAACTCCAGATACACTATGCAAACACTCAAAAATCAAGACAAAAATATTGTTTAAAATAAAATTAATAGAAGTTATAGTAGATGTTTGATTTTTTTAGCGTATGATATATCTGTTTCTCATTTCAAGATGGCAACATCCCCCACCCAAAAGGAGTACTTCCAGTACAAGGGGAGGGACTTCCAGCAGCAAAGGTCAGGAGCTAGGGGGTGTGACTTCCAGCCCCATGATGACAACCGGGGGCAGGGCATGTATCAAGGGGTGGAGCTACCCTTGTGGCCCTCAACAGCTCACCAAAACTCATTAAGCAGGCTTTTAGTCAAAATAATTGCTATAGCGGCTGCAGAAGCAGAGTGCTTCCTGTTGTAACATTGTGCCACACAGTCATATCATCTGCTTTGTTCACTTGCAAGTATTATTTGCTTCATTTGCATTTAGTGATGTGTTCTCTAGAAAGCAAGGCCACTGTGGTTTTGGAGTTTTCTGCTATGATATCATTATTGAATTTGGTTTCACTAGCTTGGGTTTTCTGGTTCACTTCTGAGATATTGCTATTGACTGTGCAAAATTATCTCCTTGGGCCAGAAAATTCATCTCTATGTTGCAGTGCTCATTTTGATCTCCTGAGAAAGCTTGCAGTGTCTGATGAGAGAGGAAGTGAATTAAAACAAACTGCATGAATATATATTCCATGTAACCTATATAGGAATACAGTAGAAGGAAGCATAATGTTTAATATGTATTTACATAGATACATATATTTCCATTGTTGATACCTATGAATAAAAGCTAACATTAATTCATAATTATGGCTTCGTATCTTCTATTAGGGTAAGGTTTTGTACTCACCATTTTGGAAGGGATGATATTTTAACAGGTACTTAGATATTTTGGTGATGGGCATATAATAAAATAGGCTGCAAGACTAGTGTAATTGTTTGTGATGGACAGAATATAATCTGGGATACTCATTCATAATATATGCATATTCCTTCTGCATTTTATTTACTTGAATAGGTAGGCAACTGTTGACCCTCTGGGCCATGGCGTACATGTAAGAGGTCTAGTCCCAGGGTAGGCAACTCCCCGTACACTGCCAAAGCATGGCATGTGAAAGCATTTTGCTTCGCACTAGTACCTCAAGGAAAAGGCCAGGACTGTGTTGCCACAATGAGCCCCTCATGGATCCCCCACTGTCCACCCTTACAAGTCAAGGTTGCCGGTGTTTGTGGCATGCTGCCCAAAAACGTTGCCGACCCTGGTCTAGTCAGATGCTTTTGGCTGATGACCCCAATTTGAGAGAAATATGGCTTGTTCCAAGTTTCACAGATCCACTTGTTATCTGAGTTGGACTCCAAGTTTACAGCATGCTGCTTTCTTCTTTCTAGCTTTGCTTCCATCCTCTGGATCAAAGCCACTTCATGTTGAGCTGCACCTAGTGCTAGATGTTTCCTCCAGATTGGATGGGATTCTGCACACTTCTCCCAGCTTTCTAAGTTGATGTCAAATGACTTGATATCATTTTTTGCATATATTGTGGTACCACCATAGGCCATGTCCAGACATACAGGGCATGGGATTGCAGTGGCACATATTGCGGTAGTGCACACCCCTGCACGTGTGCTTTGTTGCGGAACAAATTGTCCTTCAACAGGAAACTGTCCATATCCAGGTTCTCCCAGCTCTTCAGCTGGGGAGAGCTGGAGGCTGGCCTCAGCAATCTTATCTGGTAGTCTGGAGCAGCAGAGGTACAGGTTGAGCATCATGGAGTGGAGGCTTGTTGAGTGTGCATTGCACTGCATTTTTGGTCCATTTTATTTTTAAATTTTGGCCCTGTGCTGCAGATTTGCAGTGCGGGGTATGCTGGAACATTTGCTGTGTGTGGTTTGTGGCACCATAGTGGGGTTTGTAGTCCTGCGAACCACAAGTGCCTGCACGTGAAGACCCACCCATAGAGGCAACCCCACTTTTTAGTGCCATTTCAAATCTCACTATATAAAATATTCTTGGGGATATAATCTTCTCCCATTCTCCTGACATGGCTGATCCATCACAACCTCTTCTTGATAGTGTTTTTTTTTCTTTTTTTCGCTTGAATAAGATGAAATATATTTGCTTGAATGCTTTAAATGAAGTTAAAGGAAGTAATTTTTAAAAAGAAGTTATTTTTAAATTATGTTTACTAATATGTATTAAAGAAAGTCTAAGTTCTATCCAAAGTAATAAGCTGAAAAGCAACACAAAGCACTTCACGGTGATATGTATTGATTTGATTCACCTTTTCACATGAATACCTAAAGTGTCTTGGTTATTATTTAAAAGAGCGTGTACACACAAATGCACCTAAGAAGTGCATAAAACAGCAAAATCTTTGCAAAGCTAGCTGCTGTTATAAAATCATATTTGAAACATTAATTGTAATAATTGTTTAATATATATAATAATTTTAATTTGGGTGCAATTTTGTAATCTGCCACAGCCAGGCATTGAAAAAAACTGCTAAATAGTGACCTACATGAGAGCACAAAAAGGCAGAAACTATTAATTCTACAGTCTGAAATAACCTCTACTGGATTGTTAGAAATCAGAAACAGTGCTAAAATGGAACCACTTTGGGATGTAAGTGTCCTGAAGACCAGTGTTAACTTGTCCATCACATTACATACACTCATAAATAAACACTCACATATCTTACTAAAGCACTTAAAGTAGGAATCTCAAATTTACGTGCAATCTTCTGTTATTCTCTGGCAAACAAATCTTTTCTCGTTTTGCTAAACAATTGAACTGTTTATTTGTGTATAGGTGTATAGTGTAATGAAAATCACAAGGAATAATGACCCGCAATCTTAGTTGTGAAACATATCTGTTACATGCATATGGTGAGGGTATGGGGTTTTTTACCAACATGGAACCTGATATAGTTTAGAGCACAGGCAGGACTCCTTTAAAATATATTGGCTGCCAATGAGTCCTATGGACTGGAGCTGCAATAACGTATCAGAATAGTAGCATCCAGGGCTTGATGTGCTGTAGTAACACATCAGACTCCCCATGGCCTTGGCTATGACTAAGGAAGCAGTGAAGAAGGCATTTATAACAACACTGCTAAGTTCTCTATGACTAAGGAATCCTTACCTGCTCAGAGCTGTAGGCATTGTGACATGTTTACAGCACTGTCTAGTGCAATGAAATAGAGCCATAAATATTCAGGAGAATATGTTCTGCTGTTCACCACGAACTATTAATCTGGTTATATACTTCACAACGGGATGCAAACCAGGTGAAGACAGAAAAGGCATTCAAGAAAAGATTCTGTTCACTCAGTCTACATTAGCACATCTCACTAAGCTTCATAGCTCCCACAGAAATTAGCAGCTGTGCTATAGAAATGGCTTTCTGTTTAAATCTAGGCTCCCCTATTGATTTTTATATGACTCTTATATGAATGTAGTGTATATCTCTTATCAGCTAGATGCAGCTCCAGTTGGTCTGGCACTTTGTGATGTTCTTGACATTGTTCATAGAGGTCTTGAGTTAAAGCCAAGCAGCTTTCTTGACCTAAGATCGAAAAAAAAATGTGACAGTCCTAGAAATGTGCTTAAAACTCAGCAGCACATCTTCAAATTATTTCAAAACTTTTAACAAGTAATTCTGGTTAGCAAATCTCTAAGGCTAGGGACAGAAATTACATATAAATGGGTATAAGTGATCGAAAACCAGTTCAAATCTGTAACACAGCAGAAGTTCAGTGCATAAAAATAATTTTCAAAATGGCCAAAACTGGGTTAAGATAAACCTGGATGGATGTAGTATCAGACTTACCTGATTTTGGTTAAATCATTTTATTGAACTTCTGCCCCCGATCCCCTCTACATCCAAGTTAACTCACAGTCTCCCAGCACCTCAGGATGCTTTGCACCTCCCCTGCAATTTCTCTCTTGCAGGCTGGGCAGTTAGCCTTGGCCCAAGCTGTCTGCTTCAGTCGAGTAGGGAGGTGTGCTCTAGCACCCCCCGGCTTCTGGGCTGGGCCGCTGCAGGCATGTGGCTGCATTTCTGGAATCAAAAGTAAATGTCTGTTCACTTGTTTATTGGTTCAATCTATGCAGCTTACCTGCAAAGATTGAATCCATTCAGTCTTGGGCTTTTTGACTGTCTGCACTTAGCCTGATGGTTAACTATGTGGACATAAATATTTACCAGACAGGCTGATAATACAGACCCTTTTAACAGGAGTCAGTGGTGATTTAGAAGGGAAGCTAGATGCTGATCTGATTGTCTTTTCTTTATCCCTCATATAAATTCTAACATAGCCAAGGAAACATCATTTAGAGTGTGAGCATTTTCATGTAGTGGGGCTGAGTGCCCAGCGGGCAGACAACAGTTGAGCCTTACAACAAATGTTGAGAACATCAGTATATTTAGGTTATTGTTTAAAAGAGGTAATACAGGTGAAGGTCGTAATAGAGGTGGGCTGTACCGAAGTCCAAAAAGCATGTTGTGTGCCTAGTGGCAGGAGGGGAAAAGAGAAAGAGAGATCTGTGGAAGATTTTTTATAGAGTACTGACATAGCACTTCTGGTCTGTGATGGGGGACAGCCAAAGAAAGGGAAGGAATGCTAAGCCTGATGATTTCCTTTTTAACTGATCTATGCTACTTGCAAAGTAACTATTTGGTCACTACTGTTGTCCTAAGGCAGCAGTCATTGCTGCCAATCCATCCCTTTGTTCTGTGAGGATTCAGTGCTGGTTCTCTACATAACTGTGCATCTGTAGACTAAAAATAGAAAGATGTGGGAAGAGACTATAAGAACACATAAGCTTTTAACTCCACTGAAATGTCTTAGAACACGAGAGCTTTTGGAAGAATTCCCTATTTTATGTGGCAACAGATCTGTTGTTTCCCTTTCCACTCCTCAAACATGATACATGGGACCCTAAGTTAAGTAATATAAAACTCTGTGAGACTCTGCAAGCTCTGTTAAAAAGTTCACAAGATGTCCACATCTTATGTCATATGACAGACTGAGTTTACTTCTTTTTTAACATATAACAGTCACAAACAAATGACCAATCATGGAAAATAATAGCATAGATCTTGGAATATAAAATGAACTGTTGCTATTATAAACATGATATATTTACTTTGAAATGGTGCTCTGCATTAGAATTTGCAGGGCAGATTTTTACATTTGAATGCCATTTTTATCTGTTGATGAAGATCTGACCTCATCATTGGTACTTCATTTCAGTGGCTCTTGTATTGTGGAATCAGAGTACTGCTAAAAATCTCATCTTTTTTCCCAGCCAGTAGGACAAACAGCATATTAGTTCAAATGCTTTTGTTTGTTTTTCTGTTTTCTGTGTTGGTATGTCTTGCATGTCAAGAAAGTATAGAATGAATGTTACGTCAAATAAGTAAATATTACCTTTTCGTTCTGGTGAATTCTATGATCTTTTTGATGCCTTGCAAAAATGAATTCCATGGTCTAGATCCAGCACTTTGACAGCACTAATCCACTGGAAAGCTTTGCTGCTCTGACTGGACTTTGTATTTGATGGAAAAAGTGAGATACTCTGGTGATGTGTTTATTCTATTTCTGTTACTAGACACAGGGCTGCTGCATTTTGTACAAATTGGAATGCTTCAAACATTGTGGCTTTATTCCTAGATGCACGTTGTAGTAGTCAAACCTGAAAGCCATGATTGTCTGGTCACCCAGTGTCTGTTCCATGTCTCAGAAAGGAGGGAAGTCTTCTGGACAGTTCCAATAGCAGGAAATAGGCATTTGTTTTAATAGAGATGTAAGCGATTAATGGCATCAAGAGTTCAAAAGAATGCCTAAACTGTGGACCATCTTAAACTTCTGAGAGCAGATATCACCGATAGTTGAAAATGTCATAAAAGACAAATGTACTTTGAAGTGCTTCCCTCTTCCTTACCAGTAACAGCCCATTCTTGCCCAGTTTAAGCTTCAGATAGCCACACTTCCTTGAGCTGCTGATTTTGAGTAGGCAGTGACGCAGCTTTCCATTTGATACATGGGGTCATCTGCATTGTGCTGGCGCTTCATATTGTCTTGTCAGCTCTCCCAACAATTTCAGATAGATACTGAAAGACAAGGGGAAGAGGACCAAGCTTCATGCAACTTTCCTCTGCTGAGAGCTGTGGAAGTGGAAGAAATTCTCTGACTTTTCTCTTCATTCTAGCAGACATGACTGAACTATCTGCTGACTGAAAATATCGAATGCTGCAGAAATTTACCATAATATGAGCTTAGACCTGGCCAGAAAATAAAAATCCAGTTAAAAGCAGTATGCTTACTTTTATGGGGAAAAAAATCCATCCTGAAATGGGACTTAAATCAAAATATTATTTCACATAATGCTATTTACAGAAAAAATCAACTTAAGAGAGAAAATAAGTGGAATTTTTTCAACTTCCTAGTTGCCCACCCAGACAGTGCTTGCCTAGTATTGCTTTCAGGTTCACTTTACTCCAAGTCAATGCTTTGGCTGTTTATCTCCTTAACTCCCAGCTCCCCAGTCTAGTCACCGCAGAGGCAGGCAGACAGCTGGGAAATCCATCCTCTCTGCCTCAGCTCCTGCCCAGCATGGCTTCCTGGTTGCCTCTCTGCTAGGACCTTATTATTTTTGTTTTATCTCTGAAGACCAAAAAAAAAATTGACAAGACCTTTCCTAATTAGCAGCAAGGGAGCAGCTGTTTTGACTTTTCTTCAAAAAATGTTGATTTTGATTTTTGCATTTAAAAAGGCTGTTGTTCTTGGAAAATTATTCTAGTAGAAATTCCCAACCGCCTCTAATAATCATGGATGCACTTCCCTTTCTCTATGTACTGGAAGAGGTCATCTCTCAAAGCAACAAGCTCTGTCTCAGCCTGACTCAGAGAGAAAGATTGCTCAGAAAAGAGGCTGTGCTTCGCCTCAGTTCTTGATTAGCTGGCTCCAGAAAGAGAAATTCCATACTAGGGGTAGCTTGTGAGGTCACTAGTGTTGAGTGATCATTTATTTAATACTGGTCAGGCTATTTCACTTTCTAGGATGAATGGTAAATACCCCTCCATTAAGCGACTCAACTTGCCTGTGTTCTTTTTAAACATTCCTATAAATAAAGTTATAATAAGAACTTGCTAGTTTGTCTGTCTGAGCCAAGTAAAAACTGCAGAAGTGCTGGCATGGTATATGACAGCCAAAGGACAGACACCAAACAAGTACAACTATCCTCCCTACTCCACATTTTGATGTATTTCAGCTTTCTGTGGAAACTTCAGCTGCAACTTTCAATTTACCAGTGGTGCTTAGTTATTTCTTCATATAAGTTATAGTTAATTTTTCACCCGATTGATTTTTTCTGAGTCATTACCCTTCACTGATAGCTGTCATTGCAACAAATTGTGTTCATTTTAATTATAACTTACATCAAGAGATACTTCTCTGTCTCTATTCCAATTGACAGTCACATTTTAGCATGTAAATAAAACAATTTCAAATTCAGAAGAGCATAACTGTGAATAATGTACATGCATAAATAGTTTACAGAAGAAAGAATTATATGTTGCTTATGGCACAAAAATGTTGCCACCATCTTGCTTATATAAAATAGCCTTGTTATAGGTTAAATGTATAATATAGCATTCATTATTAATTTTTGTTGTGTGACTGTGCTGATCTTTTGGTGTATGATAGCTTCTATACCTTCATAAAAGCCTTAATTTTGCTCTTGGGTGAGTAGATGTGAAATCCCCTTAACGTTTCAGTTACCATATAATTACCTGACTATTAAAACTAAGCTCCATCAAAGACCAGAACAGATTTCAACTGGAGGTGAGGAATACAAAATTGCCTGCACTAACAATAAGGGCAGATTACCCAGTATTGCTGTCAAAGGATCCAAAGTTTTCTACAGCTTAATGGTCACAAAAGGATAATTGGCAATTGTTGATGATCTACATGTTGAACGTCTTAGACCATGTTTGTACAGTGAAATAACCTGAAATAGTTATTCAGCAATAGTACTAGTTTCCTATAGAAGATACTTATATTGTGTTAGAAATGCATGTGTCTACCATTAAAGGACTGTGCTAGGGAAACACATGGCACATTTTTCTGCACATGCTACATCTCAAAAGGATATCATCTTTGGTGCTGTGTGGATGACATCTGAGAGAGAGCTTTTGGTGAACTAAAGCTAGGACAGCACTAATGGAATAGCATGCATGGAATGGACATCTCATGCTTGGCTGGGATATCTCCTAGCATGGTCCATGCTTTGCCCTAATAATGCCCATGTGCAGTTTAGCTAAGTTTGCTTTGGAAGACTACTAAAACATACTCTGGCTAAGTGCAGACATTCGCAGGAGTTAGATAGAGTGGGTTAAAAATGGCCACTCAATCTAACTTAGTGGGCCCAGGTATGGACCTGCTCTAAGACCTGATCTCAGTGATTAGAAATCAATATAAACCTGTAACAGTACAGAATTTCTGTGCACATGGACCGGTCTAAAAATGGTGGAACCCGGTCTAAGATAGACCTAGATTGATGCACATTCAAAATTAATCGATCTAGCTTAGACCAGTGAATAGAACTTCTGTACAGTTACCTGCACAGCCCCAGGGCTGGGAAAGCCCAGCTGCCAGCCCCAGCCCTGGGGCTGTGCTTTTCCTACCCACTTTCCTGGCACTAGGCTATTTTTAGCCCCCTTCCCCCACCTCCTGGTAGATCAGCAAGTAATTCTAGGTGCCACCCATTTTCGTGCATTTGTGGATGCCAGGAACCGAGTAAGTCAGTCCTCGTGGAGGGAGAGTTGGAAGGGATGGGGAGGTAGGTTCTCTGGGAGGGTTAGGGGGCTAACAATTGTTCCTGGTTTCCCTCCAACTCCCCTGCAGACCCCACAAGTCCCCTGATCCTGCCAAATCCTCCTAGACTGCAGCAACACCCCATAGGCCCTGTCTGCTCCCTGATCCCTCCTAATTGTTCCCACAGATTTCACTTGCCCCCCATCCTCTCCATGGATGCTGCCTAGCTTCCAATCCTCCTGTGGATCCTACCTGCTCCAGGACAATGACCTGGTTGATTCTGTTGTATGCCCATATTAAACAAGAAAAATGTTCTGCCAAAAGGTGCTTGCAATTAATTTAAGACATGATATGATAACAGAGTGATAAGCAATAGTCACAGAAAGGGATATAGAAGACAGGTAGTAATAAGTAGTTGTGAGTATGGGAGCTAGTTCTGTGCCTGGCTAACTGGTTCAGTCTCATATGAAAATGAAGTATGCTGATCATTCACTTCATATCCACCAGAAGTGACTTCAATTATTCTAAACTTCTTTTTTGTTTTTGATCTAAGCAAGCAGTATAGCAGGTGATAGTTTTCATGTCAAATTATTAAAAGTTTAATATTTTTAAATGAATACTTGGCAGGCAAGGTTCTTTGGGTAGATGTGATATCTTTTATTAGACCAACTGTGCAGATGGAAAAAAGTTCTTAGCAAGCTTTCGGTTACAGTCACCCTTGGTCGGGTGCAGTCACCCTTTGTCAGGCATAGGGAGTTTCTGCTGGTCAGAGACTCCAAGGAATAAAAGAAGCTAAAAGTATGGAGGGATGTCACTGAAAATATAAAAGACTATAAGTAGGAAAACAAAAGGTAAAGCAGGGGAGGGAGGAGGAAGAACAGAAGGAGCAAAAAGGCCAAATTGAAAACACTACAGAGGTAATAATACACGGTAAAAAAGAGGCTAGCAATAACAATGAAATGGTAGGGAACTAGGAAGAAAAAGGGCAGGGAAAAAGGTTGGGGGGGAAGGAATGTAAGAGGCCAGGTCAGGCAAGTACCTGGTGAATCAAATGTCAAGCAGGTTGTAATGTGTCATAAATCCAATGTCTATATTGTATCCATGATTTTTAGTATCCAGTAGGTTGATGAAGTGAAGTTCACAGGCTCGTCTACTTATAACACAGGTGTGTTATAAGTTCCCTTTGAGGATTAGAACTGAGAGATCAGAGAGGGAGTGATTGTCCTGTGAGAAGTGTGCCCCCACAGGTAGTTGGGTATTTTTGTCTTTGATAGATTTCCAGTGTGTGTTCATTCTGGTGAGTAGTTGTTGTTTGGTTTCTCCTACATATTTTCCATCAGGGCATTTGGTGCACTGGATGCGATGTACTGCATTTCTGGAGGTGCAGGTGTAGGGTCCAGGAATATTGATGGTTCTTGCAATTATTGTGGGGCGAGCATTCCCTCTAAGCTGTGCAGTATGCACAGCTGTGCAGGCACACCTGGCAGTGCAGCACGAGTGCACCTGCATGGCCATGCACGCCATGCTGCTTAGATGGAACACTGTGTGGGGGAGGTGGAGATATGCTGGCAGGTTTTGCATTTCTCATCCTGGCATGGTCTGGATCCATTGGGTTTGGTTTGGGTCATAGGGAGTTTGCTTCTTGTGATGAGGTTAGCAAGGTTCTTTACGAATGGGGTCTTCTTCTAATTTGGGTTGTAACTGTTTGAGGATTTTCCATGTAGGTTCCAGGGGAGGGTGATATGTCATAACTAATGGTGTGCAGTTTGTAGGATTTTATTTTTGTACTCCTCCATAGAGATAGATTACACTTTTGAAAGAGCCACCCGGATACCATGTGAAGATTTGCCGCAGTACAAAAAGAAAATTTCCCCCCTTCCTCCACTGCTTTACCTTTTGTTTTCCTACTTCTACCCTTTTATATTTTCATGGACATCCTGTCACACGTTTAGCTTCTCCCATTCATGTTTTCCTGATCTCCAGCTATTCCTATTTTCACAGGCTGCCTCTTTTTCACCTTGTATATTATCTCTGTCCTTTCCCTCAGACTTCTCCCCAACCCCACTCTCTTCCCCCTCCCTGCTTTTCCTTTTGTCTTGCTTATCTCTGCCCATTTACATTTTCACTGACATCCCTCCACACTTTTAGCTTCTCTCATTCCTTGGAGTCTCCCAGGGGCAAAGACTCCCTATGCCTGACAAAGGGTGACTGCACCCAAAAGCTTGCTGAGAACTTTTTTCCAACTACTCAGTTGGTCTAATAAAAGGTATCACATCTACCCAAGGAACCTTGCCTGCCTATATTCTTAGACCAACATAGCTACAACCAAAAACCCAGCGTAAATGAATATTTGGCTTTATTTGCTCCAACACGGTAATGCTTTTATGCACACCCTTCAAGTTTAGTGCTTAAATCACATAGAAAACTATGTCCTATTTCAGACTGTGGGAACTGAGTAGTTTAGACGTGTTTAAGTGTTCTTCTGACTTCAAAGCTAATATGACTGAATTAAGTGTATTTTAGTAAATTCAAAGTTAAGGGCAGCATGAATCAGTATTATGTTCAGTGGTGGCAAGTCCTGTTTGGTCTCCTTTCTATGAAGATGCACCATGATTCATATCTATTCTCACAGTGATGAAAATCTTATCTTGTGCCATACAACTATGCTGAACTGTTTCTGAAGTTTGACTGCAAGTGGAGACTGGATTGCCCTAGATTAGATTAAGGCTGTGTTTTCCATTAAAAGTTATGCATCAGTAGGCCTGGATTTCTTTCCTTCCACATTTCCAGGGAAGTAACTACTGCAGCTAAGTATGAGATAAACCTCAACAGGGTGGAAAGATTGTCTTTCTGCCTGATGGAAAATATTACAGTACAGGCGTGTAGGCCTTAAAAGTTTTACAAGTGAGTCTCCTCTCTCCTCGTAAACATAAACATAACTTCATAATCCTTCTGCGGGATTGAACTCCCACTCTAGTGATATGATATTAGTCCTCTTTGGAACTGAATTTAGTCATATTATATTCAAGCATCAGAGATTCCCAAGAGGACACTGAATACTATTCTAAATTAGATGCTTGAATAAAGCTGTAACTTCAGGGAAATACATTTGGGTCAAGAAGCAACACCACTTGCCCCTCAGTGATGTAACTGTAATTCAGAGGAAAAGGAACTCTGGTCTGTGAAGCCTATGGGGGCAGTTTGAACTTTGCACATTAGGAAATGTAGAAAACCAAATTTAACTAAAGGCAAAGGAGTTACAGAGCAAGAAATCCAAATTTGAATATTGTCCTTCATGCACATTGTTTATTGATGCAAGCAAATCTATTTATTACCCAAACTGGAATTTATGCCTCTAGGACAATTAGCATAATGTTATATCAACTTTTTAAGCAGATACATCTCTGATCCTGGATAATTAGCTGTCTTTCTCACATACTGTTAGTGCTCTACTAGACAATGGTTACTTACGTTTTATTTTTTTTTCTTCCTCATTTTAGACATGTAGGATTAGGAAGGGCTTCTAATCAGACAGAATGAGGTACAGATTAATTTGATATAAACTTGCAAGAAAAAACCTTATGGTTAGGTTGTTTTTCCTTATCAGTAGGTAACAATCCGTGGTTTTCAATGATTATCTTCAATGAAATGGGTTTCCAAATTTAGCAATAATAATAGTACTCTGCAGTTTCACATATGTGCATGCATTTGTTATTTTGGGGAAAATACCATTTAAGCCTCACGGCAACTTAGAAAACAACAACTGAGTTTAATAAGATCATAACTATACTGTATGTGGAGGCAGGTGGAGGGGCGACAGGAAGAGTTCTGAGCTTCTACATAACAGCCTATCAAGTGATAAATTTAGCCAATGAAGCACTAAGCAAACAGCTTGCTTTATTTTTTCAGAACAAGCTCTCATTTGCTGCTTATAACCTAATAGCAACATGCTGTTTCTAGGACCTTCTGAAAGCTACCTTTTAAAAATTACCCTTTTATGGGTATGATGTACTCCCATAAAAGTGTATTTAATTGTTGAATCTATTCAGGCTTTCCTCAATGTGCTTTTTTCTCAGTTTGCTCCAATTTCCTTTTTTCCTTTTAGAGGACTCAGTTGTTCTTGAAGCTGATGCAGTATCCGAAACATATCACCAGTATTATGTTTTAAGGGAAATATTTACATTACATTTTGGTGCTATTCAGAGGCATGTTGTAATTGCCCATGAATAGCAGAAAACTAAGAGGTCAGTTTTAATACCTGGTATACTTGTTTGCTTTATTATTTGGTATACTCTTAAATAATTCAATGTTAGCTTGATTTTTTTCTCTCCATTCTTGAAGAAAGCATGTTATAATAGAAGGTAACCAGTAATGGAAAAAAAAATTCTGTAGCAGCCACTTTCATAAAGTATGACTCTAATTCCTTGTTTCTTTGCATATCTGTGCTGTATATTGAACCTAATACACTCTCTGAATCAGTGAGACATAAAATGTAAACAGTTCATCATTTCTGCAGATCACACGGGTAGCTTAGAGTGCTCTGCGTTATTTATTTGAAAATGTCTGTTGTTTAAACACTGACTTTGACTCTTTGCATTTGAAGTGACAGAGAGCCTACCAGTTCAGATCCATTTAGAGAAAAGCGGAAACTGCTTCATATAAATGTAAGGCACTACAATAGAAAAGGGTGTCAGTGGGAGTGATAGTGAATCAAATTTTCTGTAGAAGAGGTAATTGAATCTTCCAAACAAATGGAAGTATGACTGTCTGTTTTAAGTTTCCACTCTCTCATCTCTCCCATTTATATACTGACCCTGTAAGAGGCTAGCCACCAGTATAAGCTACCCAAAAGTCTCTTAGAAAATGAATTTATAATTTCAAGCAACTGATTCTCTACTCACAATATAATAATCCCAAGTTTGCATGTTTAATTGAATGTGTGGTTTGTGTTAGCTAGTCACAGGCCCAAGCAACTCCAGTTTGGACCCAGATTTCAGATGCCTCCAAGTTTGAGACTTTAAGCTCCTATGCTTTTATTTGGACTCATATTAAAAAATTTCCTTACCAAATCTTCCAAGTATGCCTAAAACCAGGAGTTGAAAAGAATGCCTCTTGTAGCTAAAGGTGCTGTTGGTATATGGATTTAAAATTTAATGCTTTTTTTAGGAACCAGTACAATGAGTTGTGGACCATTATTGATAGTATGAAAAATGAGACATTTAAAGTGGGCAAATAATTATTTTTTGCAGTATCCCAGAGTTCAATTTATATTTGATTTCAGAAATATATTGCTATCTTAGTTTTATTAAAATCTCATAAAAAAATGACTGACAGAAGAACAGACTTTGATGCCCTTAGTCCCAATGAGCCACTTTCAAACAGTTCTTTATGCTTCAGTAGGTGTGTTTATACATGCATTTGATACACCACCAGTTTACTTGCGAGTAAGTGGTGCCAGGCATGCATCTACCTGTGCAAGAAAGCAGGAGTAGATTTGTTGCCAATCTGCTCCTGCTTTCCGGGACTGTGCAGTGGGCCCCTGCTACCACATGGGGGATCTCCAGCTGCAGCTCCCAGTAGCCAGCAGGCCTCTTGAAAAGCCAGCCCCACTTGTTGCTCCCTGGCCAGGAGCAGCATGCACAGCACAGGGACAGCACATGGTAGCACTCTCCTCACTGCCTTTGCCTCCCTGCACCATGGCTACTCCAGCCCCTGCCCTTGGCAGCAATGGCCACCACACCACACTCCTGCTGGCCCTGCTGGCTTACTGTGCCAACCACAACCTAGCCCACGGCTGTCCCGCCCCTCCTGGCTCCCCCGTGTGCAACGACCACCTGCCTGCCTACCACGCACCATCCAAGGGTCACCACCACACACCTGCTGCCTTGACCCCATCCACCTGGCCAGAGCCCAGCAGGGACACGGATGGGCTCCAGGATGCCACTAGCAGGACCACTGTCACCTTCCTGGGCCCCCAGCCCCACCAAACCTGAGTCCCTCCTGACAGGGCCATCTCCACCACCAATGCTGCCAGTGGCACCTGCAGGTGTTCGACGTGCCCCTCCTGACAGGGCTGTCCCCACTGCCAATGCCACTGGTGGTACCTGTGGAAGCTTGCCAGCTCTGCTTCTGCCACTGACACTGCCAGCAGCTTCTGCAGGTGTTCCCCCAGACTCAGGAGGCACTGGTCACCCATGGGTGTTGCAGTGTCCGCCCCACTCAAACTCACACTGCACCTCCTCTTCGCCCTACAGTGCCATGAGATCACCAGTCTCTTCCATGGACCAGTTGGAGCCTCGGATGACAGGCACAGGCATGGGCATGGCTGCAGATGAGGAAGACACCATTGTGGGTCCTGCACCAGCTCTCTGGACCCCCGTGCAGCTCTCCCTATGCTGCCAGGCCTGGACAGCTGCCTGCAGTGCCCAGCACAGGGGCCCAGCGTGGGACTGGCAGCCGTGCGGCAGAGGCAATGCCCTGCAGCACCTGTGAGTTTGGGACAGGCTGCTGGGAGTGGGCTGCAGGCAGGTGGAGCTGGCTCTGGCAGTCAGAAGCTACCTGCAGCTGGGTCTGGGGACAGGCAGACCTGGCAGGAGCCTGCAGCAGCCTTCAGGCCTGGACTGCACGGGCCTGGCAGGTGCACAGTAATACAGTGCCAGGCAGTGGTACTGAGGTGCAGGCTGGCTACAGTAGCTGGCCTGCAGCCTTCTCAGAGGTACACAGGGGTCTGGAGTGTCCTCAGGTTCTCTGCTGGTGTGCCCCAGGGCTCTGAATGCCTGCAGGCTTTTAAAGGCCTGGGGCAGGGTCTGCCAGAGAGGCAGCCCAGCCCTGGGGCAGGAGAGGCTCCCAGCCCAGAGCCCTGGGGCTAACCTCAGGCTGGCCCCCTAGTGGCAGGGCTCACCTGGAGCAAACTTGCTCCTGGGTTGTGTCTACATATATGTAACTGTGCAGTAACTAATTGTACATAAATTTGCTACCTGCATTTTCAAGTAGCAAATTTACTCACAATTAAGCATTTTTCCTGCATAGTCAGCTTGTGCACATGTAGACATGTGTGCTTACTGCTGAGTAAATTATGCTACTGTACAGTTAAGCATCTTGTGTAGATGATTCCAGTGAGACCATATAAGAACAGTACCAGTCACCAATCATGCAGTGGCCTCAGTTGTGCTCACAAGCTTGACAGAAATATCTATTTGAGGACTATATAGCTCTGAGGTCCGTCTAGTAACCAGAACTATAGCATGAAAGTCCAACAAATGCTAGCCAGAAGTCATGTAGGAGATGATATATTTTTAGTTTTTATTTTTCTGAAATGCTACGAAAAAAATTAAAAAGAGGAAATGAAGTTTGATCAGCTTAGAAAAAATATATCTACACGCATAATTGGTTCTTTTTTTTTTGGTGAATGAACTGAAAAATAAATTTAACAATCAAAACAATGTGGGATACGATACTTTTTATTTGTTTTTTATTCACTAGTTTGGAAATATATTTTCAAAATAAAAAGACAAAAAATTATTTTTTCAACTTTTTTTCTTTTTTTTGTCCAGAATCATTTTCTGAATTCTGAACCAATTTATGAATAGCTGGTTCTTTTTTCAAAAGATATGTTTTAGTTTTTATAACTTTAACTGAATTGCTTGTCAACAAAAATAAATGAAATTAAGAACTTTAAAAAATCCTAGTTAATTTTAATTTATATATATTATGTATACACACACACACACACACACACACACACACACACACATATGGAAATATATATATATGTTTGCATCTGTGAACAAATGATTGTTGAACTGGATGTTGTTATAAAATGTTCATTTAAATGGTGTCATACAAGTTGGGAGTTTGAGAGCTGCTAGTGGAGAGTGTTGGAGTGTGAGGATTAAAAGTTTGGGGAACTGATTTATATTTACTATGGCATGGTTATTATAACCATAGAGATTGTTATTAAAAGATTCAACTACAGTTGCTTCAATAATCTATTTAGGATGACCAAGTAATAAAGCAATACCTCCATAGTCATTGATATAGAAAACCTTGGGGTACTCAAGAGGTAGGAATATATAAATAATTAATGCTGTCTAATGTTTGCGGTAAGTCTCATTTCAGGACTAGAGGTTACCAGTTAACTTCTCATGTTTAACATAATGTCTTTGGCTAAGATTGCCAATATCCATGATTATGGATAGGGTTCCTGATCATGCTTGTACAATCAAGACCATGTTGAATGATGTCATGGATAGTTACACAACAAACCAAGGGTGCCAACTACCTGCCCTGCCTTCTACAGTGAACCCCAGGAGTAAAAGGTTCACCTTAAAATAAATGTTCTTGCTTTGAATTCTGCCTTCTTACAGGATGATAATTGTTATTTGTAATTCTTCCTTACAAGAGTAAGAATAACATGGGGATTTTTTTTATGCTTTGAATGTGGCACATCAAAAATGCACTTTTGTTTCTGTTCTTAACATTAGAAAAGTTCTTGAGATGCTCACTGTCACTGGGTTATGGGAAAAAAGGAATGAAAAGGGGGGGAAGCTTCACCCCATAATTCAAATATTTTAGCTTCAAAATGCAATTAAATATCATACTCCTGGATCACATTCTAAATCATGTGATGATGCATTAGTTTTCATCCAACTAACATGAAATATGATTAATATAAAAATCATTTACTTAACACTTGTTGATCAAGATAGTGTGCAGATTTATGTGGTTAGAGTTTTTTTCTTATTCATATCAGCTTGAACCACATGGATTATTCAAGTCTACTGAAGAAAAATTCATGTAAAATACCATAATATGATATTTAATTAAAGTATTTTGCAAACTTGAGCAGCAATCTAAATCATAGATAGCTTTTTACAAACCTAGTTACTGGACTTGAAAATATTTCAGTAACATTTTTAAAGGTGTACTGACATTTCAAGCAGTGCAAAAAGGCTAAAGTATGATTAATTTTATATTAAATGAGTACTTAAAATTCCCGGTGCTACTGCCTGGAACAAGCAATTTCTTATCTCTAAAGGACCATGTTGTGCCTGGCCTTCACCTGGTCTCACAGCATAATTAGAACATAAGGAAAGATCCCATCACCATATCCTTAGCTACTTTAGGTTTCCCCATACCTTTGAGTCCAAGCACATGAGTTTGGGGATTTTGGTTAGGGACAGAAGTTACACATAAACCGGTTTAAGTGATCAGAAACTGGTTTAAACCTGTAACAGAACATAAGTTCATTGTATATAAACCAGTTTCAAAATGGCTGAAACTACTTTAATGTAAACTTGGTTGAATGTAGTATCAGACTTAACTGATTTAGGTCAAACCAGTTTATGCAACTTCTCTCACAGACCCCCTCCTGGTTTAATTTAAATCAGAGCCCCCCAGCATGCTTTTCAGCCCTGGGCTGGACTGTGCTGTCTGCTCCAGAGATCAGGACTAGCCCTGCCCCTCTGCTCCCTGGTTGGAGCAGTGAGTGCTGGCTCACTGGCCTCACTGGCTGGCTCACTGCCCTCCCAGGCAAACCCCAGCTGGGGTCTGAGGCCAGGGAGGGGGGTTAAACTCACCTTCCCCCAAAATACAAAGCTGCCCTGACCTGATGGCTTAATTAGTGCTGGCTGCGACTGCCGACTACAAATCCACCTAGAAGCAGGAAGAGGAAGTGATGAGCAACCCTAAGAGTCCTGCTACTCTGATTGTGGATTGCAAATCCCAAAGACTTCGGGGACAGCACAAAGAGTAAACAAACACACAGCCCAGACTGTGTTTAGAACTCTTCAGTTTATGGTTTTTCAGAAAAAGAACTATTCTTTTTCAAGCTTTTATTAATTGAATGCCATTACCTTACTCCCCCCACCCAGGCAGAGCATGGACTCCGGCCTGGCCACACCCCCTCTGTTCCAGCAGGGCTTTCTCTCTTCCCTCTCTCTTGGTAGTGGCTGGCAGGCATGCTGTATCACCCCTCAGCTACTGGCATGAGCCACTGCAAGCATGTGGCTGCGTTTCCTGAATCAAAAGTGAATGTGTGTTCATTTGCTTATTGGTTCAAATTCTGCAGCTTAGATGAACCTGCAAAGACTGAATCAATTCAGTCTTGGGCTTTTTGACTTTCTGTACTTAGCCTTCATGTTTCTTCAGGGAGAAGGACACTATCAGATGGAGGCTGCAGTTCCCCAAGACAATGGCACCAGGGGAGCAGTATAGGAAAGAGGCACAGCAAATTACTCACCCTTCCCTTCCTGAGCAAGGGAAAACATTTTCTCTGATATTGCATCACTTTTTCTCCCAGGGTTTCCAAGTAGTTTGCTGGTAACCCCTCAGATTTACTTTACTGAGGAAAGGAATATGTGGTGACTTGGGGACTAGTTTTAAATGCTCTTTTATGACTAAATATGAAACACCTGCCTCTCGACTTAAAAACATTGCAACTCCTAATCAGTATCTGATGTTCTTGCTCAGCATCTTCAGTAATACCTAGGATTAACTGCAGAGCAATTGGAGTCTTCCCGTGGTTAAATAGTATGCAACAGGGGTAAAGTAGCAGAATCTGGTCCAAGCAGCTCTATATTTTTTTAAATAATATTTGTGGGCTTTCAATTCACAGTGGAGACTATATCTGGAGAAAACATATCCTGAATGGTCGAGATGTTGTGGTCTAAAGCACAATTCCTGAACTTTCACAGTAACTACTTTCCCATGCCCGTTTAGTCTAAAAATTCATACTAATATGAACTCTCTGCTGTATTTAGTGATTCTGATTTTCATATCCCAATTCCTTTTGCATTAATTTATTATCGTCTAATGGACTACCTTCAGTTATTTCTTTCTTTATGAAATATAATTAATAACACTTACCTATCCTATGGGGATACTGTGAAGATAAGTTTCTTAATGTTTTGGAGGAAGTCAGACATGATAGTGTCATAAAAACACATATAAGATAGTTCTGGAAAAAGGGGAAGGTAGCAGCATGAAATACATGCTTGTACACTGAAAACCGGAAGAGAAAATTGAATATTTATTATTAGTTCAAACGTAAGTTCAGTGATGAGTTATATTGTGAATGTGTGTTAAGAGTAACCATGGGCCTGTTAAAAAGTATAGATGCAAACCCCTGCTAAAATCTTTGCATATTGTGGATCCATATGTGATGGTACATTGAGTTTAATTTACATGTTTCTGTTGTTGTTAACTCTTATTTTTAAAATATAACAAAGTAAACAAACTTTCAGGAAAAAAAAATTAAAAAGACAAATGAGACTATTTTCTGATAATGAAAATGAGCAATGCATAGCTTGATTCTTTGAGATATATATAAATATTTTTGCAGTAATATGTTAAAAAGGCAACTATTAGTTTTTAATGAATGTGAAAGATTTACTTTTTTAGCACAACTACTAAAATAATCAAACATAAAGGAGTACTTCACACAAGCTCAGGAAATTATATTCAGAGATTTAGCTGGGGAATTTGGTTCTGGTTTGAAAGATAACGTTCATTTATATATACAAAAATTGTTTAGTTCATTAGCATACTTTTATTCTACAGACACTGAAAAGCTTTAATGCCCCCAAAATTACTTAGATATAACTTGGTTTTATGAATTACCAAGCACTAACGATATAAATGTTCTTATTATTCTGTCACATCTAGTGCTGTACTGTTCCTGAATGTAGCTATTGCACATTGGGAGGCATTTTAAGGTTGTTTTTATCACTGGTGTACCAGCTTAGCTTGATTCTGAGATAATATACTGACAATAAGTGGGTATATGATTTTAAGACATCTGGAAAAGTGTAAAATCTCACATTAAAGCTTTTTGAATGTTTCTAACTTGTAAGCATTGTATTTCATGAAGTGAGGCTTTTATGTCTTTCATAATACAATGTGTGCCACTAGCAGGATAAGAATAATCTATTCATTTTGAGTGAATGAGGAAACTGGCCAGACCAAAAAGTGTTAATTTCCTGCTTGGGACTATCTTTGCTTTCTGCCACTAGTATAAATATGGAGAAACTACATTGAAAGCAATGGAGTTGATATGATGTAAAACTGGTATAATTTAGAGGAGAACTGGGTCCAGTATCTCCTCCCTTTTTGAAGCCATTGACAGGAAGGTAGCTGAGCAAAATCCCACTGATACTACTGTTGCTGAAAGATGGACGGTACTCTTAAAATTACTCATGAGGGTCCAAATCTCTTCCTTTCATATTCTACTCTCCAAAGCAATTCATAACACACTGGTTAAATATTGATAATTATCACTAGTGTCTGTAATTAATATCCTCTGCAGCATTTATTATGTCTGACTCTGAGAAAATACTTGAAAAGATCTATTAACAAATCTGCAATCAACTCTGTTTTGGCTGTGGCTTTGGCTACTGCTGAAAGCATTATCTTAATCATTGTGGGTACATTAGACAGAAAATATAAGTTTGAGCTACAATATTTTGAAAGTAATTTCCATTGTCTGAAAATAGACCTGTGGGTGCTTAATGGTTACTTTGTGATTGCAAAATTAGCACTAGCAATGATACTGCCCCTCTTTACTCACTGATTTTTTTTTTTTAATACCAGGAAGAAAATGTTCTAAAGAAATGTTTCTGTTAATACCCAAACTGCACTAAATGATAATGTTCTTATACTGGACTGATAAGCACCTGTATGCAAGAAACAGATTGCCAGCTGAATTAGTCTGGTAATACTGATAACTCCATAGTGAGGTCTATAATATCTGCCTGGATGAAAAAAAAAAAGTATATGCCATGAGACTTACCTACAATCTATATTTTTAGTCTTTGCATACAATGTGCATGTCAATCAAATTATTTTGGAAATGGCTTAACTTCCCACAGATATAGCATCTGGCCTTCAAAGTTTCCTTGAGATAAATGTCCCCCAAAATCTTCCTTTTAACAGAGAAAAAAAAGTAATGCTACTTGAGCAAAGACTTTAAAGCTGGGATTTTCAAGTTGGTCTGAGTGAGGTGCCCACTGAAATTAATTGGGAGTTTGATGCAAAACTCTTAGTCTGTTTTGAAAATCTCAGTGTAAAGAAATAAAGCACTAATTGCTATTGCCTATGAGTGGCAATATGTTAGATATCATGAAAGGTTATTGCACATGGAGTCTGTTCACCAGATCCATCAATACACTGTAGCCACCTTATGCTTTGTCACTGAGATCTTCTTCTCCTAAAGTCAGTTTAAATAGCTCTGGAGACATCATCCCAGAAGAAGTGTGATTCTCTGATGTCAAAGTGTAGCATAGCAACTAGTGTTGCGTAGATATTCTTTGCTACCTAAAACATTGGCTAATGTTTTTGGCAGGGTGAGTTGAATGCCTAACATAAATGAGAGTGACCATGAAGCTGCTCATATATGACAGGAGTCCAGCTGAGAGAGCAACAATATGCTCAGAGTCTAAAGGCCACTAGTAAATCTTAATTCATGTGCTATGCTTATTAGGTCTGTGTGAAGTGGCTAGTATTCGCTTCAGATTTGGATTTGGCTGATTTTGGGGGGCAGTGATTCAATTCAGTGATTTGAATCACTGTCCTTAATCAATTTGGCTGAATCTGATTAGGAGATTTGGCCACCACTGAATCAGCTGAATTTCCAAATCAAACAGGCCATATCCCAGCCCCATCAGTAGCTGCCCACCTAGCTCTAGCCTCCTGGCTCTTTAAAAAAAAACGCCCGGCACTCAGGTGGGGGGGGGGGAGCAGCCCACACTGCCCCACGAGCCCCCATCCCATGCCCACTCTCCCAGCCCTCTGCCCCCATGGCTGCCCTGCCCCACCTGCTGGCCCCAGCTCCCAGCTTTTTGAAAATAAAAGCCTGGCACTCACCAGCTGCTGCCAGGAGGCAGGGGTGATCTACTGCCCTTTGCTGCATGGGGGGGGGCGGGGGGGGCTCTGTCATGAGCCCCTAGAAGCCCCAGCAGCCACTGCAGCAGTCAGTGAGTGCAGGGATTTTTTTTTTAAACCAGGAGCTCGGGCCAGGCAGGGCAGCCAGGGGGTGCGGGCGGGAGGCTGGGAAAGTGGGCAGGGGAAGAGGGATCATGGTAGAGCCCCCTCACACAACATGGGAAAATGGGGGGCCCCGGGAATCCCCCCCCTCCATCTGGCAGGAGACGGTGAGTGGGGGTTTTATTGTATATATATTTTTTTTTAATGAACTGGGAGCTGGGGCTGGGTGAGGCAGCCATGGAGGAGGGGGCTGGGAGAGCAGGTGGGGGGTCAGGGAGCATTCAGAGGGGCTAAAGGAGCAGGCAGGGGATGGGGCCTGGCAGAGGTCCCTCCATGGTTTCCTCCCCCCCACCCCCTACTTACTGGCATGGAGTCTGGGTTTAGCTCTGTACGGCAGCAAGCAAGGTCTGCCTGAATCTCCAAAGCTCTCCAAAACTTTTCTGAATCAATTCAGAGAGCTTCAAATTGATTTGGACCTTTTTATTGGTCTCTTGATTCAATCTGGATTTGGAGATTCAGCCGCTGAATCAGGCCAAATCTCCTCCGAATTGAATCAGCACCCGAACTTCACAGAGCCCTAATGCTTATCAGTTGCACCATTTCCTATGTACTCTAAAAGAAAGCAAACTATTGTCTGATTAGAAATGTCTTTAAAAAGGGACATTTAATATACCTTATGTATGAATCAGTGTATATTCTGTATAAGATCAATAAACTGACAATGTACAGGGGCACAAAAGAATGAGGTAAAATATAAGTGCTTATATAGCTGTATGAAAAATTCAAATATGGGGAAAAGATTTATTTCTTTTGATGGCCACATACGTTATCTTCAGTAGCCTATTCTGTCTGCAGAATTTACATTAAATCTTGCTTAAGCGTATCAAGCATCAGATGAGAGTCTGTCAAAGAGCTGAATGTTGATAAGGTATGGCAACCAATGTCAAGGCAAATCTCTACAGACAACCTTTTTGCAATCAATACTGTATTAATCATTTACTCTCTACTAATTTAAAGTGAATACCCTTCCAGGGATAACAGCCACTGTTGCTTTTAAAGAAGGAAGCTAAAATAAAAGTGGGAATCTTTCAATTGGGTTAGTAGGTCATAGCCAGACATGCAGGGGCATGCACTTACAGCAGCACAAATTGCCCGAGTACACACCCCTGTATATATGCTTTGTTGCGGGAGAAATTGTCCTGCAACAGGCAAACTGCCCTTGCCCAGCTCCACCCAGCTCTTCAGCCAGCAAGAGCTGGAGGCTGGGGCCAGAACCTGTGTTGGCCCCAGCAGTCTTACCTAGTGGCCTGAAGCAGCAGGGGCAAAGGTCAGGAAACACAGAGGACTAGCCAGCAGCCAGAGCATTGCTCTGGATGACCTGCTTCTGTGTGTACCAATACACACTTGTTGAGTGTGCATTGCACTGTTTTGCTCTTTTTTGCTGCTGGGAAATCCTGGTAGTACATTTTGGCCCTACACTGAAAATTTGCAGTGCAGGGCACATTTGAACATTTGCCGCATGTCGTTTGCGGCACCACAAAAAGGTTTCTCTACCACAAACCACACATGCCTGCATGTGAGAACCCACCCATACACTGAATGCAACATTCATGTACCCGAGTGTTTCCAAAGCATAATGAGTACAACATGGGAATACTTATGTGAGCCACTTTGTGTGATGGACTCCAGAGCTCAGTCAGAAGTCAGAAGGCCAGTGAAGATCAGCAACATGAACAGCAGGGTTCTAGCCCACAGTTTCTGGATCTTATCGACAACCTGCAGCGAGGAGGAAAGTGAACCAAGAAAGAATGAACAAAGGTCTCTTCTCTGCTATATTTTATCATTAAAATTGAGGGTAAGTTCATTCTTTCTGCTGCATGTATTTGGGTTTTACATTTGTGTTTAGATGAACACATAAAAATGTATATATAAAAAACTGTTTTTAGAAAGAATGATTATTGAAATGAAAAAAAATGTTTCTGTTTAGCGTGACTCATATTAATAGAGTATAGTTTGAGGACAGAAGTCTAGTGCTTTGTGATATGTCATAAAATCTTGTATTGTAGCAATGGAATGGATATTATAGAAAAATAATTTTGTAACTTTTATTTTAAATGCTCTTCTTTTCAGTCTTGTATGAGAGTAGGAACTGAGGGTGTATTTACACATGCAATTAATGTGCAGAAATAAACTCTGAAGCAGTTTGAGCTAGAGTAAATTACTCTCGGGCACAGCATCTACAAATCCATCTGGGAGAACAGGGCAGAGAGGGCCTGGGCTGGCAGAGGACCCAAGGGGTCAGCCCTGGACTCTGGGTGGCGGCATTGGGTAGCAGAGAGGCTGGCTAGGGCACAAGGGTGCTGAAAGTCTAGGCAGCTGACAGGGCACAACTTACACCTCCAGTCAGCATCTATATATGCATCCCCGACACTACTATCTTATGCTGGCATAAATTAGTTTACTGTGACCTAATGCAGTAAAGAATATGTAGCTGGTGAAGCTTTACCCCACAACTATTTAGACTACTCTGTAGTAAAGCACAAGTGTAAATGTGGCCAGAGAGAATTAGCCAAATCTTTTTCATGATGAATTCGTATATATAGTAAGCAAATAAATTACTACCCTGCTTTGAGAGCAAGCTCTGTGCAGCAGATAGATCCCAAATATATCCCTTCCTTGGCCCTGGGCTTCATTGGCAATCAAACATAAAATTCAGCCTAATTGTTCTGCCCAAGTTTGGTGTTTCCTGTTGTTTTCTTGATAGATTTTTCCCCTATCCCAGAGAAATCTTCAAAGCTAAACTTCTTCCAAAGTTATTGAAAGTAACAAGATCCACCTGGCATCATGAGCCATCAGGAATGACTACTGAATCAGAGCAACTGACTTTAGGCTGACAAACAAACAAAAAAAAGACACACATTCCTACTAAGGGACTATTCTCCAACCCTGTTTTACACAAAATATTTTATTAATATTATCTGGAAAAAGCACTGAAACTTATAGTGTGATTTTGGACTAAAACATCTAGCATGTAGCATAAAATCAATACAATAATTCCAGGATAATGTCTATGGTAGAAGTGTCACTAGAGAAAGGTAGGTGAATGGGACACCAGCACCAGGTACTGAATTAGAGGGGGCATAAGATCGGTGGCCTCTGTCTCTATCCAGAGTGCCAAAACTGCTTGTCATACCTCTAGTCTGTGTTGATCATGTTTCCAAATATGCAATCAATTTCATAGTTAGAAAAAAAAGATACGTGTCACATCATATCATGCCATGTTTAATATAATTAAGGTGCTTTCTTCCTGGGCATGAAAATAGGAATCTTAGACTGTAAAACAGCCAATTCAAGCTTTTCTAAAGTTCAATTGTGTCTAAGGGAAGTTTTCAATTGAGTCCAGATAACTCTGGAAAAAGTACATTTTTGACTCTGTAAACAGGAACCAAGAGACTAAGTTTGAGAAGAAAATAGTAGCTTCTGCAAAGTTTTATTGCCTTTATGTGCATTTACTTTATATAGGCAGAGTCAGATTAAGGTGTACTGGGGCTCTGGGCAAGCACAAAATTGGAGGCTCATGGGAGCTGGGCTGTAGTGGGGGAGAGGGGCCCCTACTACTAGCCGGTGAGGCTAGATGGACCCCACTGAGATGGGAGACATATGCCCGCCTCTTCTTCCTGCTTCCCACCCCTGCTACAGCTGAATGTGCACAGACACAGGCACGTACACTCTACTTTCACTCTCTGCACATGGACACAGACACACAGACAGACCTACACACGCACACACACAGACTCCCCCCCCCCCCCCCCCCCCACACCACACCCTTCCC
>NW_005841981.1:89105-104960 GCF_000455745.1 Alligator sinensis | reverse complement strand
GCACCCCCCCCCCCCCCCCACACACACACAGACACAAGCTTTCCCCTGGGAGAACCTGCTCCCTCCCACACATTCAATCACGTGGAGGCAGCCCTCCATCACCCCCCTGCAAGCCACCCACAGATCAGTCTTGCTCCCTGCCCTGCCCCTGTTACACTGACCTGCAGGGAGCTGCTGCCCAGCTGTCCCGTGCAGCCAGGCAGATGCAGAGGGCCGGCTGGGCTGGGCTGGTCTGGGCTGTGCTGGGCTGAGCTGGGCCAGGCTGGGAGTGTTGCACTGTGTCTCTGTGGGTAGGCAGGGGCACTGGGAGAGGTGGCTGTGGTGGGGCTAAAATGAATTTGGGAGGCCTATAGCCCTCAAGACCCTCCCAGCACTGCCACCCACAAAGGCTCAGCAGAGGGTGGCACTTCTGGGCCAGCTTGCCCCAACTGCCCCCCACCCCTGCCAGGTCGGGCACAGCTTTCCCAGCCTGGCTCGGCCCCCTCCCCACCCAGACACAGTGTCACCCAGCCTAACCCCTCCCCCAGATGTGGTGTAGCTCTCTCAGCCCAACCCCAGCCCTGCGGGCCCCTCTCTGCAGCCTGATTAGTGGAGGGACCCAGCTTCCAGCTCCCAGGGAAGGAAATGTCAAAGCCGCAGTTTTAAACTTGGTTCCAAAGGTGGGCCCCGAGTTTAAAACTGTGGCTTTCGCTTCCCTGATGATGAGGATTACAGGGCCGGGGCCCTGAATTGGGAGTTACCCCTGGGCTCATGCCCAGCTGTATGTATATAGGTATGAATCTGCCTATGTATATAGGTACATACAGACATTTTCCATACCATATCTGTGATCACCAGGGATCCTGGTTTTCTCTGATAAAACCACACCCTCAATTTTTGAATTAAAAAAAGTAACTCTAAATCCACATTTTTCCATGATCAAAATGAAACACCACTATATATATGGGCTCTGTATATAAACATATTTTGTGTGTTCATTCATCTGTTCATAATAACTCCACATATGAGGCAAGCACTGATTTCCAGAAAAGGGCTAGAATATTTTCTGTCTCTGAAATTGCTTGGCCTGTATTTCAACCATTGGATATATAGTAGAATCTACCATTGTACTGAAAATGTCCTTTTTGGCCCAAGCAATATCTCCTTTTGGAGATGTGTCTTTGCCCAAGCAGATGTGGCGTGCAGCTGAACACTATTTGCAGCCTGGGAGCATCCAGCTGATCAGAATTTCCACATTGCAGCTGCAATAACCCTTCATTTCAGTTGTTTATCTGAGATCCACCCTGCTAGTGGATCTGATAGGAGAGTTTAGCCCTGGATAAAGCAGTAGGGCAGTTTTATTATCTTTAGAAAAGAAAGCTAGGATATTAGTAGCCACTGTTACATATAATAATGCCCTTACAAGCCAGATCTTAATATATCTCTTTTATTAAAGAAGTATTTTCATGGCAATATTTTTGCTTAGATTCACTGGATGTTTACAGAATGGTTGGTCACAAATGCTGCATGCCAGAACAACTGACTTATTCATTTTGCTAGCATCAAGCTGTGATGTGAGATTTTTCACATACTGTCCTGGCTTTCCAGAGTTTAGGAATTAAAAAAATAGAGAGAGACGGAGAGAGGGGTGGGTCGGGGGTTGGTGGTTGGAGAGACGGAGAAATGGAAATCTGCATGCTTCATTGAGTTGTATGTAGTTTTCATGTACAAATATACATGTTATTTCCTCTCAGCTTTCTTAATCAGGGTTGTTCTTGCATGCATTTCAAAAGCTTTAGTCAAGTGCAGGTAGATGAAGGCCATTCCTGATTGACTGTAAAATGCCTCAACATTTACATTAGTTCTGTGAGATAAATGTGAAAAACAAAAACCCTTTGATTGTTTCTGAATCAAATGCAGTTACTACTGTCATGAAGGCAGGTATGTTGGTGTTTGGGAGGAAGGAGTATAGAAGTCAGGAAGAAGCAATCTGGAATGCAAGTCTTTAAATCAGATACTGTATAAGTAGAGAATGAAGAAATATGTAAGAGTAACCTATGCACTTGCCACCTATGCAGAAGACAAAAATAAAACTAGAACCGGGATGCTACTTAATTTTTTTTCTTTCATGAGATATTTCAGTAGAGATAATGTTGCATTATTCCAAGATGTATATTGAATCACCATATCTAGAGGAGTAACAAATGGTGAACCATTTTATTATCTGGCAATTGATGTGAAACAAAGTAATGATGTCATTGAAAATCCATATTATGTGTGTGCTCTTAATTTCATGCCTCCTTTGCAAAGCATTTTCATTATTTTTTACCTTAAACACTATGCAAGAATTCCCCAGTTAGTATTTATGCAAAATAAATACAGTACAGCATATTGGAAAAAGAATTTCTGACAATGATCAATAAATGCTGTATACAGCACAGTAAAGTTATCAAAATGCTAATATTTTAAACAAAACAGAATTTAACAATTGCCAAGATAAGCTATTCCCTCAAAGCACACTGAAGACGTTTTCTAGTTTACATAATGTAATTAAATTCAAGCCTGAAGAATTCAAATTCGTCCCAAAGACATTATTGGCAACATGATTTAATGTGGTGATAAGGATGAAAATGTAGCATGTTTGAAGGCCACAGGAGTATTATAAAATTATGTTTGAAGGCTGACAACAATTGTTTGCAAGCGTTCTTATGAAAAGCAGCTCACTAGTGACATTATGAAAATAAGACCTGTTTTGTTATTAGTCGCCACAAAAAGATAATTTGGGTCAAGTTCATCCCTGATGTAATTTTACTGGGCTCACTGGACTTATACAAGGGGAAATTTTTCCTTTTTTGTCTTGCAGAAAACAAACAAATATGAATGTATTGGATCTAAAAGAAAATATGAATATATCTTCTCTCAAAGTTAAACAATTTTGCTTTTGGTTTTACTGCAGCGCATGAGAGATCTACAGGTGTTAGACAGTCTGCTCTGTTAAACTCTTTGTTTTTATTTTTATAGGGTGGGAAGCAGTGTTATCTGAACACACAGCTACAAGCCAGTAGCTCCTGAGACTGAATACTGGCTCAGCCACTAAACTAGCATCACCTTGTTCAAATAAATTAAACTTTTTTGTTTCATGTTGTATGTGCTATTTTTCAACCTTTATGATCAGTTAAGTAAGATTAAGCAGTTAAAATTCTTATAGCACTTATAAAATATAAAGCATGATATACTGTAAATATTAAGGCTTTTCTACGCTTCTAAGTGTCCTTTGGCAATTTAGGGGTGTGTCCAGACATGCATGGATGTTTGATTCCCTGGGGACAAGTGGCGGTGGCGCACCTTGCTCTGCCACTTCTTGTCCCCAGGGAACACGCGTGCTATGCGTGCTTTGGCACACAGCAGGTTGCCTCAGGTGGTGTAGGGTGCCACATACTGTAGAACCACATTCATTTGGACATGCCCTAGAAGTACAAGTCATCTTAACCTTTGTGAATAAGGAGCTGAATCAGCTGGAGTAGAGGCTGCTGGTACTATAGAGGGCAGTTCTTGACCTTGGGGGAATTCTTGATATAGGCTTTTTTTTTTTAATGTTCACAAGGTTTTTGCTTGCTTTTTTGGCAGGGGTCTTTAACCAGAATCAAGATAAGGATAGAATTCTTTGGATCTCTCTCTCTAGCACTTCCTACCAGAGAAATCTTAAAGTCCACCCATTGTTTCTTTGAGTTGATTCACCCATTCCTTAATATACTGATGCCAAAATTCCTAGCTGAGAGCTGTATACTATTTCTCAACTATATTACTGTGTTTTCTCACATACCACAAGCTCCTGAATATAGTATGTACCTTGTTCTGTAATAGGGGCCCACACCTAAGCAACCCAGTGAGTTATAGGGTCATCTTCTGAACACTTTCTGAACCTCCAACTGGAACTTATGAGGGTTTTTTTTCAGAGCAGATCTTAGTAGACTACAAAAGCCTTTGTAAACTGTAAATTTTTGAAGAACATCCTATTCACACTACTTTGATTTGCCCGAGAAGCCAGAGTCCTCCTTCACATTGTTTCAGGCGCTCTCCAGAGATATAAAGGGCTGCAGTGCAATTGCTTCTTTCACTCTTCCACTCTTCTAGGCAAGAGCTAAGTTAGTATCTTCATTACCACCCATGCCATCCGAAGGCAGAAGCTATGGTTATGATAAGGACTCCAGTGCCTGGATGCAGCATCCAATGCCATTTGCTTCATGCAGCACAAAGAAACAGATGTGGAGAGAAGGTAAAAGATAAAGCAGCAGCCTTGCAACCTACACATATTTAAGAGTAGGAGTGCTCAACATCCATAGAGAGCTACCTAAGAGTAGGAGTGCTCAATGGCTCCATGGCTCATGGAGCCATTTCATTTAGCCCAGAGGGTTCCCCACAGGTCTGGACATTTGGGAGCATGGGAGCAATAGCAGTTAACACTGCCACTGCTCCCTGACCACTACATTTCCAAACCCCACATAGCTGTATCAGGCTCCGGCCAGGCCAGCCCTATGCATGGGATCCAGCTCACAGACCAGATCTGGCCTATGGACGAGCCTAGCACCATTCATTCAACCTGCAGGGCAAAAAAAGTTGGGCATCACTGTTTAAGGAGATAGAAGATAGATGTTGGAAAGAGAAAGCAGAAGTTGAGGGAACAGGTGTTGTTTTGCTGTAGCTGTTCCTGGTTAAGATTTTATCTTCCCCAAGGGTAACTTTAATGATCTGGGGCTTATCAAAGCTGCACCCCCTACTAGCAATGTAAGATTTCATCATATTTGCCCATGCATACAAAAAAACCACATCTGGATTGGGTGTTGGGAGTATTTTATCGTGAGAGACTTGTCGGACAAGTTTAAGAGCTGTGGACATAGCAGGGTGGAGGTAAAATCATAGAATATAAGGACTGGAAGTGACCTATAAAATCATTGAGTCCAGTCCCCTGCTATAGGCAGGAGGTGATTGGGCTCAAACGAACTTAACAAGGTGCCTGTCCAGCCTCCTTGAAGACCTCCAGGGATGGTGACCGCACCACATCTGCTGGGAGTGTGTTCCAGATTCTAGATATCCTTACAGAAAAAAAGTTTTTCCATATGTCCAGCCTAAATTTTTCCCCAAGTAGCTTTTGTCCATTGGACCTTGTCTTCCCAAGGGGTGCCTTTCTGAAGAGCTGCTCCCCTAGATCTTGCTGTTCACCCCAATATACTTATAAGTGGCTATTAGATCACCTCTCAGTCTTCTCTTACTCAGGCTGAACAAACCCAGTTCCTGGAGTCTCTTTTCATAGGGCCTATCCCCCAGGCTTTTGATCATGTGGCTGGCCCTTCTCTGTACCCTTTCGAGCTCATCCACATCCTTCTTTAAGTGCAGTGCTCAGAACTGGACACAGTACTCCAGCTGTGGTCTTACCAATGCCAAGTAGAGGGGGGGAGCACCTTTCTGGAACTGTTGGCAACACATTGGCTGATACACACCAGAGTTCCATTTGCCCTGTTGGTGACTTCATCGCACTGTTGGCTCATGTTCATCCTCTGGTCGATTGTCACCCCAAAGTCCCTTTCAGATGCAGTGTCAGCCAGTGGACCATCACCCATTGTATAGGTGTGGTGAAGGTTCTTCCTACCCAGATGAAGGACCCGGCACTTGTCCCTATTGAACCTCAACTGATTGCACTCAGCCCATAGGACCAGCCTGTCAAAGTCGTCCTGGATCCTTGCCCTATCCTCAGATGTGCCTGCATTTCCCCACAGCTTGGTGTCATCTGCAAACTTAATCATTGTGCTTTCCATTACCTCATCCAGTAATTGATAAAGATGTTAAAAAGTATGGGCCCAAGCACTGATCCCTGGGGGACACCACTGGAGATGGCCTTCCAAGATGAGGCCATTCTGTTGATTTCATAATCAATGGGATCGGCCTCTGAGCCAGTTGCTAACCCGTCTCACTCTTGACTGTTCCAGGCCAGTACCCTCCAACTTAATTGTGAGGATCTTGTGGGATACAGTATCAAAGGCCTTGCTGAAGTCTCAGTAGATGATGTCAACCTCATGTCCCATGTCCAGCCAGTTAGTTACCTGGTTGTAAAAAGACACCATGTTTGTTAGGCATGACCTCTCCTCGACAAAGCCATGTTGGTTGTTTTTCAGTACCCCACCTGTTACAAGCTTGTGGCTGATAGCTTCCTTGACAATTTTTTTGAAGATTTTTGCCAGGATCAAAGTCAGACTGACCAGTCTGTAGCTTGCAGGGTCATCCCTTTTCCCGTTCTTAAAGATGGGCACCACATTAGCCTTCTTCCAGTCATTCGGAACCACTCCTGAGTTCCATGACTCTTCAAACAGTCTTGCAAGAGGTGCCGCCATGAGTTCAGCCAGTTCTTTTAGGACTTTTGGATGCAGGTTACCTGGCCCAGCTGACTTTAAAATGTCCAGATGGTCTAAGAGTACCTTCACCTCTTCAGTACTGATTTTATGTGGACTGCTTTTGCTGCTGTATTCTCTGGGCCTCTGAACAGGTGATGAGTTCCTGTCTTGTTTCAAGAATACTGATGCGAAGTAAGTATTTAGCAGCTCAGCCTTTTCGTAGAGATCAACTGTGGGCTTCCCCTCCATATTCAGTAGGGTTCCCACAGTGGAGCTTGATTTTTTTCTTGCTCCCACTTTACCTATGGAAGGACTTTTTGTTTTCTTTTCTTTTGGATGCCATATTGATCTCCATGGTCTTAGAATTAAAACTATATCTTAATCTCATTACAGAATTTGTTGCTGGCAGACATAATAAGTAAAGATTACTTAGGCATAGCAATTTATCCAATTCATTTTTTTGTGAAATCGTTTCATTTAAATCGTTTTTGCAGACATATAGCATGTGCTTAACAAAAGCAAACAAGTAATGATGATTTCCTCATCGAATCCTATTTGTCAGTGAGCTTGTTTTGATAAAAACAAAAGTTCTCCTGGGTCATAATTATGTGAACATGGCTTCCAGGTCCTTGGACTTTTGGAGCTGTGAATTTTTATAGCACTCTTAATACTTTACTTTTGACTGCATACTTGATTATGTGCTGATTAAATTGTAGTGGCAAAACTAGGCAATAAAAATAACATGCATTGGTACATTTTTACAAATGAGGAGCTTCCCCATTTCAGCATACCGTGGCTCTAATTTGCAGCACTGTTTAGAAGTATATTCAAAGCAATGCCATTGATTTCAGTACCTGAGATCGGAGTTTGGCATTGTATTACATAATACCTAATCTTTGAAATAACTGTATACAAATCATGTTTACAGAATTGTTTGTATATATTTGATAAGAAAATTATTGGTTGTGGGTTTTTTTTTTACAAAAGTTTTATTTAGAGCTGAAGAGTAATCTATGTTTTGTTATGCCCAACATCTGCTATTTTTACATAGTGTAGCAAAAATATGTACATATTTTATGTACATATGTACAATATTCTGATCCTATACACTACTGATCCTATGTAGTATAGTACTTTTGAGGTACAAAGAACAGTCAAAACTTGCCCTTAAAACCAGTAGGTTTGTAGGGCTGTAAATGAAGATAAAACATGGCTCAGTAAATTTTAATGTGTAGGCAGTTACTTGTAGTAAAAATAATTACTTGATGAAATGCTCTAGTGGACAGTGATCCAGGAAGGATGTGGTAGATAAGTAGTGAAAAGGAGTTCTAATACAAAAGGGAATCAACATTTTTAGAACATGATATATCATCTTCAGCATGATACAGGAGACTCTGTAGATATTTGGATTTTCTGTCACCTACACCAGTTTGTCAAAGCTTTCCATCTAATGATCCAGTTTTCTATTACTTAAAACTAAATTGCCAAATCACTGCAACACAGAGATGAGCTGGAAGTCACCTTAGTATTGTCTTCATGAATAGTTTGAACAGAAATACTCTTAAAACAACATTCACTTTTCTCAAATAAAGAATAAGAAAAAAACCCCAGACTTTATGCAGATAAATTGCAAAGGAGATAAAGTCTCTCTACCTGTGAAATAAAAAGCATGGGGCTTCAGGACACTGTGCCCAGCCTCATCAACAAATTTTGCTTTTCCAAGCTGTGGGCTGAAATCATGGCTACATGCTGCTGTCTACATCACTGTCTGCAGGGCATTTCTCAGTGCCTTGAAGAAGTTTAGGGAAAGCACCCCATGCTGCTCTACCAATTGAGCCATTCCCTTATGCTATTGGTGCAGAGCTAAAAAGATGCAGTCTAGTTGCTGTGTAGTGTGTATGATAGTTATGGTTAATTTTAATACCATTTTTTGATTGTAGTTCACTTAATAGATGTCTGATAGTAAAAGCAGTAAGTGGAAGCAACTGCAACATCTCCCTAATTGTAAGTGTGGGATTTCAAACTTGTTTGGAGTCATTTTTGGGTGCTTAAGGATATTTTTGGGGTGTTGTGTACACTGTAAATAAACCCTGCCATATCATATGTAGTATTTCTTTGCCATGGGGTTCTAGCTATGTGCACTTACGAAGAATGGTTATATTGTTATAAGGTAGACCAACATTTCCAAATTTGGATCTGACATTATCCTCTCTACACCTATATTTATGTGCCTAAAGTAAGTTTTGCACTTTTTAAAAATCAAGCACCTTAAATATCTAAAAGTAAATACTGGCCTAAATATAGATATCCTAATGTTTTTTGGGAAGTGGTATTTCTATTTAAAGTATATATTAGCAAAGCTATGGACTGATGAATAAATTATACCAAGTTGAAAACGGGGCTGGGAATTTACTGTGACACTGGTTCTAGCTTAACTGTTTGGTTTGTCTGGTCCTATCCTACTGTAAACTGGAGCTAAACTGATACATTTTAACCTTGTTCCATTCAGGGATAAACTGCCTAGTTTAGCCTCTACTGGCTGTGAGATACAAGTGGGCAAACAAAACAGTTACTGCTAAACAGCTAACTTTGTATAAGGATGTAGGTTGTAGCCATGTTGGTCTAAGGACATAGGCAGACAAGGTTCTTTGGGTGAATCTGATATCTTTTATTAGACCAACTTAAATAGTTGGAAAAAAAATTTTAAGCAAGCTTTTGGGTTCAAAACCCCTTCATCAGGCTGAGGAAGTTTCAGCAGCTGGTGTGTGCCCTTCCTGGATGGAATGAGAAGTAAAGAAGCCAGAGGCTGGGCTGGTTTGCATACAAATAGGCAGTCAGTTAAGATGTAGATTGAGGAGTCAGTGGGTGAGAGACAGGCTGGGTGGGGTGAAGAGAAGGGGGATGAATAGTGGAGAAGTACCTGGGGAGTCAGATGTCAGGCAAGTTATAATGTGTCATAAATCCAATGTCTATATTTAGTCCATGATTTTTAGTATCCAGGAGATTATTCATCTGCCCATGTGCTGAGCGAGATCTTAACTTTAAGAGAGTCTTTTCTTTGGAGCATGGGAAACAGAGAGAGTTACTTTATAGGCAGGCATAGTAACAGGATATTTTCAGACCTCATAATTAAATTTGGAGATACAGAAGATCAAAAGGGAATGGTACAAAAAGTCAGGTGCAGATACAGACTAGAGTTTTTCTCTGTAAATGTCTTTCTGAATTAGAATGACAAGAGGCCCTATCAATAAGATGAAAAGGTGGGAGCAGAGATAAAACCCTCCTTTTAAAGTTAATTATTATAAACCAGGTATGGATGCATTTGAACATTACTGGCGGTGTGCTAGAAAAGCAATGCATTTATTCTTCATCTGGAGGAAAAATACTGAGTTTATAAGAAACTGGTTGTTCCTGGGTGGTTTTAAAATCTTTCTCTTTTAAACGTTAAATGTCCATATCCTCCAGCAGCCATTTTGTGCCTTGATCCCATTTTCTCTTAAAGATAAGCAAAGATGGCTGAGGTCAGAGATCTCAATGAAACATTTAGATATCGTGTTGGGGGTGCAGTGGCAGCACTATTTCTTGTGTGGTATAAAGAATCAGGGTTTCATCATTGTGTTAAAAAGTGCTTTGGTGATGGCATTGCCAGTTTTCATATGGGAAAAAAAAATGTTGGTTATTTATGGCCATTAACGATTCTACAGAAATTGTGCAAGTGTATGGATTCTGCTCTCACCAGAATTCTCATAAGTTTTTCAGTGAATATTTATCCTCTTGAACATGAACTACAGCTTTGGTTTCAGATGAAGATATCCCTTCCATCAGCTCTGAATTGCTGTGTGCTGTTGCTGTGCTGTGACAGTTGCCATGTTCATCCTGAAGGTGGCTGATGTGAGTGATCTGGAGCAATCTCAGTTTTATAAAAAGTTCTCGAAGACCCCTGAGGCATACTACAGAATTGTAAGATACTGGCATTTTCATTGTATGCCAGCTAATTTCTCAGTGTCATGTAGCTCACATGTGCCGAAGTGCAAGATAATTATGTCAAGACCTGAGGGCCAAATGCAGAGTTGGTTTGATTAGGTCAGCATAGTAAGTCAACATAAATTAATTTAACCTATCTGTTGAAAAGGTGGATTATGCTTTACCTTATACTTTCTTACAGCCTGCTGTTATTTAATTATCTTGCTACAACATTCCTTACATCCATTCTGTATACAAGCTATTGATGTGTTACAGTTTACAGATCTATAACTTGTATCACCTTTTAAGTATCTCAATTTTGCTTTCAAAATATTTCTTTCATAGACTGAACATGAGGTATTGAATTTGGCCACATATTTTCCATGGGTTTAACTAATGTGGTGGACTTCCTTATCTTCTTTCGTTAGTATTCTGTTGTATATGAAGGCTCGTGTCCAATTCCCTTTGTAACAAGCAGAAAACCTGCCACTGACTTCAGTGGACATTGGCTCAGGACTGTACCTCTAAATAGCTCTTAATTCCAACAAAGAAACTATTTGGGAAAGATGTAGGACTTTGGTGTGGCAGTGCTCAGTGTTCTATACCTAATGGTTAGGAACTTGTCTCTGAGAGTGGATTTTGACAATCCATACAGCAAATGGAGAGATTTAGGGTACCTGTAGACATGAGGGGAGGCTGTCCCAATGCACTGTAATTACAATGTGTCAGAGCAGACTTGATTAATTGAGGAGCCGATTAATCAAGTCTGCTGGAGTGTGCTAATTAGCACACTCCAGCCAGCATCTGCATCTCGTGTATTAGGATCCCCACACTTCAAAATGGTGCTGGGGGCACTTTAACTAAAGCTCGTTTGCTGAGTTTTAGTTAAGTCACCCCTGCTAACCTTTTGAAGCATGGGGATGCTGATACACAAGACTCTGAGGGTGCTTTAATTAGAGTGGCTCTTGAAGTCACTCTACTTAAAGTGCTCCCCCATGCCGGTGGAGCACAAGTAAAAATGCCTAGAATGGACTTTACAACAGCCAGCAGGGTGAGCTGGGGGACACACAAACCTGTCAATTAGGAGCACCAAATACAGTGATGTGTCTAAACCCTGTCTCTTGAAATGTCTGTCAGCAGCCCTGAGTTAGGTGCCCATGTGGGCAGAGGGAGGGGGCTAAATCCCTAAGTCATGCCTTTAGGCATGGATAACTCTCTCACACTTTTAAAGCACAGGAAAAGTCCATATTGATGGTGCCCACTTTTCATGTAAATATCCAAATGGGTTATATTAGTTTCCTAGGAAATGAGAGGTAAGGTTTGATTCAAGGCCTTCCTCAGGCTGATGGTTATTGAAACCTACAGTTCCCAGCCTTTGGAGGAGGCTCCACCTAGGATATAAGAAAGGATGGGTAGTGGCACTCTACCACTCCTTTTGAATATGGGCCACTGTGTAAAAAGGAATGCAAGGTACTTGGAGCCAGAAAGAGAGTAAGAAAGAAAGGCCGTCTATACACATGCTCAGGGATGTGGCGGGGAGGAAGGGAGGTTAATTAGAGTAGTTCCTGGATAGCCGCTCTAATTAAAATGGCTCATCATCACATGTCTTAAGCCCTATGGGATGCTTTAGTTAAATCTCGTTCAATGAAGTTTAGATAAAGCATTCTTACGGCCATTTTAAAAATGCATCGGGGCTTAATACATGTGCCAGTGAGGTGATGCTAGAGCATGCTAATTAGAATGTTAATCAAGGCTACTTCAACATGCTCTAATTAGAATGTGAATGAGCATGTATATAGGCAGCCAAAGAGCCTACAGATGAAGGATTCCCCTGGGAGTGGGGAGGTCCTAGATTTTGGTTCTAGTCCTGGTCCTTATGCATTTTTCATTAGACTGCCATTGGACAAAATGCAGAAATAATCTTGGGCACAAGGTCTAGAACCCAGGAATCACCTCACTGAGTGGTGTGCCCTTACTGCTAGGATCATGCTTACTTTTGTTTGGTGTTTTTGTTGCTGCATGAATCTTGCATTCTTGGCTGCCCAGAGGCACCATTTTACAGGAGTGTGCCTCTGTCCCCATCTAACCTATAATATGATGGTTACAGCATACATTTAGGAGGTAGGAGTGAAGCTTTGATTCCCTTCATTATGAAGATGGCCTAGAAACCAAGTCTTCAAGATAACGGACAAGTGCTCTAATTACTAGACTGTTATATAAAAGATGGGCAGCTTCACAGCTAACTTCTCTTACTGAATTTTTAAATGGAAGTTGTCATGCATTGTGTACTTTGTGTGGAATTCGTTGCTGTCAGTAGGTGCTAGGCATGCTCTGAGTAGACTTACTGGATTGGGCATGATGATCCTTAGTCTATGAATGCCAAAAGGCTTTAGGCATGAAATAGGTGCTGAGGTACTCAACTTAGGGGTGTAGCAGTTCTGGACATACATAAGAGCACAACCTTTGGTGAGTGATTATTTGTGAGGCTTCCAGATGCTTAATTGATCAGGCAACATTTTTATAAATTACAGACTTGGTCTTAGCCACTTAAATTGCACTGTAGGTACCTTATTTTTTTTGGATCTGGCCCTTAGTTCACTATTCGAATTCAGTTTTACAACTCACTGTGATGGACAGACATGAATTCATGTCTGGGTTTTAAATGTTGGAAGGTGATCTGATTACATTCCATACTGATAAAGAGAAGAGAGACTGGATCACCTATGTATATGTATAGGGGTTTAAAAATAATTTCACAAAGGTAAGAGAACTTATGAGAAAAATTGATCGAGAAGAAATAGTTAGATGAAAATAAGAATAACAATTGAGACGTCTTTAAAGGACCATTTACAAATGGGCTAAAAGCCATAGTCCTCAATCATAAAGTAGACAGATTTGGCAAAAACCCTGCCCTGCTTCAAGTAGAAAATAAAGTTAGCAGATAAAAAATGCAAAGCATAATAAATGGAAATAAAAGGGAAATAGATCATGGTCTGTTTAAATTAGGAAGTAAGGAATATAGAAAATTGATAAGGGAAGCCAAACTTAGGGCGGATTCAAGGAGTTTGTTTGTTTTTTAATATCGTAGGAACAAAAGACAACTTAGGAATGGTATAAACCACTAGATGGAGATAAAATTGTTGTTAATGATTCAGCAGAGAATGAAGTGTTCAGTAAATATTACTGTTCTTTACTTGGGAAGAAGCAGAAAGGACAAAGGAGAACTACCCTTTTCTCTTGTAAAGGGTGATGTGTTTATACTATATAAGGATGGTTAAGTATATTACAGTCCATTAGTAACTAAAGAAAATGTTAAACAAAATGTTCTAGGGCTATGCATTTGTAAGTTAGTAAGCACAGATAATTTATAATCAAGGGTCCTCAAAGATTTGGCTAAGGAGACTTCCTAATACATTTTGGAATGCTAAGGACATGTTTGAAAATTTACCTACTAGTGGTATCTTCAAACAACCACAATCAGTCATAGCCACAGATCAGAGTATTGTATCCTGGGAAGCTTTAAAAATGAATTTGGGATCATAACTAAGCATCTGAAGAAGAGTTTCATGATAATGCTGTGGGAAAGGAAATGGGAAATGGGGTGCTTGGGTGTAAAATAGGATGTAAAATATGGAGGTATTTTTCCTCTGTAAACAGCATTAGTAGAATATTGAAATATTTCATCCACTTCTAGCCCCCATTTTTTTTAGATTGAGAAGAGACTTTATTACTTCATTGAAGTATTTTCATGGGAATTTGTATTTTCAAGTATTTTCAAAAGGCACTTGAACCTACTAGGAAAAAGCCATAACCAGAACCAGTGGCTAGAAGATAAAGAAATACAATTCCATATTAGAAATAAGGCATCTTCTGTATATATATATAAAGGGCTTAGTCCATCTGTCTGTGTGTCTGTAATGCTCTTGGGAGGCATGGCTCCCAGTGGAGTGTGGCTTCAGCCAAGAATGCCCATCAAGAATGACGGGTGGGGATGGAGCACCACCTCCCCCACCCCGTGCTGCTGCTGCCTCACAAGAGCATGGTGGGGGGAGGCTTGCATGCTCCACTGCCACCCCTCACCATCTTGCACTGCTGCCGCTCCATGTCTGGCTATGTGCAAGCTTCCCCCCACTGCTCCTTGGAGGCAGTGGTGGTTTGGAGTGGGAGGGGGGGTGACACGGGGATGGATGTGGAGTGGGGATAGTGGCATGGGACCAGACGCAGAGTGGGGGGGGGGGGGCGCACAACCAGATGCAGAGTGGCAACAATGCGGGGCAGTGGGTGGCGGCAGCAGCCACATGCAAGCTTCCCCTGCCCCCTCCTGGGAGGTGGCAGCTGTGGGGGGTAGTGGATGCAGCAGCATTCTGTCCCTGCCTGCACCCCGCCCCTGCCCCATCTCTCTTGATGGGCAATTCGCTAGTATATTTAATAATGAGGGTGACTGACTGGAATAAACAGCTAATAGAAGTAGCAGATTCTCTATCTCTTAGTATCTTCAGATGAAGACTGGATGCCTTTCTGAAAGTTATGGTTTAATAAGTTACTGGACTCAAAACTGAGGTTAGAATCAATGTGGGATACATAATCATAGGCATTTTTTGTGGTGTGCCTATAGCTCCAGGTTATCAAAGACCAATATTTTACTGAAATAGTATTAGAATTTTTCTAAATAATTTATCCATAACATGGACCATATTGTTTTCTGTCACCACTCATTTGCTTATATGATAAGATACCTCTGACAAATTCTAATTAATATACATTATTTCTGCCCCCAAGTACAGTATATTATTAACTCAAATTTATCATCTCAAATAAAGTCAAATACATAAGGTAGAAAATGAGGACAGGGATGATCATCTTGTGAAATAACAAATGGAGAAGGCCCCTAAAATGCTGAATTGGTTTTGTGTTTTTAAAGCATTGTAATAAACATCACAGAAAATTGAAAAAAGATATGACCCTTCATTTAAAATATAGTAACTGTGCTCATATTTTAAATGCAGTATTCGATTTCAGCCACTTGTTTTGTACACACAAAAGCACTGAGGAGGCTCAGAGTTCTTTAACTCATATGTAGGAAATCCTGGCTACTTACAAATAAGGTTGCTGTAAGTACTATTATTAAACTGATAAAGTCTGCATGGCTAAGATTTGTAAAGGCTCTCAATGTCAAAGGTGAGCCTTGTTTACCTCTTGAAAATGCTTTTTATAAGAGGTTCTGGATAGCCATTTCCAATAGAGAATGGACCAGTTGATCAGATAGCAGCTAAACTAATGAAAAGCATCATGGAAGTGACAGGAAGATTAATTAAGTTCCTCCACTTGTATTCACGTGTGGTGGTACAGAGTTCCTTTGGGTACTGCTGCAGTTAAATGGTATTCATGGTGACAAATATTGCAGATTTCCAGAAGTGACACTTTTGAGTCAAGGGTAAAAAACACATTTGGTACCAGAAGAAGACCAGAACCAGAGATGAGCCACCATGGCTAGTTACGAACATACAAACCAACATGTTCTCTTTCC
>NW_005841981.1:56120-89074 GCF_000455745.1 Alligator sinensis | reverse complement strand
TTTAACCTCAGGGAATTGCTAGCCTGGTGTGGAGTTTATTAATTTTCTGCATCCTAATAGGGGTGCACATGTAGATGCTGAGATGTTTACCATGGAGCTGACTAATTAGCTCTACAGTAAACATCTCATGTAGATGCACACACTCAGTAGGCACGTCTACACAAGACGCTTAACTGTGCAGTAGCGTACTTAACTGAGCAGTAAGCATATGTGTCTACATATGTGAATGCTTACTGTGCAGTAAAAACCCTTAATCTTGAGTAAATAAGATACCTGCAAATCCAGGTATCAAATTTACTAATGATTAGTTAGTGTGAGGTAACTCATGTGTAGACAGGATCTGGGAGCAAATTTGCTCCCAGGTCAGCCCTGCCACTAGGGGGCCAACCTCAGGGCTCTAGGCTGGGAGACTCTCCTGCCCCAGGACTAGGCTGCCCCTGCTTCAGGCCTTTAAAAGCTTGCAGGCATTTTGAGCCCTTGGACATACCAGCAGAGAGACTGAAGTAACACCAGGCCCTGCATCCCCCTGAACAGGCTGCAGGCCAGCTGTCCCAGCCTGTCTTCACCCCAGCACACTTGCCTGGCACTGCACTGCTGCACACCTGCCAGGCCAGCACCATCTAGGCCTGCAGGGTGCTGCAGGCTGCTACAAGCTCCAGCCAGGCCTACCAGCACCCAGACTCAGCTGCAGGCAGCTTCTTGCCAAGGCCAGCTCCACTTGCCTGCAGCCCATCCCCAGAAGCCTGCCCAAAACCTGCAGGTGCTGTGGAGCATTGCCTCTGCCACATGGCTGTCAGTCCCATGCTGTGCCCTGACTGGTCACAGGAGAAGACTGGCAACATCATGGCACTATGGAGCAACATGGAGATGCAGTGCTTTTTGAGTGCGGCAGGTACTCTAATGCTCACGTCTATGAGGGGTTGTCAGCGCAAATGCAGGAGCACAGGCACAACCAGTCAGCACAGCATTACTGCATAAAGGTCAAGGCCTTGTGGGCATAGTGGGTTGCCATCACCAACCACAATCATCAGTTGGGGAGTGTCTGTAAGTCCATGCCCTTTATGCAGCAACTAACAGACATCCTTGTGCCTTGAGACTGAGGCCACAGCCATGTTGTGTACAGCAGCATGGGTGGCCTGGCTAAGCCCCTGCCCTGGACTGGCATCCCCAGTGACATGTCACCTGGGGAGTGCCCCTTGGGCATCCAGCAGGCTGCCCCACCAAGCTCCCTGACTGCACTCTTCACCAGCAGTTCAAGGAGCCTGGGCCAGCAACTGCCACACCAGCTGTGCAGCCCCAACTCATGCTAAAAGGTGCAGCCAGCCATGACACCACCAGCAACCAGAAGTGCCAGCTCCTTCCTGAGGGAGCCTTGACTAGGCACCTGCCCACCATCTGAGGACACTGTCCAGAACTGCACACCATCACCAGCAACCATGACCACTTGGAGCTGCCAGCCACGCCAGTGCTGGCCATGGGGTAAGGTCTGCACTGGGGGAGGGCTCTCTCCACCCTGGCTCCTGCCCAATTCCCCTGCCCCTCCACCTCTCCCAGGCCACCTGATTTCCACTGGCCCCAGATGCCCGCCCTGCCTCAACACGGGAGTCAGGAGATGGTGCCAAAATTTATTGAGAAGCCTGTGCCCCCACAGCTAGGTGGGGACAGGCCTCTCACATGCTAAGGAACACTGATGCTGGCAGTGATGTCCTCCTCAGCTGTGGGGGGCAGGGACATGTAGTGCAGCCACCAGTATCCCTCCACATGGTGACAGAGGTGGTGGGGCAGCCCAGGCTTGCTCCCTGCACCACTGAAGCTCAGGGTCCCATGCCAGGTGCTCCTGGGGCACATGGCCATCAGCAGCAGCAGAACATAGTGGATCAGGCACCCTTTGGTTCATGCAAACAGCTCCTCATGTACCACCCATGACACGCACTGCAAGGGCATGCTCAGGGTGTAGTGGCAGTGCAGGGGGAGCTGGCCCCAGGGTGTCTCCCTGGAGAAACCCGTGGGAAGGCGGGGCATAGGCAGCTCCTTGTCCCAGTTGTCCGGGAGTCCCATGCCCTCTAAGCCCGGCTGCTGTGGGCTGAGCAGCAGCACAGGAGACAGGCTGGCCTGCAGGAGGTGGGGGGAGGCATGGAACAATGGCAGCAGGTACTACCAAAAGCCTGGCCTATCGCACCCTGAGAACAGGGTAGGGGAGGCAGGCTCCTACAACCAGCACTCAGTGGCTCACTACCCCCAGGGGAGTGAATGGGGATGCAGGGCTTGGTCAGCAGCTGCCTGAACCCAGGCTTACCCACCTGATTTACCATGGTCCCTGGGCACCTATGCACACCTGACCCCTGATCTGAGGCCAGGCACTGCACAACCCCTGGTAGAGAGCATGTTATCTCTGAAATTTGCAAACTCACAAACAGCTTCTTTCTCATGGCTCTATGGGGCCTGAAGCTGCACACGAGGGGGAGGGATGTGGCCTCAGGGTCACCACTGCCCGCAGCCAGGGCCCTGCAGATGCACCAGCTCTGCCAGAGGTACTTGGACAGAACCTTCTTCATGAACCACCTGGCCACGGTGTCATAGGTTTGGCTGGCAGATGCTCGGGCCTGGCGAGTGGAGGACATGGCCCGCCAGAACAGGTGGTCAGTGGAGGACATGGCCCATGAAGATACATGGAACCAGCATGAGAAGGCACAAGACTGGCACAAGGAGGTGTGGGACTGGATAGACAGGGAGTTCTGGGTGCACCTTCTGGCCCTGGAATGCAAGCGGGTAGAGGCAATATGAAAGGAGAATGCCATCCTGGCCCAGGCACTGGAGGTCATGGAGGACTGTCAAGTGCTGGACACCATTCTGGCCTTGATGGCTGCTTTCGTACCACCCACTGCCCAGTCCCCAACCCTAGCTCCACTTGCCCCCTGGCAGTCACCCACCACCCTGCAGCATGCCCCCATCTGGGCCCAGGAGAAGGTCCTGCACCACCTCCATCAGCCAGAAGCACCTGCCCCAGACCCTGCCCAAGGTCCAGCATGACCCAGACCCCTGCCTGGGTCCAACCCCGCCACTCGCTCGAGCTCTACCCAGGTGTGGAGCTGGAACTGCCTGCAGCAGGGCTAGGACTGCATGCCCAACATGCTGGGCCTAGACATTGCCTGCTGGAGGACGAGCCACTTATGCTGGGACATCACTGGCCACCATTACCCCTGGGTGAGGTCCCCATATGCCACACTCACCGTGGTGTGCACACCCATGGGAGAACAGCCATAGGCTGAGGTGCTGGCCATTTGTCCCTGGGCTCTGCCCCCTAGTTGCTCCAACCTCATGTCCCCCCACCCCAGGATGGTACACAAAGGATATTGTACGAAGTTTTCATGGGGAAGAAGGTGTTTTATTATTGGTGGATGGAGTAGGTGGTGGAGGGGCTCTATTTATTGGGGAGGGAGGGGGAAAGGAGGCTCTGGTTGATGTGAGGAGAATAAAAACATGTTCTTGTGAGATGTGTCTGCAGTAACCACGGTGCTGAGGATGGGTGGGGGATCCGTGGCTGGCACTGCAGGCAAGCTAGAGTGGGGAGTGCTGGAGGAGGTGGTCGCCCTGTGCCTCCTGCAGCTGGTGCCCTGGTCCTGGCTAGCACGTGCGTGGCTCTCCTGGGTCCTCGGTGCAGGGGGGCCTGCCGCAGCTGCTGTTGCTGAACCACCTGGTGCTTCCATTGCCACCTGGTGCTTCCATTGCCAGGCATCCTATGCACACCATGCTTTCTCTGCCCAGGCTTCATGGAAGAGCTCCCCCTAGGCCTCACAGATATTATGCAGCACACAGGCTGTGACAATGACCCAGGGGAGGTTATCCTTGATGAACTCAAGGCAGGTGGTGAGGGTGCGCCAGCATCCCTTGAGGCAACCAGACATACGCTTCACCAGGGTGGGTCCAGCCTAGGCAGTAATTGAAGTGGGCCTGGCAGGGGTCCAGGTGTCCAGTGTAGGGCAGCATGAGCCAGAGTCATGCACGCCAAGCATGGTGTCCCCCAGTATGTCCTGCAGGGCACCGCACACCAAGATGGCCTCCCCATCTGTGGCCTTGCCCATGGCAAGGAAGTGGCTGGTGTACTGCAGGCTGGTAGGCATGGCCAGCTTGAGCAGGCCAAGGGCCAGGCAGGTGTCTGCAGGGAGAAGCAGTCATATGCCAGTATCCTGCAACTCCAGGTGTGGTGGAGCTACTTCAGGAGATCCCAGATGTTGGCCCGGTTCATGTGGAAGGCCTCCAGCCACTTCTCATCATCCCAGGTGTGCTGGATGATGTGCCACCACCAGTGCTGGCTGGCCTGGTGGCCCCAGAGGTGGCAGGGCTGGAGGTCCAGGAACACAACAGCAGTCCTGGTGATGACATCCTGGAGCTTGTCGATGGTGTCCCTGCCAGGGTCCAGCCAGGCAGATGGGGTCAAAGAGGTCCCTTCCAGTCCTAAACATCTGTGAATCTGTAAACGTGTGGTATGTGTGTGGTGGTGGCCCTGGGACAGTGCACAGCAGCTTGACAGGAGGTTGCTGCATGTGGGGGAGCTGGGAGGGCCTGGCAGTGGTAGGTGCAGTGGGCCAGGAGGGCCAGCATGGTGGCCAGCAGTAGCCCAGGGTGCTAGTTGTCACTGCCAGGGGCAGGGGCTGGATTAGCCATAGCATGGGGAAGCAGAAGCAGCAAGGAGAGCACTGCTGCGTTCTGTCCCTGCACTCTGCATGCTGCTCCTGGCCAGAGAAGTGGGCTGATAGCTGCTGGCAGCTGCAGCTGAAGCCTGGAGTTTTCCCCTGTAGCAGCAGGGTCTGGTAGGGGGCCCTGGCCCCCAGGCACCTGCCTGGGGGGGGTGGGGAGCACCAGCCAGAGAGGCCACAGTGCCTCCCTCATTTTGTGTGTGGCCCTCCTGCCCACCTGGCAGGATGTGGCTTTCTTTGCTTGTTGCGGCTGGAAATTCTGGCTTCCACCCATCCCCCCGTGGCCAGTATGCCGTGCTGCTAATTCCCCCACAGAAGTGCCAGGAGTGGGAGGTGGGGCCCCGCATAGGCTGATTTGTCTTGGGCCCTGCATCCTGCTCGGATTGTCCCCGGGGGGGGAGAGCAAAAATGCAAGCATTGGCCCCCAGGTGCCAGAGACCCACGGTACGCCACTAGCTCCTACTTCCCTGCACAGGTAGATGCTTACTCGGCACTGTTTACTCATGAGTAATTTTCTTCTGAGTAAACTGGTGCCACAGCAAATGCATGTGTAGACATGCCCATTGTTTTAATCTACTCCAGATGGCTGAAAGTAAAAAAGGAACCAAATTTCTAGCCAGTGTAGTTGATGGATTTGACTTGAGGCACATAAGTACACGCACTTGGAAAAAACTTACAATTACTTGTGGATCCTTGCAATATTATGCCTTGGTTGCTCTTCTTTCTACAGAGTTGCTGTTATCATGTCACAAAGAAGTACATTTTCATGATGAATAAGCCCCACAAATTTTATGAAGTTGTATTCAGTTTGCCTTAAAGAGACTTTTGCTGTCTCTTTAAAGTTAAATAAAGACATTCATTGTGATTTGGACTGCTGCTTCCATTTTGTTTTCAAATGCAGCACTGTACATTTTTATTTCCAATAGCTGCCTGTGTACAAGAGATGGAATTTATTTTAAGAGAAATTGGAAGCGTCAAAGGTGTATAAGATCTTTTAACCTACTATACCAGACATATAAACTGGTAATGTTGTGTCACCAGTGTCTTTTGTTGCACATTATTATATTTCTGCCAACAAAGAGTGGATATGTTTCTGCACTTGCAAGAAAATGTTTGTGGTCAGCCTCTCAAACTGAAATTCATGAAAGCCAACCAGTAGGAATCTAGGTATAAATCTATTATTGGTTGACTCCTGAGAGAATTCAAAGCCAGAAGAAAGGTTTCCAGGAATCCTAGGGTTTTCAGCATGTACATTAATTTTATAAAATATTAATCAATGTTTGCAATAGACATGCCTGCCAGTCTTTTTCATTCTTAGCATGAGGGCAATGTGTAAACCAGCACTTCAATCTCTGTGGAGAGCTGGAATCAAGATTAGAAGACAGGAGCCAAATACCTCCTGAAAAGGCTACCTTGTGGTTTTAGCCCAAGCCTTGTACTTGAGGTAGCTCATAGTTTGACCACCTAGGAGAAATGCCAAGTGCAAATGATGTGGGGGGCTCATTCTTTTTCAACTTTCTTATGAAAGGTCATAATTTTCTGCTGACCTATACTTACAGTAAATTATAAAGTTAGCCAAAATTTGATGACCTGTCTATCAGATGTGGGGAACCAAGGGTCAGCCTCATTACCCCACTTGGTGTATTTATTCCTGTTTCCAGACCAGAAGTTCAGGTAGCGCACCAATATGTGTAAAGAGGGTTCTTGCTCCTTATTACAGCTCTCTATGGTTCTGTTCCATACAACCCTATTTTTTTATTAGAACATTAACTGTCAGCAGCAGCTGCAAACCCCCAATTTGAGGATGATCTCTACCTTGGCTTATCAGTGGGGCTTGTTGTGACTTAAGAGTCCAATCTTTGAGCCACAGATGTGTTCACAGAAGTTGCAGGTTTTTCCACAGGTCTTCCTTCTTCCACTGCCTCTTCTTTGCTTCAAGACACTTAACTTCGAAGTGGACTGACACTTAGTTGAGGTTGTGGCACCATTGGAGTTGGTTAGCAGCTAGTTCCTCCCAGCTCTTGATGTCAGTATCCATTTTCTTGAGGTATGCCTTCAGTGTGTCTTTATAGTACACTTGTGCAACCACCATGGGTTAAAACTACTGGACCATGTCTTGCTTTTATGTATTTTCACACAATGCCATTCTGAGAAGATGATTTGTCTCCTGGTGGTTAGAAATCTAAAACTTCTTTGTGATTTATTGGGAGTTGCACATGTGCAAGGGAAAGCAGAATTTGGCCCAAAGTTTGTAAATTTATGCTGTGGAAACTTGCCAGAAGGAATAAGACCATCAGTGACTCCCTGTCCCCCCAGGCTTTGCCACATCTGCTCCATAATTAAAGTGCAAAGAAAGTCACTTAAAACAAGATCTTTTTTTAGCTGTTTTTGATTATGTATTCATTATGTTAATAAAGAAAATATATAATAATTTGGGGACAGTTCTGAAGCCTGGTTTAATACATTGAAATAAAAAACAAAACTGAAAATAGCTATCTGAATGGTATCTTGTATTAAAGGTAAGCTTTAAGAGGGGCAGATCATCAGCTTGTGAGTTTGCTCAGTTCTTTCCATTCCTACCCTGCTTTACACTAGCTGAGATGACCCAAGTACATACAAATTCAGGATGACACAGCCACAATGCCATGCCTCACAGCTATTCAGGAGTTTGAGGGAATGGTTTCTGAACCAGCCAAATTCTAGCCCTACCTTCCCGTGTGAGGGTGATCTACCTGCAGTAGACTCAGTGCAGTGCAGTCTACTATTGTTTTTCTGAGGACAGCAATGGAATTAAAAGACTGCCACTAGTCTGGTCCTTTCTTCCTTTACCTCCGTGGAAGACAGAAGGCTCTCCAGAGTAAAACTGCTGCTGGTTCATAAGGACCGACTTCCCCGTTCTCATCATCACAGCTCATCTGAGATACATTAGGGTAGACACTGAGGATTGCATTTTCTGATAGTGTGAGCTACAATCCCCTTTACAAGGAAAATTAATAAACTCTATTTAGAGGATGTGCCTGGAGGGCTGGGAGACTTGAATGACAGATCCAACACCCGTATATAAGTATCATGGTACAGGAGGGATTCAGAACCCCCAGGAGATGCTGCTCCAGCCCCTACTGAAATAGCATAACAGCCAAGGCTCATGTGCCTCCTTTTGCACTAACCTCATGCCAAGACTCTCTCCTTCCTTCAGTCTTCAGTTGCATCTGGTGGCCTATACAGCTGTAGCATAGAGTCCAGCCAAGTCATGTGCAAGCAGATGGAACACCTGTGCATGACTGATGTACTAGGTGACCATATAACTAGGTGGCTGTATAATAGAACCATACTTACGTTGCTGTAGTATGTGTCTCCCTTGACTGCTGTGCTGCTGGATAATTTTGCCCTACATGATTGGACCTTATGAAATTGAACTTGGTGACTGGGTATTACTGGGCACATCTACACATGCGTACTAATGCGGCACAATAAACTCCGGTGCATATTGCGCCTGAGTTTATTGCTCCTGGGCACCACGTTTACACATGTGCCTGGGACCATAGCTTGTTGAGCCAGGTGAGAGCAGCCCCAGCTGGTGGGGTCAGCATGCAAGTCCGGGGCTACTCTGACCTGGCTCAACGTTCTGCAATGGGTGGCTGGGACACAAGGATACTCCAGTACCGGACTACCTGGCAGACAGCCCCCACACTGAAGTACCCTCGTGCCCCAACCAGCCATGTTAGTGTCTGCATGTGCACTGCTGCACACGAAAACATTCCACAGCAGTAAAGTACTTGTATTTACAAGTACTAACATGATGTGGAGTTTATTAGTTTCTTGCAACCAAATAGGGCAGCACATGTAGACAGCGAGACATTTCCTGTGGAGCTTAGTAGGCAACTCTGCAGTAAATGTCTCGTATAGATGCCCCCACTGCATGCAGCTTGTAAGAATAAGAAGCGCAACTTTAAGTGAATTATATCTGTTATCCTCTTTCCTGTGGTATCAAACATGTATCACATTGGATCCTATTACAATGAGATAAACATGTCAGTGTTTATGCCTTTATTATTTTACTTTATTTTTCATTATTTGGCTTGGGTGTATTACTAGTGAAATGCCTCACTCTGACAACACTGGAAACCAGTGTCCTTTCCCAACCCAGCCACACAGACACAGCAGTGCAACCTTCCCTGCAGTCCTGCCAGTGTGCATCGCATCTAACCTGAGGCATGACCTCTAGGGGTGAGAGTATCCATATCTATTTCAGTATCTATGTCTTTGGTCTATTTTCTGAATCTGCCAACAAAGATACCAGTTTTAAAAATGAATGTGATCATATGGGAACTGATCTACTAGGCATCAGCTTGGGACCACACCATTTATCACAGAACAATAAAGTAACCATCAGCTACTAATGACTTACCACTAACAAAGTGGGCTGGAAAGGAACTGGAGACAGAGGTGAAAGGTTCTGAATCGCATACAAATCTTGTGTGTCTTCCAGTTCTTCCCTCTTGCAGGGCATTATTCATGGAGAAAAACATAGTATTTAAAAACCATTTGAACTCAATTGTGCTGATATGCCTGCTCTCTAAGTATAGATATCTGTCTAGAGGAAAACTAAGCTTCATACAATACCTGACTGGAAAGTATTTATTAGAGCTCTGTGAAATATGCATTAGCCTTTATGGTCTGATCCTGCAACATGCCAAACACCTTTACCTCTCATTGAAGTCAGTGGGAAGTGAGGGCACTCAGCACCCTCCTAGATTCTGCCTTTAGTGAGCAAAATGCTAACAATATATGTTTTGTCTTTTTCCATCTATTAAGTAATTGACCACATTATGTCACTGAATACATTTACTGCTAAAATTTTTGGGGTTTTTTTTGCAAGCTAGGGTTAGTTTAAGCAGGATATTAGAGCACCTCGTCAAGAGCCTGTTAAAGCAAAAAATCTGTTTGTAGTACTCTTCCTACTGATGTCACAGGCACAGCAAGGACATCACAAGGAGGAGTCAGATTACAGTAAGAATGGGCAGTGCAGCATGCAGCCAGAGTAAATGCTAAATCAGACAGGGATTGTATCAGGGATAAGACTGCCTGCAAAGCACTCATCCTGAGGAGGCACACTGCTCACTCACTGTTCTGATGCTGGGAAATTTCCACATAATGTAGAATGAAAGAGCTCTGTTTTACATGTCAGCCCTGTGCGGGAGCTAATGCTGAATACACAGCGGTGGGATTCTGACTGCATGATTAATGAGAAACATAATGTATTTTGGTAAGTGTTAACTATGATGATGTAATTCTACTTCGGCTCGCATCTTATCAATAGGGGTAATTATTTTTAAAAAATGTAGATCCAAGAACAATTCACTCTGATGTGTACCTTAAACTGTAAACTAGAAAACCACATTGGTTGTGCAATTTTAAAGGATTCTATTGTCTGAGGAATGTTTCTATTTTAATAGGTTATGGCTTAGTTTTAGCTGCTAAAAAAAGAGAGAGGGAGAGAAAGATGAACTCATCCTAGGTTTGTCTTAAATGAACTTGTGTTTCACCGACTGAGGGGGGGATGAGAAATTTTGTGGAGCCACAGAAGTTCCAGACAAACTTAATGAAATATATGAGGTACTACTGCACTGTTTATGTTTTAAAGTCAGAGTAAGTATTGAGAATTTCATTCAGCATTTTGATTTTAAAATTTCTAAGACAGAAAGAGGAAACAATGCCTTATTTGCAGTGGCGTGTTTGCCGAGTATGCTGCACTATGCAGCTCACAGTTGTGGGGCTGACTGCAAGCATACCATGAAATACATATTATTTTAAGCCTTCAGAGGTCTCAGAGCTGTTAAATATTTGTGCAGAGTTTAGTTTTGTTGCCTGATGGAAATCTTCCTTAGGTTTACAGCTGAGCTGGCTGCATACCCCAAAAACATGCTGAAGCATGGATGTGTTAGCAATGTAATGCTGCAATACAGTGTTGGGATGTACAATTGCAATGCAATGCTGCAACTTAATGTTGGCAAATAGCAATATATATATATCTATATATCTCTATATATAGATATATATATGAAGAGGTGGAGGAAAATTCTATCCTTTGATCCTTGACGTCTTGTCCGATGCCAGCATGAATATATAGCTGCCTAATATTTAGCAGTGAACACACAGCAAGAGATCTGGAGAATTTCTGGGACATTCAGCCGCTTTTTCTGTCTCATTAAATATTAAATCAAGAGTTCACTTTAAGCTTAAAGAAGTATTTCTTTGATAGTCCAGTAGGCTTCTATCATGTGAATGCCTTGCTATACATATCAGAAGGCTTTTTAGCATAGCCATTATGTCCTCTAAGAATCTAAATTGTATAGGCAGGAGGGAATCCCAACTTCTTCACTAAAGCTGAAATCCATCAGTTGTATAGGAAACAACTTTAATTTTGCTGTGTTTTGTCATTAAAAGAGATGCTTTAAATCACAGTATGCAATTTATCCAGATTCTCAGATTTCTTCAGTCTCTTACAAAGACTAATTTGCAATGTTTTAGCTCTAATATGTTTTCAGAAGAGCGAGAATAGATCACTTATACATAAGTGGCATAACTATTCTTTATGCCAATAAACATTTCAGTTTTGAGTGAATTGGATCATTTGGATTATCTTTTTAGGATTAAAAAATAGCTGGCAGTAGAATATCTTTTTGGCTTGTTTTTATCACAGCAAGTGCTAGACACACTCTTTGTAGTGAGCTTTACTACAATCGCCAGCTTGATTGTAGTTAGAATCTCTGGCTTACTAAAGTTATAAGGGTTAGAAGTGCTAGTAGAGGTTAGGTTTTCTATATTAAACTGCTGAGTATCTGCCTTTTTATTGATATTGTCAAATACATGTAATGTGGGTTGGACTGTTTACTAATGCTATGCTATTCCAAACTGGATGGAATAGCTCAGTGATTCACATGCTAATTTGTTTCTTTGTGTAATGCAAGTTTTTAGTAGGACAAAATGTAGCTTCCTTGCTTCATGGGAAGCACGTCTCTTCTGGAGGCTAACTAAAGTTTCAGTTCTTAGACAGACAGGTTTTTGGTATCTGTTGTTCAGCTGGAAACTTACGTTGAGATTTAGTAAAAAATTAGCTTCCTATTTTCCTTTGTCTGAGTAACAAAACTTGCCGGAGAGGGGATGATAAATATCTGTGGCTATTCTAGGCAGTCTCTTACTCAAACTGTCAGAAACCTAAAAACCCATAATCTCACCTGTCCCTAGCATAGTATTGTACTGTTACTATACAAAGCAAAGTCTAGTGCAGGATGAACGATGTGTATCACATGTTACCAAGACTTCAAATTTCACCTTATGCTATATCTGCCATACATATAAGATCAATGTTCTGAGGTGTGCTTTACTCACTATAGTAGCTTTTTTTCTCTTTGGTTTTCAGCATTTTTAAAAACATTCCTGTTCTATACTGTGTTTCTTTAATGCCTTTCACTATGATGTTAACCCATGTAGAGAGGTGAAAGAAGAAAGGACACACACCGTTGGTGTATATGTGTATGTTTTACTTGCTTTACTAGGCCTTACCACCTAATTGGTGCTTGAAAGTAGCAAGATTGTAGAGCACGTCCTCTGCTGTGTTCCAAGTAAATATTAAAATAATTACCAGGAAAAACAAGCATCTGGAAATAGGATTTTTATATGGTAAGTATCCAACAATTGAAATAAGTTCCTATGAAACACACTCTAAGGTTCTCGACCAACAGAGGTCAGGTTACTGAATTTGGAAGAGGCAATAACATTGCACCTTACTCTGTTGAAACCTGCAACCCCTGGGAAGATTTTGTGTTGACTAGGTATGAGTCTGGTATACAGAATAAACCTTGCTTTCAAATGATTGAACTAATGGACCCTCTTAATGACTTAAGCTTCACTTTTGCCTTCTATTGGAATTTCAATACACTGGTTTCAATAATTGTTAATTTTCACTTACCCTGCTGTGATTTAGAGTTTGCTGTTTAGTCTCCGTGGATACTTTTGTTGCTTATGGGATTGATTGTGCATTCATCATTTTGAGTTGAATATAAGGTGTGGGATGAAAAAAATCCTACTAAACTGTTAGTGTGTTTGGAGTTAGTGGGAAATAAATGAAAATAATAAATACATGTGAAGTATTTTAGTAATTAAATATTTTACACTGCTTTAAGGGGGGGTGGGGGGAGGGAAATCTTTGCCAAGGATGATTATCGTGTTAATAATTTAGCAACAGATAAGAGTCTGCTGTGAACATTCTCCACAGATTAGAGAAGAAAGACTGTGGGTGGTTGTCAGTGTCACAGAGCTAATGTTGCAAAGTAATAACACGGGATCTGCTCCACTTCTGTGCCATAAGGTACTGCTAAGGCAAAAGCTTTGTTATGGCTGGCAAATGTTTTGCAATGCTCCAATATGCTCTCTCTTTTAAAAAGTCCAGCCTGGAATTGTTACCACAGTCCCATCCCTCTCCTACTATCACGCACTTATAATATCATAGACTGGCACTATGGGCCAGTGAGTAGAACCTGCTTATCTTTCAGTGCAGTTGTAATGGCCATTTTTTTTTACTGGTTCGGTCAAAAGACACATTTGTGGCAAATTTGTTGGGTCTGGATATGATATATGGGTCAGTCTTTTGCAGATGAAGCCAGGGGGGAGGGCTTCTTGTGAGGGTTATGCACAGTTGTAAGCTAGCAGCACGTTTCATGATAATTGTCAACCAGGGGAAGCGCTGCAGTGATATTGCAGTTATGGGACAGTGAATCTTGACAGTGTTCTTGAGAATCCATTAAACCTGGAAAGGAATGGAGATAAAGGCCCCAAAAGAAAGTAATTCAAAATACCATTTAATAAAAATATTAATAAAAATGAAAAAAGTAGAACATTTTACAGCGACAATGAACCAATGCAATGCTTTTCTCTTGTGGTTCTCCTATATTATGAATGTAAGTAGTTTCCATTACAGTCACTGTAGTGCATTATATAGAAAACCGTACGTGTTTAATCTGGGTGTCTGGCTTAAAATGTAGATAATATTCTTTAAGGATAAAATTAAAGCACTAATGGGAAAAACATCTAACCCCACAGATTCTCTAGACAAAGTTAAATTCCATCATAATTCTGTTTGCACGTTGGCTGTTTTCAGGTCTAGTTTTATTTTCCAGTGAACAGTGTAGTGGATAGTATCTCTTGTCTACATCCACACTACTATTCTAAGTATCATTTTTTATTTCTGAAATATTTTCTAGAAGGAGAGATTCATGCTTGGTGAGTCATGAAGGAAAAAAAAATTACTCCCCTCCCCCAAATGTCACAGGCTCTTTAAAGGTGTATATTTAAAAATAAAATGAAATAAAATAAAACTTTCACAATAATTTTGGTGAAAACATGTTAACAGTTACCAATTATTTTAGGAGCCTGTCATGTATCGTGCTAGATTACACATAGCAGTATCCTCCCTCAGTAATTCTCTTTATCTTCATATAAGGAAGAATGAATCTGTGAGCATCTTTAAGATCACAGTTTTAAAACTGTTTTGAAAAAACAGTGATACTAGGGAATGAACCTCATTATATTTCATTACCAGCCATCTGCAATAAAAATATGTAGTTAATATATAATGGATGTTGAATATGACATAAAAATGTAGTTGAAAGAGCCAAATCAGAGCATTCTGAAATATAAAGACTTGTATTTATACTAAAATAATTTTTACAGTGTTCTGGGAGTGAAGTTCATATCTTGAAACATGGAATATTCATCAGCACATGTATACATTAAAACAGTCTGTTAGATATTTATCCAATACGGTATGCATGCTTTCAGACTGTATTACAAAAACTGCTCATTTAAAGTCTCTTTGGCCTGAGTGTAGGTATGGAAGTATTTGTGTGGGAGAGGCTGGGGGAAGGGGCATTTAAAAGAGAAATTCACAGATTCATGAAAAATGGTGAATCCCACTGTTACTTTTTGCATGATTGCATCCAAAACAAATGCAAAATTTAAACTGGTGGTTTCTGGCTTCACTGGAGAAGATTTGATCATATCTGTGTGCATGTTTTTAAACTATCATGAATGGACTTTTTTTTTGTTTAGGGTCCAATCCTGCTTTTTTACTTAAGAGAGTCACCCATTGCAGTATTGTAATTCAGGATCACAATTCAGAACCTACCATTTCTCTGTCCTCTTATTTGAATGCCTATCTATATATTTTTTCCTGTGTTATTTTCTTCAAAATTGTATTTATTACTGTATTTATTATAAACTATTTTAAATAGGAACAAAACATGCAAATAAAAACAAACTTTTCAGTCATGGATTCTACTTCTGTATGTAAATATATCATGTTTTGATTATGCTTCATAGCTTGGTTGCCATTATAATAATCTTGCCATTTCAAAAGTGTTAATCGGGTTATAAGAATCTTTTCAAAGCCCTTCCTTCTGATAACAGCAAAGAAAACAGTGCTACTTTAAAAAGCAGAGAAACAGTTGGACTTTGATCTTGAGAAAGGGAATTTTTCAATTTGGTATTAGACCATGAAAAGTTCTTAAAATTCAGCAAAGGTCATATGGTCCTGATTTTTAAAAAGGGGCTATTACATGTCATTTACAGCAAAGATTAGTTTTGCAACTGAAATTTCACAGATGATTGGTAGCATTAAGAGAAAATACAGCATAAGTGGTTGGCTAGAAATATCAAAGTCTAAAGTGTTTGAGATCGCACTTGAGTCAAATTGCTAGGGTTGAAATTGGAAAGATTTTGTTCTGTTGCAGCATCAAGTCATTATATTGCAAAGGCACATACTGTAGATCAGCTTGTACTGAACACAAACACTGTGTTTGCAGAACTTTAAGGACATATTTTTATTAAATATATTTGTGGCTAAAAATTGTGTGTGTGTTTGTAAAATGCCACAACTTCATACATCTCTGAGACCACCTTAGCTCTTGTCCTCTTGTCTCTCTTTTTGGTTTGTCAATCACATGCATGTTCATTCCTCTGCACATATACACCCATTTCACAAATATATTTTTCCTTTTGCCCATAGCCTGATTGCCCACTACAATCAGAAACTGGGTAAAACAAGATATTAATAAAAAAAGTTTAGATTTGTGCCAATGTCAAAAGAAAAAGAAGCACTATTGTAATTTGTAATCTGTATTATAAGGGGTACCTTTAAAGCTAAAACACCATGCATATCTGCTACTGATTCATAATAGTATCTTAAATACAACAGCTCTGTGCCTGCCTTTATGCTTAAAAATTATGTAATTTGTAATTTTTATCTTTTGAAAGCACCTAAGATTTCTTGAGTCTCTCAGGCATTTAAACAAAATAATTTTCTCACTTATTTGTCAAATTCCAGTTTGGTAAGATAGACAGCTGTTAGAGAATATCAACATTATCATAGAATCACAGAAAATTAGGGGTGGAAGGGACATCAGGAGGCCATCTAGTCCAACCCCCTGCTCAAAGCAGGACGAGCCCCAACTAGATCATCCCAGCCAGGGCTTTGTCTAGCTGGGTTTTAAAAACCTCCAAGGATAGAGATTGCACCACCTCTCTGGGTAACTGGTTCCAGTGCTTTATTACCCTCCTAGTGAGAGAGTTTTTCTTAATATCTAACCTGAACTTTTTTAGGTGCAACTTGAGACCAGTGTTATTTATTCTGTAATCTGCTAACACTGAGAACGGTATAGCTCCATCCTCTTTGGAATAACTTTTCAGGTAGTTGAAGACTGCTGTTAAATCCCCCTAGTTACACTACCCATATTTTCTTGCATGACTCACACTTTTTCCTTAAAATGAGTCGGCCAAAATTGGGGTGCTTGTATTAAGTGAGGAAGCTGATTTTTCTGCCCAGAATAGAAGCCCACCTTTTTTTATTCCTGCTCCAAAACCAACTGCCCATAAACATCTGTGGCATTTCTTTTTAGGTAATTGGGGAATCAGTTGACTTAATGGCTCATTATTATTCACTCCGGAGGTATTCATAATCATCTCTCCTTTTCAAAGGTCTTAATGTTCTGTGAAACAAGCTAACCTTTCTCTGGCAATTCTGCTAGTTGCTTCTGGTCTCTCTTCTCCTATTTCACAGCCTTGCAGACCCTTTTAGCTTTGCCCCTGCTCTATGCTGCTATAACTCTGGAAAAATCCTTTAATTTTTTCATCTTCATTCTGCCTTCTCAAACACAAGGTGTATATTTTATTCCAGGGCATGTTGTACATGATAAAATACAGTCTTGTATTCAATGCATTTATTTTTAATAACTTGGCTGATTGGCCAAACTAGTGATTTGAAAATTAAGGGAGAAAACATTTAATCATTGTAGAGCCAGGTCCCAATACAATTTCTTAAATTACATAGCGCTTTACTCTACATATAATCCCCTTGATTTCAGAATGTAGAATCAGAATCTAGACCTTGGTTTACAAATAAAGCTTGAAAAGCTCCTTGGTATTTTACAACTTGCTTAAGTTCCTCTTAGTGATACAGATAACAGTAAAGATATTACCTTGAAGTGCCTGCTAACACTATGTATGGCCAGTTGATATTTTAGCAGGATATGCTAGAGTCTAAAAAGCTTTGACTTCTATTGAGAATTTGTATTTTATAGAGAGAATGTGTTCTATAAATTGGGACACGCGTCTCTTTTTTTGTCTTTATAAAGGGAAAAGGTCTGGCTCTGGGGTAGGATCTGTCCCTGTATTATAAACATTTGCATTACCATGATTTGAACAAATGAAGAAATGGTTGGATTGAATTTAATGTCTGATTTCTATTTCATCAGTGGTTTCTTCGTTTTCCCTCTGTAGTGAAAGTGCAAATACATAAGCGGTTTCCAGCTCATTCAGATGTTAAAAACCATAGAATTTTTTTCAGCTTCTTTTGTTCTTTTTGACCTTGTTTACTCACAGCTTGTTTACTATGGAGTGTAGTAACTTATGAGGACAGAAGGAGATAATGGCTGTGTTTTCCAATACTGTTACCCATCATTGTGTTAGAAATCAATATTTTAAAAAAGCAGAACCTTGACAAGATCTGCAATTGTAAATGCACAGGAGAAAGGGAAAAAATAGACAAGCCTTGGCACCACAGTCAAGATCAGTGCTCTTCTTCCAAAGCCAAGTCATTTTTCAGTAGAGACCTGGGGCTCCACCGTACGTACAGTCCAATGTTTAGCAAATAAGTTTTTGTTTCCTAGTATTTACCTGTGAAAACCAATCCACTCACCTCCTGTCAAGACCAACGACTTATCAGAAGCATTTAGTCTGCTAGATATGTGACTATTATATAGCAAGCAGCACTGTGCATTCGTTTTTCTTTTATTACTAGTATTTGGTGCAGCTGGAAACAGCAGATTCTTTTACAGTACGAGTTACATGAGCTTGTCTATTCCTGGGAAGCATTAAAAAAGAATCAGCCCCCTTAGCTGCTTCTCCATACTGCATCATCTGCTGTGTTTGCTACCCTTTGTGACGCATTTTTATCTATGCTTATTTTTAATTTTTGAGCATCAGAAGTGAACTGTGTAACCTTGCAATTCAAGGGGCCATTAAGGGTAAATTCATACAAGTCAGATAGGTTGTAGAATGATGTGCATGTATGTGTGTGTATGCGTGTGTCACAAAGCATTTTCATCTTCTGACTTTATCCACGAAGGAATGTGAGCCATACAAGTGTAGGTGCTGCATGGCTATTTTAGGAGAATATTTTCAATTGCTTTTTATGCATTCAGCACTAAGACATGAAATAATCACTTGACAAACGTTGTCCCGCCAAGCCAGACCACAACCTCTCCACTCAGCAATATAAAGTATTTAATCTGCTGCGCCATATGCAGTAGTGTGCCAATTATATTAACCTCATAATGATACGTTTAATTTCTATTGGCTTCAATTCTGAGAGGTGCTGAATACTTATAATTCCCATTGGCCAATACTAATAATTTTCTATTCCACTTTTACTGACATGTACCTAACTCCTTTCTAGTTCAAATGGGCTGTTGGTTTTAATGCACATGTTTTATAATGATTTTACCTGTTGCTTTTATGCTGTATATTTCTTTGAGTTTATAGTCATTTTACCATATACCATCAAAAACATTTCTGTGCAAATCCTCTCTTAATTTGCATCACAGTTCAGCATTTTATAGAAATAAGGCTAGTCAGAGACATAGAAATAATATTGCTACTTTTATGACCAGAGCCCCAGTAGTCTGCATCTTCCTCCTTAACAGCTTGTGCTATTTTCTAGCAGTACTCAGGTTTTCAAACTACAAAACGATGGCTTGAAAGAGACGCATGGTTGCATATATGTAATGCATATAGACATGCGTGCATGGACGTACATGCTAAGTACTTCTGTAATAAAACACAGATTAAAAGGCTGAAAGTGCATACAACTAGAGTAGTGATTAAAATCTCTATCAAAGCTATAAACAAAATCAAAATGCAATTCTGAAGGCTTTCTGAAATAAAATAACCAAATTGGCAATTTACTTTAAAAGGGGTAAACGTTCACAGTCATATAGGTAACGCCTATTTACAGTGCTGGTTGCAAAGAGACGAAAAGGCAAACAGCAACCACTCTACCACTGCACTCCTCAGATAACCAGACAAAACTGTTTCATTTTGCCATTAATGACTAGTTGGGAACATAACTTTCATCAGATGCAAAGATCAGCATTTAGAGAAGAAAATTAATTTAAATTGCCTAGAATTAACCTTGTGAAGGCAATGTACAATGACGTTCTACATCACCATTGACACCTAGACAACTTAATAGCGTTAAAAAAGATAATACAGAAAGGTCATGCATTTCTTTATGTTGCTTCTGCTTTTGCAGCTTAATGTGATTTCTAAATACAGATATGAACAAATCAGAATGCATTTATTGGCTGAGATCTTTAACATAGATCTATAGAAGAGTATATGCCAGAGCTAGAAATGGGTGGATATTTTTGGCTGGCACTTCTACAAATATTTAATTAAATTAGATATGACTGTATATGCATGACTTCAGTATTTGCTTTCTGTACATTTTTATCAGATGAGTATACTAGCAAAATATTCACAATAAAAATATAATCAAGTATTTGTAGAGGGTGACTGAAAATCCTAGTATATTAATGAGAGACAGACTAATTTTAAGGTTTGTCCAGTTAGAGAATGGAAATAATGCCCTTTGAGCTGTGTGTCCAATCAACAGATTTTGAATTCTGAAAATTGTATAACTTTTCATTGCAAAATAATAAGAATTTTTGGGGTATATTTGACATTGTTAATACATTTTCTGGTTCTGATTTTTCCTAAAAGAAATTTATTACAAATCATTAGTCCAGCACTAGAAGGTTCACCTAGGAGGGTAAAACATGGTATTCCATAATATTTAGAATATTGAATAGAATGCTCAGTTTAACAAACTTTGTAGATTGCCTGTGATAAATACAGTTGTTCAATATGTGCAGTATTCTCAAATGAGCCATCTATATTGAAAGTACCATATGGAACCTTAGGTAATAGTGCAAATATTGAGGTAGGCTTATCAGTTGATATCAAACTAACGCAAGGAGTTTTTAAGTCCATCTCTGTGTAGTATAGGTTGGCAGATTTTGTCTTTCTGATACAAAAATGGTATTAGAAACTAAGGAACCCTTAAGTACAAACCTCCACACTGATTCTGGTTTTTAATGAGAGAGTCCTTCTCAGGAACAATCGGGGAAGTATTGGGAGAAGGAAGTAATCATTATTTGTAATGAACTGTGGAATGTGTTGGATTGCATTAATAGATTGCTTCAAATCAATTTTAGTTAGTGAGAGCAGTAAACACACTGGACCTAATCCTGCAGTCCCTGTGCGTACAAAACTCCCACTGACTTTTGTAGAATGGCAGATTTGCCTATGTTGGTATGCTAGATCAGGCTTACTATAATTAAAATAATTGTCAAATCATTTTAACAATTATTATGTATAGTTGCTTCAATATAAATGTTTGCAATGTGAATTAAATGTTCTTTTAACTTACTAATAGATGGCTTAGAGCGGTGAGGGCCAAGCTTTTAGGCAGACATGCCATACTTTAGCCCTGCACCCATCCTGAGTGCCTTTGCAACCCCTTCCCCTGCCCAATCTGCTCTTCTGATTTCTGTTCCCTGCCCCATGCTCCCTGTCCGATCTGCGGCTCTACTTTCTGCTTCCTGCTCCATCTGCCACTGTTTCCATGCTCCATCCCATTGAATTTCTTTTGGTCTTTCTGTTGAAATTGCCACTGGTTGACTGTCAAAACCATGTGAGCTGGATTTCAGGATTTACAGAAAGTAGTATGAGAAAAGTCAACTGCTTTCTGAGAGCCAGAAAGCAGCTGTCTAATGGCATCCAGGGCTTTTCATATGAATCAGGGTTTGAAAGAATAGGCCACAGGGACTTTTATTTATTCTACATTTTATTTACTTCACATAATTGGTGGTACCATTAAAGATAGTGTCATAAACATAAAAAAAAAAGGTTTGGTTGGCGAACTTGAGCTCGTTTACTCAAGGGTTTTGTATCAACTATGTACAACTATAGTTGGAGAGAAAAGCTAAGGCAGGGGTGTTAAACATATTGCCCGTGGGCTGAATCCAGCCTGTGGAGCCACTGTCCAGTCCCTGAAGCTGCTCCTGTGTCTCAGCACACCAACATGCGGCATGGCATGTGTTGGACTAACCTTACAGGTAGAGCCCAGGACATGCATTTGTGTTGCCTGGACTGGCCACTCTGGGACTCAGCTACATGAGCAGGTTTATGCAGTGCAGATTTCAGAGTCACCAGAATGGGTACCATGTGAGGCACAGTCTAGCCAGGGTCATGTAGCGCAGATGCCAGATCAGCTGGAACGTGCTATTTGCGGTACCCACCCTAGCAGGACTGCGCCACATATGAAGTCCACTCCAGGGCACGTGCTGCACTCAGTATTCATCTATCCAATCCAGGACCTGTGCTGCATGCAGCATCTGCAATTACCACTTGCAGCACTGGTCCTGGATCAGCTGCAGTGGGGGCCATGTGTGGCACTTCCCAGAACAGGTTCCCAGACCTGGCATCAATGATGCACACCCTCAGCCAGACTGTACCTTACATGGTGTCTGTTTGAACTACTCAGAGATCTATGCCACATGCAGCATGGATCAGAAACCACTGGAGCATATCCTGGACCTGTTATATAGGGAAAGTGGGAGAGGAGAGAGCAGGCATAAGGAGAAGGGGAGGGAAGGGGTTCTGTAATCAGTTTGACACCCCTCAGCTAAGTGTTTTTCATTCTTTTAATTTTTTTCTTGTGAGCAAAATGGGCTTACTATTTCTCTTATAATGTCATCTCATACCACTCTGTTTAAGTTTATGACCACAAATAATTATAAACCATCCTTTCCAAGGGTTTGTGGCTCAGCCAGAAAATGTTGCAGTTGGATGAAACTTTATTTAGTCTCCAAACCAAATTTTAACATTTTCAATAGAGTGTTTGAAGCTGCTGGATAAAAGTGTATTGAAAAACCAACAAAAATGATTTCTTAGCAAGGCCTTTTTAAAATTTACAGCCCCAAAGTGCCCTCGCATTTTAAAAGTGGCATTTTTGAGAGGTGATATAACTTTAGACTGTTAAAAATTGTGGGGGTTACAAAATATTATGCCAAAATAGTGTACTAAGAGGTCAGTACACATGCAAAATATTAAAATACTGAAAAATGAATTTTTAAAAAATCCCTAAATATTTATTTACTTGGTAAAACCTACATTTGCATACTACATGTGTGTTTACGTATATTATTTTACATCTAACATCAGAGAGTGTTGGGGGTTGGAGCTTCTTTAAGGGATGGGGCTCAGTTGTACCTGTGTTCAAGGTTCAGACACCTCCCTAGATGAAGGAAATTAATCTCAGAATCATGTAATAGAAGTTTTTACTCAGAACCAGGCTTGCTTGGATAATAAATGGCAACCTGAGTTTCAGGAGAAAATGGAGAAGAGCAGAGACATTTATAAGACTGTGGGGCTTGGAACCCACTGGATATTCTAGGTGAGGGTATCTGCCACAATATGCTGAACTTAAGATGTGGTATTTTAAGGTGGAAAAAAATAAAATTAAGCTTGACGAAAGGGATTGAAATCTCCATGATGTTTGATTTTTTGTCTGCCGCACTGACTGATGAGTTAGCACTCTGACTTTCACATTTTCAAAATTAGCCCTAACATATCTGTGTTTTCATGAATAATATAGGATGGAATCAATGTTGTCTATGTGAATAACACCCTTATTTATGTTTTCTAAATGAGGATATGTATCAAACGAGTACATTTTTTCTTGTATTGACTATGGGCTCTGATTCCTCAAGTAGACTCTTGAATCACTGTAGAACATCATCTTTCATGTGTAGATCTAGTTGCAGGACTATGCCTTCTCATGTCTTTCTCTGGGAATGTTTCTCCCTGTTTTTATATGGTCTTTTGCAGAACAATAATAGGGAAAATATATTTAAATTAGGTAGTTTGTATCAGAAACTAGCAGAAGAAATAAAATATTTAAGACTGAAGTTCCTTGTTCAAGAGTAAAGCTTTAGTTTGGTAGGGAAAATCCACATATCTTTATTCCCCTTCGACTTGAGATTCCTCTTCAACCTTAGGAATGAGCTAACAAAAAATAATTTCTCTTACATTTTTTGTTTTTAAGCTATTTTTATATTGCCATTTTTGTTCAATTTAATTAGCTGATGGTCAAGAATGGGTCTGCACACAACTGGATGCTTGGGGCAGCTGTAAAACAAGAGGACAGTGGCAACTTCCAGCAGTCACCATTCCCCCTGCCCCCATCCACTCACCTGGCACCTAGAATGAATGCTGCAGGTGCCCTGCCCTAGTTACTTCTCTGGATCTGTGTGTGCTTCTGTTTAATCCAAAGGACAATTAGTTGTTGAGTTCAATAGCAGCAGAATCAAATCATTATGTGATTTGCATATTCCTACATGAAGGCAGCAATGATTAAGGTCAACCATTTTCCATAAACCAGCAGCACACAAAGGAATTGTGTAACTAATATCACACCTGACCATCATTGGCTTCACTACATGAACAACTAGATACCATTAACAGCTGAGTCTACTGGGGTCAGCCTTTGTTCAGGAGAGCCCCAGAGTAGGTCATCATTGCACACCCAGCAGCCAGGCTGGCAGTGGTGGGAGGGTGTGCCATGGTGGCCTGCTCTAGGATTCTTCTGGAAGCCTCTGGCTGGGCATGGGGGAGGATCCACAGTGACAGCAGCAGGTTGGGGGCATGTGTGAAAACTACTTGGCTGTGCTTGGCTACCTTTACCAGTCTGCAGCACACAGGAGTGCCCCCAAGGTGCTGGCCTCAGCCAGTGCAGGCAGCTTTTGTGCCCCCCGCCCCCTGCCCCGTCCCATGAAATGGTGAACTTGTGCTCTGTTCACTCCCAAACTAATCGAGTTGTCTTAATTAAACCACCTAAGTTAGTTAGCTTCCTGAATGTCTGTATCCAGCCATAGATTTGTAGCAAAATATCTTAACCCTTCTCCCAGTGTTTCTCAGAAACAGAAGTGAGAAATGCTAGGGTGGATGTCATGTGAATGAAGGAAATCTAAAGCTTTTTGCAAAGCATTTATCGAGTCCTTACCAGTTGCATTATTTTTCAGTATATGGCCTATGCAAACTGGTAAGGAGCAAAGGGAGTCAGTCTAGCAATGGGAAGAGATAATATGTCCAAAACTTGTAAGCATTTGTAGAGAAAGAGGAAAACTGATGGAAGGTTCTTGTTGAACAAAGAAGGGAAAGACATTCTCATGGGCATCAAGTCACTGCCACATATCAGTAAGTTGGGCAGTTGATCAGGAAACAGCTTGTATAGATTTATTCATACTGAGTGGCCTTTCTTTGAGCGCACATGCTGATGTACTTGGTATTTCAGTCTCCTCTTGGTGGACTAGGTTCTCTGGTACTCATAGGTACCCTGAGGCTGACGGTTTGTCAGTGTGGCCTGACCTGGCTTAACCTTGGCAAATGCTATACAAAAATCACTGTGTAAAGCATCCATTCACAAAGGCATACCTTACTGACGGAATCTGACCCTGAACTCTGCCTGGCCTTGTTTTGTGTCCCCACTACGCTTTTTATTTTACATGTAGCTTCCAGCCTGAGAATACTTCTTCAGAGCTCTCTTAGCACAGCTGATGCCTGGACTAGGACATGGGGATTTATTATACTTCTGCCATTTTTGGAAATGCATATGTTAATATAGTTAAATTCTCCAGCCATTTGAATACTTTCTGTGAACTTAAATAGCAGGCTAAGTAAGAAACAAAATGCTGATTTTCTACGTGTGGTAGCAACAGAATCTGCATAGCAACACTCAACAGCTGTGTGTGCTGTAGGTCTTCTTAACCCATTTTAAGTATAATTTAGCTGTCTGAAAAGTGTAATAAAGAAATCATGACACTCCCCATTTAAATTCTGTCTTTATCCAGATGAGTTCTACTATTCTATCCAATTATGCAATGAAGTAGAATAGCCAGAAATCACACTCAGAGTCTTCTCTTAGATGAGGATTTAAATTCAGTCTCTTTGTAAAATTGGTACAAGTCTACTGATGATAGAGGAGCTGCACTTACTTGCATCACAACTAAACCTTATCTCCAGAACATGGAGAGCACAAGCACTTGTTTTAGACACAGTGCTGACCATAAACCTGTGAAAACTGTAGTTGTTTCAGTTTGCAGGGCATAGTACAAACCTTATTTTGGCCTTTAGATTAGCTGCTGAGGTTTTTCTTCTGTGTTTCAGGTTAAAACCTGAAAGTTGTCTTCTCCCCAAAAGCATAAATCAGCCCACGTGTGCTTGTAACTCCAGATTTAAAAACCTGGTTTGAGTTTAGAGGTTGGAATGAAACCCTCAAACAGTCAAGATGTGTTTTGGTTTCAGGTTTCGTAAGAGCTTATATATGAAATTTCCACATTGCTCAAATTGACACCTCACATAAACAGATACAGTGGATCACAGTCATTGTCTTTTAATGGATAAGGGGTCAAATTCATCCCTGTCTTAAATCCTTTGAAGTCAATGGAATTATACTAACAATGAAATTGGCCTCTTTCCCCTGAGATCTTCTCTTTTGCAATAAGTATGCTGTTTTTATGCCATTTCTAGATCCAAGAAACATGGTTTAATCTTTGAAAACATCTTCTTTAAAGATATGTTTTAAAAAATATGGAAATCTTGTGGTACTCTGAAAAGGCCCTGGCAATGTGTTGTGACTAAGGAGAAGTCTAACCTCACATTGAAGATTTCAGCATTACTACTCTGTCAATGTATTTTAACTCATTTTTAATGCAGTGCAACTCTTAAAGCAGTCAAAATCCCTGACACTGCAGCTCATTGTAAACAACTTGCTGCTTTTACATGATAATGTAGGTCAGTTATTTGGGTTTTTGGTTTACAATTCAAGCTAAGCATCCCCGATAAGAATTTAATTTTTCATGGGGCAGCCATTAATGCTATTTATGAACTGATTACTATGAAACTTTTTGAAATTTAATAGTATATAGGGCAGAGTTATACACAATTAAAGCAAAAGGACTTAACATAACTATCATGAGTTGCCCCTGTGATGGGATAACATCCACAGAGTTTTGCAGGATTAGGGCTATGCCCTAATAGATGTTTGCGTTTCAGTAAATATTGGATAACCAGTTGTCTCAAATTGCTTTCAAATATCTTTTTTGTTTGCTTTACCAAGGTATTGCTAGATAACCCTGTTATTAGAGAAATTCTATGGGAGAGAGCGTGCAACAAGATGAATCGTAGGATTGTGACCATATCAACCCAAGTAACAATGCTTGAGCATGTGCCCAGTGCTTGTACGAGTATTGGGAGGGGAACCAACTCCTTAACATCCAGTTCTGGAAACTCTATGGAGACTAGCTCATTTTTGCTGGAGGGATCAGCCAATCAGCCTCACCCTCAGGCACTGAGTCATGGTCAGAGATGATCAGATAACTATAGGTAAGGATGAGCTCCTTGTTCAGGTCAGACTACTGACCTGAACTTCATCGAAGTTCAGGGATGCTAAGATGTGAGGCATTTTACCAGCTCATCACTAACAGTAAAAACACAAATTGATTATTTAATACCATATTCGATTAAATTAAGTCTATGTGCTTATCTATTGCCTAAGCCAGATGTGTCAGAGAGAGTCTGTGGGCCAGATCCAACCTCTGGAGCCCTAAGATCTGGCCCGTGGATATTGGACCAACCCTGCATGCCACATGTGGCACATGCTGGCCCCAGCCTGTGCACTATATGCAGCACCAGTTCCAGATGGGCCCTAATGCTGGCTCTGGGGCTGGATTATTTTGTATGCAAAAATAATGGCTGATACAGAGAAGATCAATTGCTAACTGTTATGTATTCATTCCTAATATACAAAGAAAAAGGATCTGAATAATAAAAATGAAAAGAAATGCTATGATAAATGGAGAAGAGGTAACACGTATATTTATATCTAGATTAAATATCATAATGTTTCTAATAATTCTCCCATATAAACAGATTATGGCTAAGGGTCAGGTAGGACTATTTCTTTCTCTTCCTGATATAGTGCAGTGTTTTAGAGTATATGTGTGTGGGAGGGGGCGTCTTATGCCTTCCTATAAATCATCTGGTATTGTCATATATCAAATAAGTACGCTAGTCTGAATGGAATTGTGGTGTTTTTTTCTGGTCTAATATCTGTTTTGGCACTGCAGCATTGAATGATTAAAAGAAAATGCATGGTTGAAGTATTTCAACCAAGACTTCTCTCTTGAACAGTGGGATGATTGAGAGATGTAGTTATCTGTGCTAGTCTGAAGTCAAGAATCAATGAGTGAGTTTTTACACGTGGCTTTACTGGGTTATTCCCCAGGTTGTATTTTTCTAGCACTATAACATTGAAAGACAAAAAAAATATTTAATTTTGGAATTTTCCATTCTTTGATTTTGGTTCAGGCCTATATCTAAGTATGAATTATTTTTAGTCAGTCCAGGAAGTGTTGAACTCTGATCTACGAACAACTTTTGAAAGAAAATAACTTCACCTAACTTGTATGTATATAAAACTCACAAACTAGAGCTTTCAAAATCATAGAAAATTAGGATTGGAAGGGTCTTCAGGAGGTCATCTAGTCCAACCCCCTGCTCAAAATAGGACCATCCCTATTATAACATCTCAGCCAAGGCTTTGTTCAGCCTAGTCTTAAAAACCGCCAAGGATGCAGATTCCACAACTTCTCTAGGTACCCTGTTCCCGTGCTTTTCTCTCCTCCTAGTGATAAAGTTTTTCCTAATATCTAACCTAAACTTCCCTTGCTGCAACTTGAGATTGTTGTTCCTTGTACTGTCATCTGCCACCACTAAGAACAGTTTAGCTTCATTCTCTGATTTAAGAGAATCAATATATATTCTTAATTTCAGTGGATGCATCTACATGAGACACTCTACTGTGCATTTGACTAATCTAATGCACAGTAAAGCATCATCATCTGCACATGCACAGCAATTACTGCACAGTGTATTAGTCTAATGCACCATTTTCTAGTACCTGCAAATTGTTTCTGGTCAGCCGAGGCAGCAGGAGGTCACAGAGGGACAGGAAGAGCTGTCCCAGCTTGGTGTGATGCTGCCTGCCAGCCACATGGAGATCAGGATCCATTCCCATCTCCATGTGGCTGGCAGGCAGCTACCTGCCCAGCTAAGGCAGTTCTCCCCCTCCTGTCTCAAGGCTAGTCCAGTCTCCCCCCGCTGGGATGGAGCTGCCTGCAGAGATGGGACCGCTTCTTCCACCCTCTGGACTTCAGGGCTAAGCCCCTGTGTCCCCTGCCAGCCCTGGGATGGCACCCAGGGGAGCCTGGAGCTCCCCCTGGCTATTGCAGGGGGCAGAACAGAGCAAAAGCAGCCCTGGACTGGGCTGCTCCTGTTGGGCACAGTTTGCTCCCAACAGGGGTGCTCATGTAGATATATGCTGGGGAGTGTTTTAATGAGATTGAATATCTGTGCAGGCACATTAATTGCACATATAGATGCTCTCAGTTATAACATTATTGGAACTGCATGATTAAGGAAAAGGTGTGTTAAAAATCTTCCATTTCTGTCTTGCATTCAGCTCCTGCTTTAGGGCTAGATTGGAATATTGTATTATACTTTGGGCACATCTACACGTACAATCAGTCACAATTAAATCGTAACTGATTTTTGCAAGGTGTTTACACATGCAGGGACTTGGTACTAAAGTTAGTGGAACAGCTCCAGCGACGGGTGGCAATGACCTGGAACCCTCATCCCCATTGGGTCTGGTGGGCTCTCCCCTGTGTCCATATGTTGGTTCTACAGAGGCAAAAGACAGAAGCCTTATGTGAGATTTTGCAACATTTCAGAGATAAGATGCTATGCACCATGGGCAGTGTGCTGCCTGGCCTCAGATCAGGTATCAGCTTTGCACAGATGCCCAGAAACCCTGGTAAGCCAGGCAGGCCCAGGCCCAGGAAGCTGCTGCCTGCTCCTCCACATCCCTTCTTGTGCCCCTGGAGCTAGTGGCCTCCTTCTTAGGGCGGGTCTGGCCAGGCTACTGGCAGTACTTGCTGTCACACCTCCAGACCCTGCTCCCCCACCCCTCTCCTTGTAGGCCAACTGCTCTCTGCCTATGGTGCCCAGGCTTGGGGTGCATGGGGCTTCCAGACAACTGGGGTGGTGGGCTGGCCACCCCCCACACCTTTCCCAGAGGGGTTTTCTTTGGAGAGGTGCTTGGGGCCAGCCCCCCACCCTGCCCCTGTGCCCCTGCTGCCTGTGCCCTGGCCAGTGTGCAATAAGCTGTTTGTGCAGGTGGAGGGGTGACTGAACCACTATGCTCTGAGCTGATGATCCTCCCAGTGCCCCAGGCACACCTGTGTTCCTGGTTCAGGACTCTGAGCTATGATGGTGTGGGAGGCATGCCTGGGCTGCCCCACAACCTCTGCCACTGCTTGGAGAGCTACCTGTGGCAGTGCTACATATAGTTGCTCCCCGCTGCCAAAGAGGACATTACTACCAGCATCAGTGCCTTCCTTGGCATGTGAGAGGCCCATGCCCACCCAGCTGTGGGGACACAGGTTTTAGAATAAAATTTTGAATGGTATACTGCCTCTCTACATGATGCCGGGGTGGGGGGTGGGCACCCAGGGCCAGGAGTAGGGAGCAGAGCCTGGGGCAGGGGCTCAGACCACAGACAGAGGCAGGTGTTGGGACTGGGAGGGCCCTCCTCCAGTGCAGGACTTACCATATGTCCAGGGCTGGTGAGGCTGGTGGCTTGGCATGGGCCTCCCTGGCAGCAATGGCATCTGACTACACCTGGTGTTCATGGCCCATGGTGTGTGGGTAGGGTGGGGCACTGAAGGCCTAAGGGACCCTCCTCTGCTGATGTGTCACTGGATAGGGCAAAGACTCAGCCAGCCTGTCCCTGCTGGTGATACTCACATGGTGTGACCTGGGTCCCGGGTCACCAAAATACAGGTCAGCTCCTGCATAAAGGCGATGATCTTACAGGAATGACCAGAACGATGATTGTAGTCAGTCACAGCCATCCACTGTGCCTGCTTGGCAAGTTCTTGACCTTAATACAGCACTGCCACACCGACCAGGAGTGCCCTCACTTACTGATGCCATCTGGGAGGGCCTTATAAATGTGGGCATTTAAGCACCCGTCCCACGCAAACTGCCTCTGCATGTTGGCATGGCCCCAAAACACCACAAGCTTGTCAACCTCATCCCAGGACCAGTTCAGGGCCTGAGTGGTCAGCATGGTTGTGTGCACATGGGCAGGACCAAGGATCAATGGGGAGAATGATATTCTCATCCTGTGCCTGCTCTCTGGGCTCCCCCATGGCTGTCCCTGTGTGGCCGGGCATAGACGGTACTCAGATGCATTCAGCAGATGGGCACAGCGAGGGACTGGGAGCCACGTGACAAAGGCACTTTACCACAGCACCTGCAAAGTCAGGAGACACTGCTGGGGGTGAGCAGCAGCAGGGAGCAGGTGCTGGCCCTACTGCCAAAGACAGACAGCCAGCAGCCCTGGGGGGAATCTCAGGTCTGGCCAAGGGAAGCAGCAGGCTTCAGCTCTTTGCAGCACTCACCTATGGGCAAGTAGCAGTTCTGCAGAGGGAACAGGAGAGGCCAAGGCAGCCTGTGGCCAGTCCAGGGGGGCATGAAGTTAAACAGAACAGGCTCCCTGGTGTGTGTGCCTCAAGGCACAAAATGGCTGCAGGCTTTTATACCCTGCAGCTAGGGGCTGCCAGAGAGTAGCCCAGCCCTGGAGCAGGAGAGGTGGCCAGCCAGGAGCCCTGGGGCTGAGCTGAGGCTGGTCTTCTAGTGGCTGGGCAGACCCGGCTCTAAAGCTAGTGCGAGGTTGTGTCTACACATATGTTACTGCGCATTAACTAATCACAACTAAATTTGATACCTGCATGTGTAGACACATGACTGTACTGCACAGTAAACAAGGCTAATGTGCATTAACACGTCTTGTGTAGATGTGCCCTTTGAGAAGGGTCATTGAATACCTATACTTCCTCAGAAGCAGATGAGAAGGGAAATGGCTCCCCTCTTGCTCCAGGAGAGAGAATAGAAAACTCTTGCTGGTCTGTTTATTGATATAAACAAGTAGCATATTGTTTCCTGTTCTGTACCAGGTCAACTCAATGGGTTGGTGTATAGACTGCAAGAAGGCAAGGCTCAGTCCGTTCTCCCCTTTTCATGAACATGTGGTCATGCAGGACTAATAATGTGATGGGGCAGAATTACCTCCCTTGGCATTTCTCTGCTGTGACTTGAAGTCTGGGTAGCCCAACAGAACTGTGAGGAGTAAAGGGAGTAAAGGTGTCTCGCATCAGTTATGTGGTCCTCAGTACAGTGGTATAAGGGCAATTCACAGTTCTGTCCTGAATTACAATGTCTGCTGTTTCCCTCAGGCATCCTTTGTTGCACAGTTCTTATAGAGGATGTTCTCTCTACTATTGTGCATTTGGTTAGTGAAAATATGACAAAACCTTAGAAAAGGGTTGCAGTTTGGGAACGAAAGGTTTGTATCTTACCAGGACGTACATCTAGAGAGCTAAAATGTTGACTGGTAAATTAAATACTCCATGAGAAAATGTTCTGAACACATTGAGTAATGCCTAGAGATAAGTGCAAGGATCTTAAGCCATCAAGAAAGAAATTACTTTGTGAGATCTGGATATCTCTCAGCAATAGAAGACCATTCAATCACGGGTCACAGAAACATGACCCAGGTGATTTTGGGGGGAAAGATTTTGTCTGTAATCTTTTAAATGTTTCAGTAGTTGATTTAGTGAAAACTGTTAATTCTGCATGTTTAAATATAACAGTAGAACCATAATCAACAGAGTTCTTCTTCCTGGACTTGGTTTGTATTGGCCAAAGAGAGAAAGTCTTTGCAAATTTAATTTGCAGAGGACATGCCTTCACTTCCCCTACTTCCCCCTTCTCTGGGCTTCAGGCTAGAGATGACCAAACTGAATCCTATGGGTATACTGTTTCTGTAATGATGGAAAACCAGGTCTTAGCACATATAAACTTTCATCAGTTCCACAATTCTTCATAGCAAAAAGAGTGAATCTTTTTTAACCTGTAGGGGCAAATCAGGATGTGTAGTGAGAACAGGAAACCTAGTTCAAAAGAAACAGTTAATCCAAGGTTCCTCTCTAGCTCTTTTGCCTACTTTGGGTATGGACAGCAAATAGGAAGCTTCGTTGGGGTCCATATTCCTGAGAATAGGCGTAAGGTTAGTCCTAAATTCAGTTAGTATTTCTCCATGTCTCTTACATTTTTTTAGGATCCTTTCCATACATAGCTCATTTGCTAATTAAAGGGTTACAGTTCCCTTCCTTCCAGTTAGTAAGGATTCCTCTGCTTTTCTTCTCTTATTGTTAAAGAGGTAGCACATGCTGACAGACAATTTTTAGATAATCGTGAAACAGAACTAGCTTAGAACAGGTTACATTATGAATAATGAGTAGAGTTTGTTGTAAAATATGAACTTCCACAGACTAAAATATTTTCCTTGAAGAACCTTTTCTTCATCCCATTCCTTTTTAACTACTCCAAATGCATGGGCAGTAAAAAAAAAAAAAAAAAAAAGCAAACCCCCAAAAAGGTGGGGGGGGAAAG
>NW_005841981.1:52015-56101 GCF_000455745.1 Alligator sinensis | reverse complement strand
GGCCAAAATTTCAAATTTTCAACCAAAAATTAAAATATAATTTTGGTTGAAAAGCAATTTGTCATGAAAATAAAATTGTTTTAATGGAAAAAGAAAAGCAAAAACCTACTGATCAACTCTACTCAAGACCTGGAAGTGCAGAGGTCAGTTTGGTGTTATCAATATGCAGCTATTTCAGGGCTGCCTGTCTCTAGGTCTGAGAGTGATATCTCATTCAAATCAGGCATTGGCAGTGTCCGTGTCTCCGTAACTCTTTACCTATGACATAACATAGAATTGTTTCTTTTTTATCATAGTGATCTGTGGCTGTGCTGTTTGAGAAGCAGTGGAGTGGGCAATCTTTTAGATCCTTAGGATAAGTAGTTGTTTGAGAATACAGGGGACTCAACTTGATGGTCCAGCAGACCACTTCGAATACTACATTTCTTCAGGGTTTTAAAGTCTATGTATCTTGTCCCACCCACAAGATTACCAACCACTCCCCAGGGAGAAAAGAATGAAGTACAGCTGTGCAAGACTAAATTCAGGCTGGCTTGTGCACTATTTTTTTCTGCAGCACAGTGATGGTTTGACTTTTTTTTATACAGTATAACCTCATAAATCCGGGTATCAAAAATCCAGAATGCTCAAAAATCTAGCACATCGGGGAGTAGTGGTGGCCAGTCCCAGTGCAGCGGAGTGGGAACAGTGGCTGGTCTTGAAACAGCAGAGGGGAAAGCTTGCACATGGCAGCTGCCACCACCATTCACCGCTCTGTCTATGGCCGCTGCTCTGGGACCGGCCACCGCTCCCCACCCCGCTCCGTGACTGGCCGCTGTTCCAGTTTCAAAAATCTGGAATCTTAACATTTCCAACAGGTGCTCGGTCCCGAGTATGCCGAATTTATGAGGTTTTACTGTATTAAATAAAGCTAGTTAAGTTCTGTTGTTTTACTCCTTTGTACCTATTGTATTTGCATATTTTATTTTCTGGCAGCTGTAGTAGAGTATTTGTCTGTCACTAAGTGTGTGTATGTATGGGGTTGTACTAGGAGCTAGAATCTAATGTACTTACTTGCTTCTGAGCTCCTGCGTACTCATATCTAGAGGTGACTAGTGTACTGTAACACTTGCAGGGAAACCTTGTATTAAAGGAAGTCTGTTACATGATATATATATATATTTTCCCCTCGTTCTTCTAATCTGGTCTGGAGGAAACATTCTGTGGAAGTGAGAGAAAATTCCATTTCTGGAGCATTCATACAGACAGTATGATGCATGATGCATATTTTATGCTGCCACATAAAATATGTTCTCATTTGATCCTCTTTTTAGATGTGATAAAGCAGTTCTCTGTCCATCCAACCACCCAAATTCTCCTGACAGAAATCTTTTCTACATATTAACATCTGTTTAATGGGATCCAAGTGTGTGTGGAGGGGGGAGTTGTTTGTTTTTTTTCTGTTGACTTCTTCTGCATACACAAGCGCTTTCTGCTTTGCATAGTAGGCATTGTCTTGGTGATAAACCAATTTGTAGATGCACAGACCTAGAGTTCTTGTAGAGTTCTTGTAGAATCCAGAGACTATAGAATAGATGGATTCCAAAATACCGTGTCATACATTTATCTCTGTATTTAAAAAAAAAAATCAAGTCTCCTTTGTATTTGGATTGCATGCAGCATGTTGTGTTATTTCAGTGAAATGTGTTAGCAGTAGAATCAGTATTTTGTAAATACAGTACAGTTACTATCACCTTAAATGCCACGGGGGAGAGAAATTTACTAAAATAAACGGTTATAATGAGCAACATTTTAAGATTCAAGTAATTTATTTTAACATATATTTCTACATATCCTAATTCAACTTTATTAAAACAAGATCTGTGACTGGGTATAGAATTTCCATGAAACATCTGTTTAATTTATGCTAGCCAAGGTTCAAATATGTTCTGTTGATTTTTCAGTCATCCCACTCTTTTTCCATTTTCTCTCTTTTTTCCTGCTCTCCAGCCCCCCAAATTTGATGTAACCCGTCTGTTCTTAACTTGCTAAGGGATTTATGCTTGCATACTCACCTGACCTTTTTTCATGCCTGACCCTCTCCTGAACCCAAACATTGTGCTGAAAACTAGGAGTATCTAATAATTTGCATTCCCAATCCCTCATGAGCCAAATTAAGAATGGCAGATGTGCTGATCAGTACAGCACAACAAAGATTTTATGAAATTCAGTGACAATTAGCAATTTGTAGTGTTTAAATGAGTCATTTCTTAATACGAAAAAGGCTGATGTATTGTCATTTCTGCCTGTTTTTATCTTATGAGTCATACTCAACTCACTATGTAGCAGTGGCCATGATTAGTCCTTTATCGTATGGTAAAAAACTGTCAAAATTATACTTATTTCATGTTGTCTAAACATGCTTTTATGACCTGGATGAGTTTCATGTTAGTGAAGTCAGTGACTCTAATAAGTTCTCATGCTTCAAGACTTCAGTGCCCATGCTTCAACAAGGGTCAAGAAGGAGGTGTTTTTTCCCCTGGCGTATAATTGACCAGATTAATTCTGGCATGGTGTGTGTGTATTTATATTTTTCTTTGAAGTGAGAGAACTGGTCACAGCTGGGGATGGGGGACACCAGATGGAGTGGACTAGTGCCCTCAGGTGGTTTAGAGATTTGTCTTTCTTGCACATGCTCACAAGCCAAACTTAAAATAAATTTGGGGTTGGAATCAAATTCCCTAGGCAGATTGCCAGGAACCTTGGCTTTTGTTTTTGGTTTTTTTCTTTTGATGTTGTCTTTTTACCATCCTCTGCAGTATGTACCACCTGCTCAGATCATCTGGACAAAACAACAAGAGCAGGTATATGGGGCATGGGTGGCACCTTGGGCTCTCTTATATTCTTCAGTGGCATAAAACACCTCAGTTTCTTGAGAACTCAGTTGTTATAAATTCACAGAAAACTTTAGGATCAATGTAGGATGTATAGGTAAAATTTAAGTGCCTGTAATATAAAGATTATCTAATAATTTCTTCTAGCCTTGAAGTCTATGAAAGTTTGATACAAAAGATAGTCACAATCCTTGGTCTGTAAAGTTTTCAGGTAATAACTACCCTCTGAAGGTATGCTAGTGGAACAGCCATGATGAAATATTTTAATGAGTAATTTCTTAATCCATGTAGCAATGGATTAAAGTATTGATGATATCATGGGCTCAGAATAGTGGCCCATCCAGTCAGGCATCCCACCTCTGAAAACAGCCTTTACCCTACTGCGACAAATTATGGAACACATGACCTGTAGAAGAAGTTCTTCCAAACCACCATGACTTTGTGGTTGTCGCATGTCCAGAGGCATTTTTCATTTTATCTAATGTAACCATAGCTATTCTAATTAACTCTATAAATTTCCTTTATATTTCCAATATATTTTATTCATTTATTTAATCATTAAAGACACAAAGCTACCAGAAACCAAATTAAAATATTTAGTCAATCAATATTTACTGTAAATGAAAAGCCACTGGTGGATTCCAAAGTGCCACGTTCCACATTTATGTCTTTATCAATGGAAAATAATCAATCATCATAAAAACTGAACTATATGGAGCACTTTTTTTTATATCACTAGGGAATTTTGTAAAATAAACCAGAATTGTTACCAGCTCAGTCTCTTAATGTACTTCCTTGGTGGTTGATGCTGGCAAGTGTCTATCCCAAAGCTTCAGATTACTAGTATAAAGCCACAGGATCATAGCAACATCCTCCTTTGCTATTCATTCTCACTATAAAGGGAGTGTTCTGATGGATTCACTTGAAGCCACTGACTTCATCCCCATTCCTCCAAAGCATGATAGAAGAAGCAGCTCTCAGGAGTTACACTCTTCAGGGTAAAACTCCATCCTCCTGTATTGAGCACTCTTCTCCCTGTGTGTCGCATTGGTCTACTTCCTAAATTAACCCTTATTCTCTGGCTATCTTCTTTCTATGTGACTGACCTCCTGTTTTTGTCACTGGCATGACACTCCATAGAAATAAATGGGTATTATTTGTGTACAATATATGTTAAAGTTAGGCTTATTAATAAAGTTTATAGTTTTCAGCC
>NW_005841981.1:13896-51984 GCF_000455745.1 Alligator sinensis | reverse complement strand
CATTCCTGTACAATAAGAGCTTCCTCATCACATTTCTGCTAAATTAGTAGCGGGGAGTAAATCTGTTTTGTGGTATGTCATATTTTTTTCCAAGTAGCATTCCTGTTTCATTTGAATTGAAGACATCATAGCAGCAGAAGTCAATCATTATTTTTCCAAGTGTGCACTTGGAAAAATGGAGCTTTTAAAAACAGCTAATATAAAAATGATTCTTTGAAAATCTGTTTGCAGTATAGTGATCTTCTGATTAATAACCCTTGCAAATGTATGTTTGGTATACCATAAACATGACCTTTATAAGGACATTAGAAAAATCCAAATGCTGGATATGCCGGGTCAAAGATTTTTAAATGTCAAAAAGTGTAATGCGTGTAAAGTAATATGATTTTACAGTACTCAACTATTGATAGTGTATGAATTTTTAAGGCTACGTGGTTAAGATAGTTTAAGGAAACGTGACATTGGAGGAATGTGATATAGATTGACTCTTGTGCCTTTCAACTGGCTGCTCACCTGTAAGTCAACTGTGAAACCCATTTGGTTTATAACAATCTTTCTCTTGGGCCTTGAGTTAGATACAAGTCTAGTATGATCTAAGAGTTTTCTGACTGAATGCTATAAGAATGCATCAGAAGTATTCAGTATGGGGAAATCCCAAATGCTCCAACTAACAATGAAGAAGCCATTCTAGAGCCAAACAAAGAGCTCTCCGAATTTCTGCTACTACTGCATGTGCTGACAATACATGAGAAAGGAGTGGGGCTGGATTAATGGTTTGGCCAGAAATCCAAGCTAATGGACGAGATCTTGTACACTATGAGCCATCCTGTTCTGAGGTCTGCATTTATGATGTAATGTTTAGGTTGTCAGTGCATCCTATTATGATGCCAGTCCCAGAGAACCAACTCCCGCTGTAAGAGTTGAACATTTATTAAATTTAAATGGAACAGGGTCGAGTACAGACTGGAGCTGAAAGCTGCTCATAAAAGTTGGTAGACAAAAGTGATCAGTAGAAAAAGCTCAGTTCTTTTCCTGAATAGCACATCCTCTTCTGTCATCTAAATCTGATCAGTCTTCCATAACATGGCATTATGGTGTGATGATGGAAATGTTAGCATACTGCTACATTTGGGAAGGGCAGTTTTGCATCTCTAAAGTACACTTTCCTGAAGTCAACCTTTTTACTAAAGAACACTGATATTTAAGGAGGGGGTTGATATTCATAGTCAAGTATGAATATGTAATAGTTTGCTCAAAGAAAGGAGAATCACCAGAAGAGAAATTAGAGGAGATCAGTATGGTAGGGCAGACAGACCTCTCAGAATTGCTGCTTGTGGGTTGCTTACTTTCCAAAGTAAGACTGTAGCTCTTGCAAAGAAAACCTTATAAATGCAGAGTAAAAGTAATTAGGGCTGAGGCATCTGACTTTGCCGAGAGTCTGAAACAGTAGTTCTGAAGTGTGCACAGCTGCATTGTTTTCAATAGATGTTAATTAGCTCTGTTAATTTTGAGTTGCTCATCAAAGCATGCAAAAAATATTTATGTTATGAAGATCTGCACCAGTACTTCCTGCAGTTGCAGGGAAAAGGAATAGCCAAGAGCAGGTATCGGATGGATAAAGAGGGCCATGACTTTAGCCAACACATTAAAAGTTTTGATGGCTGGTGAGTGCAAGTGGTTCCATTTTCCTGAAGGTGTGGCTCAGCTTGCCAAAGTTCGAGAAACACTGATTTTTAATGAAATATTTTTCTTGTCATTTTTTAAAATCCTAAATTTGTTTCTCACTTAAAACTAAAGAAATATATGGTTTACTACAGTTTTTAATTTATATTAATGATGAATAAGTGTAAGGCTCCAGTCTTCTAGAAGGATGCTTCATAAATGTATTTCATTTCTTTTAGCAAAACATAAAACAAATATTCACTGTGGTTGAGAGAAAGGAATGAGACCAACTTCAGTCATAGTATAAGTATGTACAGCCTCCCTGAACTTATTGGAACTGTGCCTGATTGTCAGGGTGGAATTTGGTCTAAGGTTCAAAACAGGCTATTTTTTTATTATGTATGCAAACTGGTTCAGACATACTTATCCGTTGAGTTAATATACCATCTCTGAATAAGTTGCATTTGAATTTCACATCTTTTGTGTGTCCTGTGATAATTATTTCACATGAGTAATTTATCCAAAATATGAAAGTGTATCAGTCACTGAGGTGTATAGAAACATTACATGCAGCATACTTAAATTATTATCCATTTCTATATCTCCATTCTAAGTAAATATATATGTACATTTATCAGATCATGAAAAATCCTAGTAAATCTGCTCTAGAAATGGAAATTAGAGGATTGTTATTCAGTGGTTAGGGCAATAGCTTGGGTTTTAAGAAATCAGGGTTCAATTCCTCACTTTGTCACTAAGTGTGTGATCTTGAGCAAGTTATTTAAATTCTGTGTCGTGGGATATATATGGTTCAAGGCATTAGCATTCTGATACATGATGTACCTATTCCTTACCTGACGCATCCCCAAGCATGACCTTTGTGCCCCTCATAGCTTCAGTTCTTCATCTGTAAAATGGGAATTATCAGATTAGATTGTTACCCCTCAGAATTTTTGTGTGACCAAATGCCAGAACTGAGTGGAGAAAGGTCGTTCCATTTCACAAAAGGTAACAGATTAAAAAAAATAATTTTGTTTAGGTTGGAAATCCAGCCCCAAAGCTTCATACTTCTCAGCAAAACATAACAAATTGGAGCCCTGATTCTAGGCAACATGCCTGGTGGGCAGCTCTGAAGCTGTGGCCCTAGTGGAAATTGGGAATTCCCAAATCTCTAGCCATCAGTAGGTGACCTGACAGAAAATCAAGCAAGTGTCCAGTGGTTTCCTTCTGAGGTCACAATGCCTGGGTTCTTTCAGAACTTTGTCAATGTAACATTTCCATTTCAATTAATTAGCATGTGCTGCTGAAGAAAAAAAATGTTTCATCAGAATTTTTCTGATCATCTCTAATAAATTTATCAAATATTGTGAGCTACTCAGTTACTATAATAACAACACATGATAAATATCAGAAGTAACTCTTGTGTTTTCCTCCTCCTATGAAGTAAATCCTACGGCAGGTATGATTAAAAACAAGACGTGGCAAAAAAATTGCTTGGTACACGTCGCAGCTGCAGTGTATTATATATTGGGTTATGAGTTTGGATCCTGTTTTCAGTCGATGTGACATCTTATTAGATATTTAATATTGACAAATCATGTTCTCCATATGAACTGTGATATAGGTTTGCAAGGGATTTGAGTGGGTTTCCTTATGCTAGAAACAGGAAGGGGGGAAATTATAGTTAGCAGGTGGCACCCAAATCCTGATGTCAGCTTCCTGTTACTACCAAAGACGTTCCTTGCAGGCAACAAAGAAATGTGATTCTTTCATATATGTGACTATACAAGCAGAGACATTACTCTGTTAAAAATGTCTCTCTCTAAATGCAATGCTTGAGATTTGTCAACATGATGCCTTATACAATAATTATGAAAGACAATACTGTAAATCTAAGGATTGAATTAGAATACAGGGTCATAGATAGTAAATTAAAGGCATATTTTCCCAAAGCAAGTGCCTGACTTTACAAGAAAAATAAACACTATCTCAGGGCAAAATAATCCTCCAGATATCAACAGCTAAATAGTTTTTAGTGGTTTTTCTTTTCCCCCTCAAATAAATAGTATGTATACTGAAAAGTGATGTTTAGGTCAACCAAAACAATTCGTAAGTTCATGTAAAGTTGAATAGCTTCTACCCTAAAAAAAAAAAATTAAAAAGTCTTCTCCTGTTCTTTTAAAAGAATTTTGAACGTTATTTTCTTTTAAAGCTTAATGTTGTTTTGGATTTTTTCTAAATTTAATAATAAAAATAAAATAATTAAATAAAAGTAGATAAAAATAGAGAAAAGTATTTAATTTTGGGTCAAATAAAAGGTTAATTAGCATACTTTTTAATTGTGTTTGTGTTGCAGAGCACCTAGGTGCCCTCCTCCTAGAAGAAGGAAAAAAAGCTGCTAGGGAGCAGTGAGTGATGAGCCCAGCTGCGGGTTGCCAGGGCAACCAGAGGAGGTCAGCTGACCAGAAGGGGCAGGGCCTGGCTCCCTTATAAACCCTAGGGACTGAGACCAGAGGGCAGTTCCCTGCTAGCAGCCAAGGAGCTCTCTCTGAGGGAAGAGAGGAAAAGCCTGAATGCAGGAGCTGCGTCTGACACTGCTGCGGGATGAAGTATCCCCGGTAGGCTTGAACGTGGTTATAGCCGGGCAGCTTCTGTTTATGTTATAGCCCAGGGGCTTGTGTTGTGTTACTGTTTAATACCGGTGGTTTGGGTGAGGCTATTAGGGGTTGGAGGAGGCCTCATAGGGGACCCACAGCAGTGTGGGGACCCCAAGCACCAGCAAGGGCGCAGCATTCGGGGTGCACTGACCCCAGCCCCAGAGAGGGGGGCAGTTGAGAAGCCCCAGGAGGGCAGCGTTTGAGAAGCCCCAGTGCGGGTATGGTGAGCCCCAGAAAGAGGGCAGTTGAGAGGCCCCAGAGAGAGGGGCATGGATGTGAAGCCCCAGTGCGGGTATGGTGAGCCCCAGAGAGAAGGAGGCAGCACTATTGAGAGGAGCCCCAGAGGGAAGGGAGCAGCACTATTGAGAGGAGCCCTAGAGAGAAGGGGGGCAGCATTATTGGGAAGCCCTAGAGAAGGGGGGCAGAGCAAGGCAGGGCTGTGCAGGGCCCAGAGAGGACAAGGGGCCAGATTATACCAAGGCCAAGACCGAACAATGTCTATTCCATGTGCGAGGCTTGGGGCGTGGTAAAGGGATGGTTGGAGCCACGCAACCCCATAAGGCTAGGGTGCCCCTGCAGCACCCAAGGCAGAACAGTACCCACGAGGGGTCCGGGAAACCACGGGGTCTGAGTGTCCATCAAGACATGACCAAGAGAGCATAAAAGGCAGTCTTCCAAATATATTGTGTCATCAAAGACATGGCAGGAGAGAATTTGAGGGTGCCCTTGGGCCTACTTGGCACAGGAAGGGGGCGTTGAGAAGATCATGGCCCTCCTGCAGGACCTCATGCTGTGACAGTTTTTCTGAACCAATGAAGTTAATATCAATTTTTCACATAATTCTATAGCTCCTGTCTCATACATCATCTTCAAACCAGTGGTTTGCATCTATTATAACTGTTCCGTATGTCTATTTCTACCCTGCCGTAAGTGAAAACTAAAGGAAGGTGGCTTACCGGACAATGAAAGTCTTCTAAACTTAATGTGGTTTAACTTCCACTTCCAGAGGCAGAGAAGAAGGAACATGGAAAAAGGTAGCACATTTCACTCTAAATCATTCTTAGGTCCACTTCCCTTCTAAATATGTATATATTTTTGGTCTGCTCATATCCACAGTGATTCGCTATTAATGTTATCAACATCAAAGCAAAAGAAAAGCTTGCTTTGCCATATATTTTACAGGTGCCCAGGCTGTAATTCTTCCTTCCCATGAAAATGAGAAGGAGTTTGAGATGAACAAGGATAATAGGATAGGATTCTAATTTTTCTGGTATTGACTTTCACATATCCAATATTACATTTTCTGACGTTAACAGTAATTATACCATTCATTGCTGTATTTTGAACTTTTTTTTAATTTTCAAAAATTTTTCTTTTTGCAAAATGAAAAAGTCAATAAAGCATTTAAGACAAAAACAGAATTCAGATGTTTATATACTGCTAAAATATATAGAACCCTAGTATTATAAATGGCAGGATGTCAGATTTCATTACCAGTATGTTGCTGCTACATTTAGCCAAGTAACTAAACCCTAGTAAAATTTTCTAAGATCCATAGGGATTAATGCCAAGGATAAAATTAGCCAATTACATTTCAATATTTAAAAGCAAGAAACAGATTCGTGTCCATACACACAATTCAAAGGGTACAAAGCAAATTAATATTCTTTACATTAAGCATGGACATATTTTAATTAATATTGTAGAGTGAAAGATGTTTGGCATTTATGTGGAAAATATTTTATCATTTGTAGTTAAAATAATTCATCAATAGATACTATATGCTGCGGAACAGAAGTAATCTGAAGCTGCCAATCTAGCACTTCCTAAGAAAAGTGTCTATTGCAAAAAGAAGCCCATTGATGCAATGATAAGAAGGTTATTCAGAGCCAAATAAACAATTTAGCATTAAAAACATAAATAAAAGAATATGACCTAGCAGTTGAATGTCTTGGTAAATCAAATTAGTTTACAAGTCATATCTATAATTCGCATCCCATAGAACACCAGTTATTTTCCTATGGATCATAGTTCGCTTTTGATCAAAGAACATTTTTCTTTTGACTCTTTGCTTTTCTTTGAATTCCTCTCTCCAGTTTCTCATTCAAACTAAATGCAATGTGTTAATTATTAGTAAACAGTGAAAATTTAGTAGCTATTATGGGGTGCGTATACACATGCTTCAACATGTTCTAATTAGAACATATTGTAGCAGACTCGATTAATCTAATGTAATTAGAATGCTCACATATATTCAACATTCTACATCTCAAATTGGTAGCAGGGGTGCTTTAACTAAAACTAATTGAATGAGTTTTATTTAAAGTGCCCCCCCCTTGCCATTTTGAAATGCAGGATGCTGAATACATGTGACACTGTGGCGTTTTAATTAGAGCAGCTGTCCTGGAGTCACTCTAATTAAAATGTACCCTCCCACCCCATGTATAGACACTGAGATGGGCCGCCTATAATTCTTAATTGCTTGTATTTTATTTTTATTCATGAACCATATCTTTTGAAACACGTCAAAAGCACTTGTCTACATTGATGACTAAATCCATATGCAGTTTAAAATTTAAAAGTTAAACTGCTTTGGGTTATCCAAACCCAAACATTTCTAAATTTATAAAAGGAGAATGTGTACACCCCCCACCCCCTCCAAATCACTTTTATACTTTAAAATTGTCTTAGGTGATTTTATTGAAAAATTTTATAGGGGGAAAAAATATCACCCTTTGACTCAGACTCTGCATGATAAATTTTAGTTGCTAGGTAGGATGGGACCGACAGGCCATAAGGTCCTGTAAAAGAATACAGGGCTCTTTTCCTAAATCACCTTTGGCTCAGGTACTAAAACCCTCCATTAAGATTCAGAATCATTACAGATGAAGCATACCAGCTAATGGATCACTGTAGTTCCAACCAGGTTATAAAGGGGCTCTGAATGTTATTTTGGGCCAGAAGGAATTCTGATAAGAGAGGAAGGCCTTGGAGGGGATCTCTAGGAATAGCAAAGTTGGAGAGAGAGACCTTATGATGAGATTTACATTTTATTATTTTTGGTTTGCTAAAGAAACCAGGCTCCAGGATGAGAGTCAATTTGGACAGTAGTTTAAGGTCTGGTTGATCTGTTGAGATTGCAATATGTGCACAGCCTAAAAAAAAAAGGTTTAAAGAGTAATGAAGGAGTGAAAAGAGCATTAAGAATGGAATTGCTTTTTTATTTTATGATGGAGGAGTTGGTAAACGATAAAAGAATTTCAAAAGATTTAGATTAATAGAGTATGAGTTTAGAGTCCTATGCCCAGTTTGCATAGCACCTAAAAGTTCCAAATGCTTTGCAAATTATCTAAACTATTCGAGTATGAAAACAATGAGCTGGAAATCTCATTAGGACAGGCTTTTTGATAAGATATCTGGCTTCTCTACTAGAGTTTAAACCTGCCATTGGATAAAAGGACTCAGAATGCACAAGAGGAAAATATGTGGGAAAACAAGTAACAATTTCTTGTCTTTATCCATATCAAAGAATACAATGGCAGGCACTTGCCCAGTGTGTCAGCAAGGCTGAAAGATATGGGCATTGATCCATCATACCTATGACATAAGCAAAAAGTATTTTTGTACTCTAAGCAGCAAATAACTTGGGCTCTCCAAGACTTTTCTTCACGTCATTAATTCAGTCTTAAAGCAGCTATAGTAGCCATATAAGCACATTTATACACCTCTTCACATAGGAGTGACCTATACAATCTCAACTAAAGCTGCTCAGATTTCTTCAGTGAAACATTTTTTTCTGTCCAAAAAATGCTGTTTTTAAAATCGAAACTTTCTGTGTAAATGATTTGATATTTGACTAAATTCTGTTTAAAATGCAATAGAATAAAATCACAGATAAGATCAAAAAGTCCCTTTCTGACAGTATTGGAAAGAAATAGTTTATTCCTTAGAAAATTTGGAAATAATTTTACATTTCACATAATTTATTTTAAATTATGAAGATACAAAAGTCAAAATCAGCATGAAACTTGTTTTACTTTTATTGAAAGGAATATATTACTGAATAATAAATGATGTATTTAAAAAATATTTTTTCAGGAAATAAGTGCTCTTTTAATTTACATTCAATTCATAACCAACCCAAATTTAACAATTTCAGTTTCTGGTGGAATGGAATTCCAGGTTTTAACTTTAGACATATTCCCTAATCTTATCTCCAGGTAGGTATGTCTGCCCTCCAGGTGAACCATGCTCCCTTTTTTCTAATTTTGTATTTATAAGCAAAAAATTACCTGGTTAAAGGCATAGAAACAGGAATGTACAAACTCCTGCTGAGTTCAGAGTAGCATTTATTCATTTGAATTGTACCATATAGCATGTGAATCTTACTTGTAATGAGTGCTGTGCTCAGCATAATGCATACTTTCAAGACGAAACACAATATTGGCTGCTGGACATCACTTAAAATTACTGCAAAAAGAACTTTCTAGTGGTATGACAAAATATCTATCCCCCCCTTGAAACCCAGCAGTGCTTCAGTTCAAATGAGACTGGGGGAAGTTATTTGAACTTTTCAGAATCTCAGCTGTTTTACATGAATATAAGAAAAGGCAAAAGTTCAAGGTGAGTGAGTTTATTTTTTCTAAAACTGTTCACACATCTTTCCCATAGATGTGTTATCAGTCACTCTGGCTGAGGAATCATGTAATCTGAAATAACAAATGATTTTCTAGAGCTTGGTTCAAATATGGAGCCAATTAAGCTTTTAAATAACAGTATGCTTATCCTCTTCCTCTGAGTTCAGACCCCCGACATGAGTACCTAAGATCTCTGAGGACTTTTAATCTAATTTAGGCAGGACTTTCCTCTGCTGAATCAGAATATGACTTGTCTCCAAATACTGGAGTATTAACAGCACATTTTAATAAGCTATAATGTTGTGAGGATCACAAATAGCATTCGGCTAAAAAGTATCCAATTAACATATTTTTGAAAGAATATGAATACTCAGTGCCCTTCAGTTCATAGCAGGTGTCAGGGATAGCAAAAGATGGGAAATGCACCCTATGGGAAGAGCTAAATTCCATTTTTGAGGTATGTTCTAGTGGTTTTCAACCTTTTTTTCATTCACGGACCCCTAACAAATTTTGAATGGGGGCATGGATCCCTTTGGAAATCTGTGCTCTGCCTGCTCTGGGCTGCCTGCTGGCTCTGGGGGGAGCTGGAGCAGTAGCACAACAGCACGTGCTCTGCCTGATGGCTTTGGGCTGCCTGCTTCTGGTGCTCAGGTAGCCTGTGGCCATGGGGGAGCTGGAGCAGCAGCAGCACTAGCAGGGCTTTCCCTTCAGGCAGGGCCACAATCTTTACAGCCACTTTTCATGGATCCCCTAGACCTGCTCTGCAGACCCCAGGTTACAGACTGGCTATCTCCATCCATCCATACTGGAACTACTCCAGCTGTCAGTGGTAAATTTGCACAAATTACATCTTCATCTTTATGTAGTAACTGAAACCATGTAAATACTGTAATGAGTTAAGAATGCTGTTGCCAGTCATTATTACTCAACAGGAAAATATGCTCACGTTTATATGCTCACTGCTTTGACTACCATTTTGCGTTTTTTTTCCTTTCTCCTTCCACCTCTTTCTGTTTTTTCTTTACTCTTCCCTATGTCTCATATTTACCCTTTGCGTTTCCTGCGTACAATAATTCATCCTCATGAACTTTGCTGCTACTCAATTCTAGTTCTGCTAAATGACATACTTTAAAACAGTTACTTTTGATGTTTTGAAACATCATCATACCACTTTTGACTTAATGCCCCAAGAGCATGGTTGAAGCATGGACTGCCATGGGTTTTGTTTAACTTGGCTCCAGATGATCTAAGCCTCAGGCAATGTAGATCTAGCCAAATACTTTTTATTCTCTTTCTGTCTTTCTAAAAAATACTCTTGCAATTGGATGGCATTGTTCAGGTAACCAGGGCTCTGTCATGTGACAGGAAATGCTCATACTGTGAGATTACGGTACCATTACTAAGGATAATCAGAACCTTTATGTCTAGAGTTACTATTCAAATAGAATATCTCTGCTCTTTTGGACAGTTTCCAATCTCTGGTAAATCTACTGGTATCCTCTTAAAGCCATCCATTACTAGTGAGGCTTTACCCGGTCCAGAATCTACAATGGGCTTTAATCCCAACAAGCGCCACAAGAAATTTTTTGATTCTGACATAGTAACAATATAAGTAGCTTATGACCTGATGCTACCTTAAAGGTATCAAGACCTTGCAAATGTCCTGTGAACCTTTTATGCAGCCATATACTTACCAGGGATAGTTTCTCCGTTTGGCTGGATGTAGCTGGTGTGGCCTATCTGGTTGGTTTTTTTATATTCATTGTATAAAATTTCAATATTAACATGTTGAATTGCCATGGCAGATCAGACCAATAGCCTGGTTATGTGTCCTGTATTGTCCCGTGTCTCTGACTAGTCACCCCGTTGATTTCAAGTTCAGTGTAAATGGCCTTCATAAAGCAGATGATTAATAACTTTCTGTTGATATACAATGAGTGTGGACTTCTTGTATTGTCTTCACCATGAATCCATGGCCATGTTCAGTTTCTATTGGGAGAATCACCCAGCAAAAAACAAAAGTGTGAAGATATTCTAGACAGACATGGTTCCTTAGGTGAATTTGATATCTTTTATTAGACCAACCCAAATAGTTGGAGAATAGTTATTAAGCAAGCTTTCGGGTTCAAAAACACTTCGTCAGGCTAAGGAAGTTTCAGCAGTTGGTGTGTGCTCTTCCTGGATGGAATGAAAAATATTCTAGATTTTTTTTTGTCCCAGTGCAAAAACAGCCACTTTGGGAGAAATATAACCCAATTATGATGAGGTAGAAATTACTTCTGGGAGACTTTCTCTCAGAAGATTGAACATCTTCACACTTTCTCTCAGCTTAACTCCTCCCAGGGACTAGGAGCAGTGAAGCCATGAAGAAAGGCTCCTATGCCCTCTGAAGACCAGGGTCACCCAGTCCTAGAGTGAGAAGCAGGTAAGGGGTTTTTCCCCTTTGCTCCCTCCACTCTGCTCTCTGAGATTGGGCATAGATTCATAGATGTTAGGGTCGGAAGGGACCTCAATAGATCATCGAGTCCAACCCCCTGCATAGGCAGGAAAGAGTTCTGGGTCTAGATGACCCCAGCTAGATGCCTATCTAACCTCCTCTTGAAGACCCCCAGGGTAGGGGAGAGCACCACCTCCTAGAGTGGAGGAGAAACTGCTTGCTGCTCCCTGCCTGCTCCTTAGGCAGTATTCCTGATTTGGGGAGTGGGTGAAGGGCTTGTTTGGGGACAGAGAAAAAGCAAGGCAAAGCTCCCAGCCCCAAGATGGGTAGTTCCCCAAGCTAGGCAAGCCTAGTCCAGGAGAAGAGTAGAGTAGCCATTGCTGCATCCTGCCTCTTCCCCAAACTGGGCCCTATCCAGTTCAGGGAAGAGCACGAGGGCTTTGCTCTAGTGCTTCCTCCACTCTGCTCCAAAAGACTAGGAGCAGAATGGAGAAGGCTGCTTCCTCAGACCTCAGTCTTTCAGTGCTGCTCCACTCCCTGCCAGAGACTGGATCATCCCTGTCTCAGGAAGATGCAGAGAGCAGGGGAGAGGAGGCAACTGCAGGCTGAATGCCCATACGGTCCCTCTTCTGGAAAGATTTCTCCCCTCCCATAAATGAGCATCTGTTCATGGCCTGTGTCTGTACCTTAATCTAAGGCCTAGTTCTCTTTACTGTTACACTAAAGGAAATCAATAGTGACTCAAAGAAATCAGCGATGTTACCTAAAGTAAAACCCTGATGAGATTAGAATAATAGAAAATTAGGGCTTGAAGGGACCTCAGGACATCATCTACTCCAACAGCCTGCTCGAAGCAGAACTAGCCCCAACTAGATCATCCCAGCCAGGGCTTTGTTGAGCCAGGCCTTAAAAACCTCCAAGGATGGAGATTCCACCACCTCTCTGTTCCCATGCTTCAGCATCCTCCTAGTGAGAAAGTTTTTCCTAATAGCCAACCTAAACCTTCTTTCATTAGGATGAAACCTAAGTTAATACTTTTGGTTTACTAGCAGTTCATGCGTCCTTTCCATCGGTGCTTTAAAGCGTTTCAAAAAGGAACTGAAAAGTCGGCAAAAAATGTGGTTTTTGATCATTTGGCTCCAGCTGCTTTTATACCTGGAAGCAGAAATGCTGATAGCCTGCTATGACTAGTTAATTAAATCTTGTATTGTTAGCCCTCAGTTAAAAGTTGCGACCCCGGTTAGCAGCTTTGCTGGTCAGTTCTGGACAGATTTAGTGTATTATTCTGACTGTTCTTTCTATGAAAAATATGTTACTTGTCTACAAAGTGTGTGTGTGTGTGTGTGTGTGTGTGTGTGTGTAAGGCAGGCGGAAGTTTCCGATTGTTCCCCATTACATGTTCAATGACAGGACAAAACTTTGCATTTTCTGGGGTGTTTTTTAAATGTTTCTTGGACTGTCACCAGCAGGTTTTTACAGTCTGCTGTCTGCCTCTCAGATTAAAAGAACACTGGCATATTTTAACAGTTTCCTAGGATTCAAACAGTCTTTAATTAACAGTGAATTCATGTTTTGGAATGTAACCAAAACATGGGAGACATTGGAAGCAGAAATTGAGTTTGAAGACTCCCAGCTTTCAGTCATCTGGATTATATTGTGATCCATGGCAAGAAGCAAACAAATAAGTAAAAGTATGGTCCATTGCAAGCAGGTAGCTGCTTGTTGGTATGCCAAGGAGAGTTCCTCATTTACATAATGTTCCCACAGAACTGTTCATTGGTAGCTTTAACAAGGAGGAGGTTTTGTCTTTTCCAGAAATCTGAATCAACCTCACCTCCCACAAAAGCAAAAGTGTTTACCAGTACCTTTCTAACTGCAGTAGTGTTCAGAATTGCAGCAAATGCTGAATTTCCTCATTTTATAGTAGTATATTTACAACATAACTGTATTGATCAACTCTTGAGCCAGTAAGTTACTGTTGTCTGTTGGGTTTGGTTTTCATTGTAAAGTTGTTAGATAAATGAGCATTTATTAAGTCAAGAGAGCAGAAAACTTATAAACAGTCAACAGCTGAAATAATTTTTAGCGCTTGGAAAAACTTTTCCAAAGTTTTTTTAGAACCAAATTGACGTGGAGATTCTGAGTAAAGATGTTCCTCTCTTTCCCCTTGAAGGTGGTACATGCCAGAGCCCTGCTCTTCCCGCCCTGGTACGTCCTCCAGCCCCACCTTTGCAGCCGTCGCTGGATATTAAACCATTTCTTCCATTTCCTTTGGACACTGCAGCAGCAGTCAATCTCTTCCCCAACTTCAATGCAGTAAGTATAATAATGATGAATTTATGTCCATCCTATTGATTTATAAGCCTCAGTAGACACAAAAAATCTTGAAGTGGAATGTTTTTATATTCACTCAGGATATGAAAAAAATTTACTAGATTAGGTTGTGGTACATTTGTTACAGAGGTGGATCCAAAATGATTAGCTCTCAATAAAATGATAAAACAAAACACAAAATACTCAAAGTAATAAAGTAAAATGAGGTTGAAAATACTGTCAATACCAGGTACATTTAGGGCCTTGTTAGATCTTATGGTGTAAGATGACCAAATGTTAATCGATTTAATGTTGTTTGGCTTACTGGAGCTGTCACATGGTAAGACAAAAAACCTGTTCTGACTTTCCTTCTCCTACACAGCTGTGACTTGCCACTAGAGACTTGGCGAGCAGGGGCAGGACTAGGGGCAGGACCAGCTTACTGATCCCACTGGGCAGACAGCAGGCCCACCACTGTGTTAGTTGCAGTGAGAGCAGAGACATGGGGGAGCAGTTTCCCTGGGGCTCTCTGGTCTCACTGAATCTGACACAGTGGCTCCACGCTAAGAGCAGAGCTGTCAGGGCTTGTGCCTGGTGGCACTGTTGTCAGTGCAGAGCCACTGTGTCAGTGTCAACGAGACCAGAGAGCTCTAGGGCTGCAGCACTGGAGCTTGCTCACTCTGAACTCCAAGGGGCTCAATCCTTTTTTATCTGAAGTTCAGCCACCTCCCACACCATTGCTAGCAGAAGCAGAGCCAATATGGGTGGCAGCAGGAGGCACCACAGCTGCCAGGCACTCCAGGGCTGTGGCACTCGCTCTGCCCAACATCCCTGTGATGTGAGGTGCTGTGCCAGCCCTGCTGTGCCCTGGTGTCCCTGCTTGTCAGGAGGGAGCACTTCATTCTGGGATACTGGAGGACTTCAACTTAAGCAGAGTAGCTGTGGGAAGTAGTCACATGGCAATGGAACAGGAAAAAAATTAGGTAGATCATAGGTAAAAGTATACTGCATTAATGTAACTTTAAGCTGAATAGCGTGTGCTTTCAGTTGCTTAAAAGGTGTTAACATGCATCCAGTCCAGGGGTTAAGAGCTCCGAAGCTGCCTAAACTTTCCATGTAACAAGGCCTTTCCAGAGTACTATATCGGAGAATAAGTTTAGCATAATGTTCTTCAGCATAGGGTACTTTCATTTCTCACTTCTGAGAATAAAGTGGTGTAGTAGCATAACTAGAGTGGGGTGGGATGGGCACCTGACTCCGGTGTCAAGTTAGGAGGGATGTTGGAATCACTCCCGACTCCTGCAGAGTTTGTACCCCAACAGCATACTAACGCTGGGAACTCCAAAACAGTTTTTGGCTGCTGCTGCTTTGACAGCCACAGCTAGGGTGGGCAGAGTGTGTGGCAGCAGCAACAGCTCAGCCAGGGACTGTTTAGGAGTTCTCAACATGCGTAAGGATGCTATGCTTCACAACTCTTGCAATCTGAGCACTCTTCTCCCGCTCTCAGAAACGCGCGCCTCTTGCCCTCACTCTCCAAACCTGTATGCACCCCACACAGCTTTTGGAACCATGCTTCCCTTAGGGTTAGTCATGGGTATCAACTCTGCTTGTTATGCCACTGTAATAGTGTATCTTCAGTAATTTATTTTAGGCTATCTATGACTTTAAAGATGATCTGTCACATTTTGAGCCATGTGCACTATGTCTAAAATGTTTCCATTTTTTTTTTTTTTTTTTTTTTGGACAAAGAGGCTCTTTCCTGATCTTTCCATTTTTCTTACTTTTGGCTGAGGTAACTAATATATCTCTGTACAGTGCAAAGCTGCCGTACCTTCTGCCTGAGACAATTAATGCAATTAAGCCACTATAAATTCATTTTAAGTTTATTATTGCATTTACAGCATTTAACCCCTTTCTGCTTTACTGAAAGCATTACAGTACCAACTGTAGCCCCTTATATTGCATTCGAATAACACGTATTGTAAAAGAATTACAGTGAGAAAATAAAGAAGAGGTGGACATTTTTATACCAACAAAAAATAATTCCAGTTTACATATTTAAAATTTGTAATTAAAATGAGTCATAAAATAACAAGGACAAGTGCAGAGTGCTACACCCAGGGCACAAAAATATCCAGCACATCTACTGGCTGGCAAGTGACCCTCTCAGCAGCACAGAAGCAGAAACAGATCTCAGAGACATAGTGGACTCCAAGATGAACATGAGTCATCAGTGTGACAAAATCATCAGCAAAGCTAACTGCACTTTATCATGCATCAGCAGATGCATGACATAAATTCAAGGAGGTGATACTTCCCCTGTATGTGGCATTGGTCAGACTGCAGTTGGAGTACTGCATCCAGTTTTGGGCACCATACTTCAAAAAGGATGTTGATAGACTCAAGAGGGTCCAGAGGAGGGCCACTCATATGGTTAGGGGCATACAGGAGAAGCCCTATGAGGAGAGACTCAGGGAGGACCGAGTTAGGGAACTTCTGGAGGGGCTGGACATGTTCAAATCAGCAGGTCTAGACTCTCTCCACCCCAGGGTTCTGAGGGAATTTGCAGGGGTTATCATGGGGCCCCTGGCATGGCTTTACGAGCACTCATGGTACTCTGGCCAGGTGCCAGAAGACTGGAAGAAGGCCAATGTGATCCCCATTTTCAAAAAAGGGAGAAGGGAGGACCCGGGCAACTATAGGCCCATTAGTCTTACCTCGGTCCTGGGGAAGCTCTTTAAGAAAATTATCCAGGAGCACGTCTGTGAAGTACCAGCAGGGGGGATGATGCTCAGGGCAACCAGCATGGTTTCATTAGCAGCAGGTTCTGTTAGACCAACCTGATTGCCTTCTATGATCAGGTCACAAAATCATTGAATGCAGGTGTCACATTGGATGTAGTCTTTCTGAAATTCAGGAAGGCCTTTGACACTGTCTCCCACCCCATTATCATTAAAAAAACTAGGTGACTGTGGTATTGAAGCCTACACAGTCAGATGGATCACAAATTGGCTGAGGGGCCGCACCCAGAGAGTGGCGGTGGACGGGTCATATTCAACCTGGAGGGATGTGGGCAGTGCAGTCCCCCAGGGCTTGGTCCTCAGGCCCGTACTGTTCAATTTCTTTATTAGTGATTTGGACAAGGGGGTGAAAAGCACCCTGTTCAAATTTGCTGACAACACCAAGATTTGGGGCAAGGTAGGCATGCTAGAAGGGAGGGACAGGATACAGCTGGACCTGGACAGGTTACAGGGGTGGGTGACTGAGAATAGGATGGGATTCAAAACTGGCAAGTGCAGGGTACTGCACTTGGGCAGTAAGAACCATCAGCATACCTATAGGCTGGGGAACTCCCTTATCATTGGCACAGTGACAGAAAGGGATCTTGGAGTGATTATTGATTCCAAAATGAACATGGGCCACTGGTCAGGCCACAGCTGGAGTACTGTGTCCGGTTCTGGGTGCCGCACTTCAGGAAAGCATTGAGAGGGTCCAAAGGAGGGCCACTTGCATGTTCCGGGGACAGCAGGGCAGACCCTATGAGGAGAGGCTATGGGACCTGGACCTGTTCAGCCTTCACAAGAGAAGGCTGAGAGGGGACCTGGTGGCCATCTATAAACTCACCAGGGGGGACCAGCGGGGAATGGAAGAAACCCTGTTCCCCCGAGCAACTCCTGGAGTAACAAGGAATAATGGCCATAAGTTGTTTGAGTGTAGGTTTAGGCTGGACATTAGAAGGCACTACTTCACAGTCAGGGTGGCTAGGATCTGGAACCAACTTCCAAGGAAAGTGGTGGTGGCTCCTACCTTGGGGGTCTTTAAGAGGAGGCTTGATAATTACCTAGCTGGGGTCATATGAGCCCCGTATTCACACCTGCCCAGGGCAGGTGGTTGGACTTGATGATCTAGATAGGTCCCTTCCGACCCTACAACTATGAAACTATGCACCTGGACCTGTTCAGCCTCTGCAAGAGGAGGCTGAGAGGGGTTCTTGTGGCCGCCTACAAATTCATTAGGGGGAAGCAGCAAGGGATCGGATATGCTCTTTTCACCAGGGCACCTCTTGGGGTAACAAGGAACAATGGCCACAAACTGACAGAGAGCAGATTTAAGCTAGTTATCAGGAAAAACTTCTTAATGGTAAGCGTGGCCAAAATGTGGAATGGGCTTCCAAGGGTGGTGGTGCTCTCCCCTACCTTGGGGGTCATTAAGAGAAGGCTGGATAGGCATCTGGCTGGGGTCATCTGACCCCAGCACTCTTTCCTGCCTAGGCAGGGGGTCAGACTTGATGATCTGTTGAGGTCCCTTTGACCCTGGCATCTATGAATCTATGCTTATACTTCAAATAATAGCAGCACTTAGTAATTAAATATTAATTTACTTGTTTTGATGTCTTTAAAATAATTCATACATACTGGGCGTGTCTACACAAGACACTCACTGTGCAGTTGTTACTGTGCAGTCATTTAGTACTTGTATAACCAAATATTAAATAACTGTACAGTAACTGGCATTACCACACAGTAGCATCCCGGTACGGTTGCCTAGTGATGCTTACTGTGCAGTAGCTCAGTAAGCATCTGCACAGTAGTGTTGCACAGTACTGTTGCACAGTAGTGTTGCATCACAGCTTATGCCCAGTGACATTACTGCACAGTATTAACGAGATGCTGAACAGTAAGTGTCTCATGTAGATGTGCTCACTAAATAATTATAAATATAGTTATGTTGACCTTTTATATGCAAACCAGTTAACCAAAATACACACTAAGGGAGACCCCAGAAGTAATGTTACAAGCTGACGAGCATAGCATCCTATCTAAGCTGTTTAGAATCTTTTTTTTTAATAAGCCTATCAAGAAAAATGCCTATGTGGAAATGAAATAATATTTTACAAAATGATTGTGTGTTTGTAACTGTTACAATTAATACATTATGAAACCATAAGAGAAATTAACAACTTGACTTGTTTTTTTCTTTTGCTTTGTGGTTCTTTCTTGCATTTAACCAAGTGTGTGACATGAGCCAGCTATATTCTTAGCTTTTATTTTTGTCTCTTTTCCTTAAGTATCATAATTTCTGTGTTGAATGTTTTAATCCTAATTCAAGTATAATTTAAATTATGGATCTTCCCACCAGGTTTATTTTGTTCTTTACCCCTAAAACACTCTCCTACCATTAGTTCCTTTATTGCAGGGGTGGCCAACCCACGGTTCTGGAGTCCAAACTTCCAAGTCCACACTGAGTAATGTGCTCATTGTGAGCAGTCGCGTCACGGGATGTGACGTAATGGCTATGGAAGTTGGTCACCATGTGCTTGTGCAAACATCCATGGAGATGCTTATTAACTTCTGAAGAGCTACATGTGGCTTGAGAGCTGCAGGTTGACCACCTCTGCTGTATTGCGTACTTCCCACTCCCATGGATAGTTTCTGGACTGTTTGCCTCTCCACTCATCCGATGAGCAGGAACTAGAAATCTTAGTGCGCAAGTCTTGAAGTTCATTCTCATTTAGTATTGCTACTTGTGCATCTGCTGTATTACCAACTGAATTTGCCTTTACTGAATACAGCATTTCTGAGAATGAGGTTGTGATCATCTGGACTGCTGCCCTCTGTTTCCTGTCATGCTCTACATTGAGCATGTGCCTTATTGAATAACTCTTACATTCTACTGCTGTGTGCTGACATGCAGCTTCATACTTCCTAGCCTATGGCTCTATCAGTATAGTATTGAACATAGCTACATTTAACTTGTATGCTTGAGTTGGGTAATGGAAACCTGGTAACATGCAGCCTAACTATGGAGTTTAGTGCATTTCTAGAAATTCTTCCCAGCCTGACAGCTGCATCTGATATTATCAGCCCAAGGAGAAGGTAGCCAGATTTAACTTTAAACAGGGCATTCTGACAAGTACATGCACTAAACATGAGAGAAAGTATGAGGTTGGACCAAAAATGCTATCCTAAATGAGAAAGTTCATTTATGATTACATTTTAGCAAATGTCTATATTATTTTATATCCAGTCACCTGAAATATTTTTAAAGAGGGAGAACCTATCTCAAACATCTCTGCTTGACTGTAACTGCAGTAATGTCACTGGAGAAAAAAAAGTGGTCTCTCAGGTAAACAGACTCCAAGTCATTTAAGACCTTATAAGGCAAAAACCATTACATTAAAACTCTACCCAGAAATCAGCTGGTGATCAGTTCACATCATGGTGCAATTGTGCAGTGTACTCATAGAGAAACACTTTAATTAACAAGCAGGTCACACTAGTCTCAGCCCCTGAATTCATATATGGGGTGATATTAGGTGACTTTAAGGATCTAGGTGAACTAGATAAGAAAGCAATGTAGAGATAGTTATAAAAGCAATTTACAGTTTACTTACCTGGTGTATTCTCTAGGGCAGGGGCTGTCATATATGTGTGCAGTGCCTAACACAAAGGGGTCCTAATCTAGATGGGGTTTAGGGAGCAACTGCAGTATAACAGAAAATAAGAGTTATCTTTTATGTCATTCTTTTCTCTGTATTTCAGCAAAATCACCAAAGGAAAATTCTTTTGTTTGACTTTATCCTGATTTTATTCTCAGAGCCAAAGCAGTTTCTGATGGAAATAAGAGAAATAAACTGAATTCTGACTGACCCCTGGAAGGCAGGGCCAAGAACAGGTTGGAACATGTTACCTAAAGAAGTGGTGGAAGCTCCATCCTTGGAGGTTTTCAAAACCCAGATAGACAAAGCTTTGGCTGGGAAGATCTAATTAGGGATTGTCCTGCTTTGAGCAGGGGTTGGACTAGATAACCTCCTGAGGTCTCTTCCAACCTGGGCCTTAGAGAGATTGGTGAAAGGAGACAAGGAAAGTCAAGTAACCCAAAAAATGCAACGAAGATATTTTTGTATGTTGAAACCATTACGTTTTATAAAGTGACATTTTCAATTTTTAAAACAAACATTAAAACACTGTGCTAATTAACAATCTGGTTAGCTAAACATTTGTAGGCGCTAGGTTCTTAATGGTATAACAAATGTGTACCTGCAAGTTGTGTGTAAAAGGAAACTGTAACAACTTGGCCATTTAATTGGAAGACAATCTGCTGCTCTGCAAGCCCTAAAAATCTCCTCTCCTCTCCTCTTCTCTCCCGTCCGTCCGTCCGTCTGTCCTTTCTTTCTTTCGTCTTCAGTTCAGTATAAAGTTAGCTGATAAAAAAACTGAGTATAGTTTTTACTGAATCTGCACATAGAGGTTTAGAACATATTTATGTAACTTGTTGATCTTTTTTAATTTAAAGGCAGCTTTCTGAGTGGTTAAAGGGAAGAAAATTATCTGTGCAATAGGAAAATAATGATAAAGATCCAGTTCTTAGAGATGTTTGAAAATATTTAGCATACATTTGCTATTCTCCACACTTCACACTTTTCAAGTGAAGAGTCTTTGTGTGTTTGTCTTCTTTCAAAATGCATTTTTAACTATCTAAGAGGTGAAGCCTTAGGAATATTAACTTAAAATATTTTCAGTTACTGCATGAAAAACAAAAACAAAAAAAATCAATTTCTTCAGTTTCTATTGTTTTTCATCTAAGGATAACAAAAGTCCCTACAAATACTAACTCACACTTTTGTGGATTGATTATGTGAAAGATACAGCCCATCGGCAAGATCTGGTCTGTAGAGCCACAGAATCATTGGAAGTCCCATATTATTGGAAATACTTTAAAGTTTTTACAATTAGTGTTAGCCACATATGAAATTTACCAAATGAAATCTGAGTATGCATATCACAATAGTTTTTTCTGTGAGTATGTTGTCTTCTCAGGTGCTGTACCAAAGACATTTTGACAGAATGCTACCAGAAAGTAAAGCCATGATAAAAGAAAACAAAATGGCTTAAGTTTAGTATGAATCAAAAGAGCATTGTTATATGCCAACATGTTAATCAGAATGAAATCTATGTTGTCACTGATTTTAGCTTAGTTTAAAAGCAAAAGAACTTTGTCAGGTGAGTAATTACAATGCACTAATTTTTGTAATTTGTCTGGAAAAAAAAAGCAAAGAACCTTATTGCTTCTGGCTTGCTTTTTGAGACAAACAGATAGAAATCCTTAGGCTTATGCTATAAGCCTTTTGCAGTTGGCTTTGAAACGGATTTTTGTCTTACTTTTTCACATTGTGTGGTAGTACAGATGAATTGTGAGCTATCTATATTTGTCTTCATCACTCACTGTTCAACAGAAATATTTGTTAAAGTGTTTGGAAAGAATATACATATACATTGCATAGAGTTTGAGTGAGTTGTGGAATAAAGTTATGGTTCACAAATTCTTTTTTAGGCCATAGTTTTTTTCACTGGTCATGATATTTAATCAGCTTGCCGACAAAAAAGGGGGATCTAGGAATAAGCAAACAGAACAAAGTCCTGAAGACAGACATTTTGACTTAGTGTTTACAAAATATGAATGAACCAAGGTCAATTTGAAATATTAAATTATTTGTGCAAGCCAGGTTTGTATGCTATACATAAAATCTTTAATCTATGCCCTGCATTCTACCTGCACTGTATGTGCCATAGTGCAGATCTTTTTCTATGGCTGCAAAGCACACAGCTCAAGAAGGTGGTGCAAAGGCAGATTTTGTGCTTATCCAGTTCTGAGTTAATGGTGTGTGGGTCCACTTACCTACTGCAACTTAGGCTATGTACAGACATTCAGTTTCTCTTGGCAGAGTTGCTACTCTCCCAGAAGAGATCATGAGTGTAAAGATGTTTAGGAATTTTTCTGAGAGCAAAAATGGCTGCTCCAGGAGAAAAACGACTTGGAAACAACTAGGGTAAAAACACTCCTGGGAGAGCAAATGTCTGTATACTAGAAGCACCATCCTCCATCATTCCAGGGTGCTTTGTTCTCCCTCCCCCCAGGGAGACAGTGTCTCATGCAGGCTTGACTCTACTGCTCCATTTGAGTAGGGAGCAGAACATACCCTCTTCACAATCCACACAAGGTGGTACAGGGAGACACAGGCAGACCCTGAGTAACCTGGGTCAGCCTAATGGGATTGTCCTGTGCACAGTTGCCATCTGTTTCCAGAAAGACTGAAGGAGACTGCAGAGCAAACTGAGATGTGTGTATAGGGGCCCTCTGACTACTCATTGTAAGCACTGCTTTTCATAGACTCAGCATTCCAAGAATCTCCAGGTTTAGCTCTCAATAAAGGTTTATCTTACCTGGAGAACAAACCCAGGAATTCTCCCAGATCACTTGAATATATATATATGCAGCCTTACAACAGTTAGTACCAGCATCCTAAAAAAGCCATAACCAGTATAAGAATATTCCTTGGGCATGCATGGATGAAATCAGGAAGGCCAATGTGCATTTGGACTTGCAGCTAGCAAGGGATGTGAAGGGTAACAAGAAGGGTTTCTACAAGTATGTTAGCAATAAGAGGAAGATCAGGAAAAGTGTGGGTACATAACTGAATGGGGGAGGCAACCTAGTGACAGAGGATGCAGAAAAGGCTGAAGTACTCAGTGCCTTTTTTGCCACAGTCTTCACAGGTAAGGTCTGCTCCCAGACTATTGCACATGGCAACCCAGTTTGGAAAGAGGGTGAGCACCTGACAGTGGCAAAAGAACAGGTTAGGGACTATTTAGAACAGCTGGATGTGTACATGTCCATGGGGACAGATGCAATGCACCCGAGAGTGCTGAGGGGGTTGGCTGATGTGATTGCATAGCCACTGGCCATTATCTTTGAAAACTCATGGTGATCGGGAGAGGTCCCAGACAATGGAAAAAGGCAAATATAGTGTCTATAATAAAAGAAAGAAGGAGGATCTGGGGAACTACAGACCAGTCAGCCTCACCTCAATCCCTGGAAAAATTATGGAGCAGGTTCTCAAAGAATCAATTTCTAAGCACTTAGAGGAGAAGAAAGCAATTAGGAACAGTCAGCATGGACTAACCAAGGGCAAGTCATGCCTAACCAACTTGATTGCCTTCTAGGATGAGATGACTGGCTCTGTGGATATGGGGAGACCAGTGGATGTGTTGTACCTTGATTTTAGCAAGGCTTTTGATACGGCCTCCCACAGCATTCTCCCAGGAAAACTAAGGAAGTATGGGCTGGATGAATGGACTGTAAGGTGGATAGAAAAATGGCTGTATCATTGGGGTCAAATGGCAGTAAGCAATGGCTCAATGTCTAGTTGGCAGCCACCAATCAAGTGGCATGCCCCAGGGGTCTGTCAATCAAGTGGCATGCCCCGGGGGGGGACCATTTTTGTTCAATATCTTCATCAATGATCTGGAAAATGGGATGGAGTGCACCCTCAGCAAGTTTGTGGATGACACCAAGCTGGGTGAAGTAGTAAGGTTAGGATTCAGCGAGACCTAGGCAAATTGGTGAATTGAACCAAAAGAAAGGCATCATAGAGCAGGCATCATAGTCCAGCCACTGGCAAGGATATTTAAGCACTCGTGGCAGTCAGGTGAAGTACCCAAAGATTGGAAGTAGGCCAGTGTGGCACCTATCTTCAAGAAAGGGAGGAAAGTAGATCTGGGGAACTACAGGCCAATCAGCTTGACTTCAATTCCTGAAAAGATTTTGGAAAAAATTATTAAAGAAAACATTCTGACTCAAGAAGTCTATGGGCCAACAACAGGTAAAGTGCTGCTCGACTTGGTACTGGCAACATGGGATGACCTAATCAGTGGCCTAACTATCAAAGAGAAGCTGGGTGACATTGACCATGGGCTGATCACCTTCACCATCTGCTGTAAAGATGGCAAGTCAGTCAGCAATACAGAAGTCCTTGACTTCAGGAAAGCTGACTTTGACAAGCTCAGGAGGTTTGTCAGTGAGGCCCTAAGGGAACAGGACCCAAAGGGGAGGGGAGTTCAGGAAGACTGCTTGCTCCTCAAGGGAGTGATCCTGGATGCACAAGCAAAGTCTATCTCATCTCGGAGGAAAGGCAGCAAAAGGGCACAGTGGCCCCCTTGGCTCTGCAAGGAACTAGTAGACCTCCTGCATCTAAAAAGAAAGACCTATAAAGGATGGAGGACTGGATCCACCTCCGAGGAGGAATATTCTGCACTGGTCCAGACCTGCAGGGAGTAAACCAGGAAAGCCAAGGCTGCGACCGAACTCCAACTAGCTACACGTATAAAAAGTCCTTTTTTAGATATGTGGGGAGCTGGAGGAAAAGCAAGGGAAACATTGGACCCCTGCTAAACTAGATGGGACAACTGACAACCAACGCTCAGGAAAAAGCCAACTTGCTAAATGGGTACTTTGTGTCAGTTTTTCACCAGTCCCAAGGGACTGCCCATTACAGGATGGGAAGGCCTGGGTGAGGGAGATTCCTTACCCTCCATCAATGCTGACCTTATGAAGGAACACCTTGAGAGGCTGGATACCTTCAAGTCAGCTGGCCCTGACAGTTTACACCTCAGGGTACTCAAGGAGCTGGCAAGCATCATAGCTCAGACCCTGGCATGGATCTTTGAGAACTCCTGGCACTCTGGTGAAGTGCCCGAACATTGGAAGAAGGCCAATATAATGCCTATCTTCAAGAAAGGGAGGAAAGTGGATCCGGCAAACTATAGGCCCATCAGCCTGACCTCTATCCTGGGGAAGGTATTAGAAAAGATTATCAATGAGGCCATTCTTAACAAACTAGCCAATGGCAACATCCTGAGTGATAGCTAGCACGGGTTTCTTGTGGGTAGGTCTGGCTTGACCAATCTCATTTCCTTTTATGACCAGGTGACTCATCACCTGGACAAGGGAGAAGAGATTGATGTCATATATCTTGACTTTAAAAAGCCTTCAAGCTGGTATCCCATGATCACCTCTTAGCAAAACTGGCTTACTGCAGCCTCGGCTTTCCCATGATCCACTGGCTGGGGAATTGGCTCTGTAGTCGGACCCAGAGGGTGGTGGTTGATGGAAGTCAATCGTCATGGTGAGCTATAACCAGTGTACATCTGTCCACCTCAAGACTCTGTCCTTGTGCCTATAATATTCAACATCTTCATTAATGATGTGGACATTGGTATCAGAAGCGGACTGGCCAAGTTCACTGATGACACCAAACTTTGAGGTAAAGCACCGACACCTGAGGACAGGAGGACTATCCAGACTGAGCTTGACAGGCTCAGGAAATGGGCAGATGAGAACTTGATGGTGTTTAACACCGAAAAATGTAAGGTTCTCCACCTTGGGAAGAAAAACCTGCAGCATCCTTATAGGCTCGGCAGTGCTACACTGGCTAGCACTATGGACGAAAGGGACTTAGGGGTCACGATTGACCTCAAGATGAACATGTGCCACCAATGTTATGCTGCAGCTAGTAAAGCAGGCAAAACACTGGCTTGCATCCATAAATGCTTCTCAAGCAAATCCCAGGACGTCATTCTCCCATTGTACTCGGCGTTGGTGAGGCTGCAGCTGGAGTAATGTATCCAGTGGATACAAAAAGCATGTGGAGAAGCTCGAGAGAGTCCAGAAGAGAGCCATGCGCATGATCAGAGGTCAGGAAAACAGACCTTGTGATGAGAGGCTGAGAGCTATGGGGCTCTTCAGCCTGGAAAAGTGCAGGCTCAGGGGTGATATGGTGGCTGCCTATAAGTTTATATGGGGTGCTCACCAGGATCTGGGGGAATGTCTGTTCACCAGAGCACCCCAAAGGATGACAAGATGAACAGTCACAAAGTCCTCCATGACCGTTACAGGCTGGACATAAGGAAGAACTTCTTTACTGTCCGAGTCCCCAAGGTCTGGAATAGACTGCCACCAGAGGTGGTTCAAGCACCTACTTTGAATGCCTTCAAGAAGTCCTTTTTCAAATATTTTCAAAATTATATATTTTGAAATATTTTGAAATTATATATTTCAAAAAGTCCTTTTTCAAATATATTGGGAGGATGAAGAAGGCTCCGGGTAATGTGGGGCCCCTGCAGGATATGCGGGGCAATCTGGTGGTTGCGTCAGAGGATAAAGCGGACCTCTTTAACCAATTCTTCACCTCCGTTTTCTTGTGCAGGGACCGGGACTTCCCTGCTGTGATAGAAGCCGGACGCGAGGGGATCGCCTTCAGACCTCAGGTTGGGGAGGACCGGGTTAGAGAGCTTCTGGAGGGGCTGGACGCGTTCAAGTCAGCGGGTCCGGATGCTCTCCACCCCAGGGTGCTGAGGGAGCTGGCTGGGGTTATTGCAGGGCCCCTGGCACGGCTCTACGAGCGATCGTGGTGCTTGGGCCAGGTGCCAGACGATTGGAAGGTAGCTAATGTGGTCCCCATCTTCAAAAAAGGGAAAAGGGAGGACCCGGGCAATTATAGGCCCGTCAGTCTTACCTCAATCCTGGGGAAGCTCTTTGAGAAGATCATCAAGGAGCACATTTGTGATGGGCCGGCATCAGAAATGATGCTCAGGGGCAATCAGCATGGATTTATTAGGGGGAGATCATGTCAGACCAACCTGATTGCCTTTTATGATCAGGTCACAAAGGCCATGGACGCAGGTGTCGCGGTGGATGTAGTCTTTCTGGACTTCAGCAAGGCCTTTGACACCGTCTCTCACCCCATCCTAATTAATAAACTAGGCGACTGTGGCATAGATGCCTACACAGTCAGATGGATTGCAGATTGGCTGAAGGGTCGCACTCAGAGGGTGGTGGTGGATGGATCATACTCGACTTGGGGGGAGGTGGGTAGTGGAGTCCCCCAGGGCTCGGTCCTGGGGCCTGCGCTGTTCAATTTCTTCATCAGCGATCTTGATGTTGGGGTGGAAAGCAACCTGTTTAAATTCGCTGATGACACCAAAATTTGGGGGGAGGTGAGCACGCTAGCAGGGAGAGAGAGATTGCAGAAGGATCTGGATAGGTTACAGGGGTGGGCAAACAGGAACAGGATGTGTTTCAATACGGACAAGTGCAGGGTGCTGCACTTGGGTAGTAGGAACCAGCAGCACACTTATACGATGGGGAGCTCCCTACTTGAGAGCACGGAGGCGGAAAGGGATCTTGGTGTCATTATTGACTCCAAGATGAACATGGGCCGACAATGCGAGGTCATGGTTGGCAGGGCTAACCGGACCTTGTCGTGCATCCACAGGTGCATCTCGAGTAGAGCCAGGGAGGTGATCCTCCCCCTCTATGCGACGCTGGTCAGGCCGCAGCTGGAGTATTGTGTCCAGTTCTGTGCGCCCCATTTCAGGAGGGATGTGGACAACATGGAGAGGGTCCAGAGGAGGGCCACCCGCATGATCCGGGGACAACAGGGCAGACCCTACAGTGAGAGACTGCGGGACTTGAACCTATTCAGCCTCCACAAGAGAAGGCTGAGGGGGGACCTGGTGACCGTCTATAAACTCACTAGGGGGAACCAGAAGGGTTTGGGGGAGACGCTGTTTCCCCTAGCCCCCGCTGGCATAACAAGGAGTAATGGGCACAAGTTGATGGAGAGGAGGTACAGATTGGACATCCGAAAAAACTACTTCACAGTTAGGGCGGCTAGGAGCTGGAACCAACTTCCAAGGGAGGTGGTGCTGGCCCCTACCCTGGGGGTCTTTAAGAAGAGGCTGGATGCCTACCTGGCTGGACTCATTTGAGTCCTGTTTTTGTTTTTAGGGTTTTTTGTTGTTCTCCCGCCCTGGCGGGGGGTCAGGCTAGAAGATCTATTAGGTCCCTTCCGACCCTAAAACTATGAAACTATGAAGAGACATTTGGATGTTTATCTTGCTGGGATCCTATGACCCCCTGCTGACTTCCTGCCCCTGGGGCAGGAGGCTATACTCAAAGATTTTCTGAGGTCTCTTCCAGTCCAAATGTCTATGAAATCTATGAATTCTAGACAAACTGGCTGAGGGCAACATCCTGAGGGATTGCCAGCGTGGGTTTGTTGCAGGTAGGTCTTGCCTGACCAATCTCATTTCCTTCTATGGCCAGGTGACATATCACTTGGACAAGGGAGAAAAGATTTGGCGCCATATATCTGGACTTTAAAAAAGCCATTGATCTCATGTCCCATGATCTCCTCATGGAAAAATTGGCCAACTGCAACCTTGGCTACATCACAGTCGGATGGCTGGGGAATTGTCTCCAAGGTCGGACCCAGAGAGTGATAGTTGATGGAAGTGAATAATCATGGCACTCCATGACCAGTCGTGTCCCTCAAGGCTCCATCCTTGGACCCATACTCTTCAACTTCTTTATTGATGATGTGGACACTGGTGTAAAAAGTGGACTGGCCAGGTTCGCCAATGACACCAAGCTTTGGGGTAGAGCATCCACACCTGAGGATAGGCTGGTGATGCAGGCTGACCTTGATACGTTTAGAAAGTGGGAGTATAAAAACCTAATGACATTCAGTATGGATAAATGCTAGGTACTCCACCTTGGGGGAAAAAACCTGCATCATACTTATAGGCTTGGCAGTGTTACGCTCACTAGTACCATAGCCGAAAGGGACTTCAGGGTCATGATTGACCACAAGATGAACGTTAGCCACCAATGCGATGTCACAGCTGGTAAAGCAAACAAAACTCTGGCTTGCATCCGTAGATGCTTCTCAAGCAAATCTCAGGATGTCATCCTCCCACTGCACTCAGCCTTAGTGAGACTGTAGCTAGAATGCTGCATCCAATTTTGGGCTCTACAATTCAAGAAGTATGTGGAGAAGCTTGAGACGAGAGCCACACACTTGATCAGAGGGGATGGGAACAGGCCTTATAAAGAGAAGCTAAGAGCCCTGGGACTCTTTAGCCTCAAAAAGTGCAGGTTCAGGCATGACCTGGTGGCAGCCAGATGTGTATATAAGGTGTGTACATCAGGATCTTGTGGAATGCCTCTTCACCTGTGCGCCCCAAGGGATGACAAAGGCCAACGGTCATAAACTCCTCCAAGACCGTTTTAAGCTTCTTTACTGCCTGAGTCCCAAGGCCTAGAATAGACTTCTTCCAGAGGGGTGCAAGCACCTACTCTGGCCACTTTTAAGAAATGATTGGATGCTTATCTTGCTGGGATTCTTTGACCCTAGCTGACTTCCTGCCTCTGGGACAGGGGGCTGGACTAGATCTTCCAAAGTCCCTTCCAGCCCTAATGTCTATGAATCTATGAAATCTCATGAGGTTTAATAAGGACAAGTGCAAAGTCTTGCAATCAGGGTGAAGCAATCCCATGCACTAATAGAGTCTGGGGACTGACTGGCTAAGCAGAAGCTCTGAAGAAAAGGACCTCAGGGTGATAGTGGACAATAAGTTGAATATGGGCCAATAGTGTATCCTTGTTGCAAAAACGGCATACTGGGTGCATTAGTAGGAGCACTTCCAGCAAATAGGGAAATGATTATTCGAATCTATTCTGGACTGGTGAGGCCACATCTGGATTACTGTGTCCAGTTTTGGGCCCCCCACTATAGAAAGGTTGTGGACAAGTTGGAGAGAGTCCAGAAGAGAGTAACAAAAATGTTTCAGGGCCTGGGACACAAGACTTACGAGAAGAGGCTGAGGGAACTGGGTTTTTTGCATCTACAGAAGAGAAGGCTGAGGGTGGATTTAATAGCAGCCTTCATCTACCTGAAGGGTGGTTACGTAGAGGATGAAGCTATATTGTTTTCAGCGGAGAACAAGGAGCAGTAGTTTCAAGTCACAGCAAGGGAAGTTAGGGTTAGATATTAGGAAAAGCTTTCTCATTAGGACTGTAACAGGCTACCTAGATAGATTGTGGAATCTTCATCTTTGGAGGTTTTTAACACAAGGCTAGACAAAGCATTGGCTGAGATGATATAGTTGAGGGTAGTTCTGCTTTGAGCAGGGGGAGGTTAGTCTAGATGACCTTCTGAGGTTCCTTCCAACCCTAGTTTTCTCCAATTTGGCCATTCTGTGTGTATATGTATCTGTTTTTCCCTCCTATAAGTGTTGTCCTTTCTTGCCAACTAACCAGTAAGAACTCTAGCAAGCCTTAGCTCAAACCCCAACAATGATGTTCTTGTAATTTTACTCTAAATGTTCCCTTATGTTTTGGAGGCTCTGTTGGCCCTGTTCTTGGAGCTGTTTGAATTTTATAACAGTTTATTTCAATGATTTTCTGCTGTTTTGTTTAGGATTATGCTCTAGTTAGAGAATTTGACGGTCTTTTGTGCTTATGAAGAACAGCAAGGACCTGTAGCCAGATGAACGGCAGGAATCTTGCAGCCTTAGAGGGGTTTATTCATGGGCAGAGCTGGGGGAATATTGAAAGAAAACTTCCATGAAAAGTCGCTTTGGAATTTAAATTACATTCATATCAACTCCATTCACGTTCCTTCTGTTTTCGCTTTCTGTGGAAATTCAGGTTTCTCGCATGAATACTCTTGGGAAATGAATTTTAAGATCATATTCAAATATTTTAGGTTTGTGTTTTTTCTTCCTTGCACAGTGTGCTACCTCTGATATTTTTAGGAGAATGCCCTCAATACAGCCAGAGTACAGTTCTTTCATTTGCATCTGTTTCTTCTTTGCCTCTTGTGTCAGTGTCTTTACAGCTCACAAAGGGCCAAAATTAACTAATTTTTTCCACTAGGCAGATTAGTTGCATCATGCGGCCTCATTGATTGTCCTCATTGATGTCTCATTATTGGTGGCATTCATGGGTGCCTACTGAAGTTGCCAAATGCAGGTTGCATTCATCCTGGAGTTGTGTTTGCTAGCAGAAATGTTCTTCATGAAGCAGGTTAAGTATGTGGCCTTCCCACTCTTGTATGTTTCTCCATTCTGTATTGTCAGTATATTTCTCATTCAAGTGTGGCTTACTGGTACTTTATTGTTGCTCCTGCTGCAATTAACGCTGGACCAGTGAGAACTAATGGACTTAGAATTGATTCTGCTTTTTCATATGAGTGAAATAGCCTGTTGAAACCATTCCTTGTATAAACTGTTGTCCACTACTAAATTACATAACAAAAGGATTTTGTATCTACTAGATTGTAGAATTTCAGTCCAGTTATAAGGCCTTTTATTGAGCAGTAACATGGGCTTGATTTGATCTGTGAAGGTGAAAATCCACAGACACCATTTTCAGTTCCTGAAATGAAGTTGATGGGGTATCTTTTACTTTACTGCTGTAGTTTGTTTATCTAAACAAAACAAAAAAAAGTGATCTGAACATTTCATATGTTTGTTTCTTTAACTGATGATTAGTAATAGAGAAGGAATAAGGCTTTCCTAGTTATCTCATACTGCCTTACATTTATCCTAGAGGGCACTGCACAGTGGGTTGGCAGATAAGTAGCTATCTGAAAGTCATAGCATCCTATGCACAGTGGCAATAGCACAGCCCTTTCTGGGGACTGAGAGTCCCTCAGGCTCTTTCTTTGCATGCAAAACATTTTCAAATAGGAAATTAAATGAAGTGCTCTTCAGATTTGTCAACTCTTAATGAGTGTAACAGCTTAAAATAAATTTTAATAAAGCATTTTAAGTAATGTTTTAATCAGCTGATGTTTACACCCTTTATCTTAATAGAGCTCAGATGAAAAAGATCAATGATTATTTTATTCTGCAAAGACTAAAAACGTTAATGAGTAGTATAGTAAGTATAACTCATAAAGTCTACAGTTTAAATATGATGATTATTAACCTGTTTTTAAAAGGCTGCTATTAAAGGGAAAAGAAATTACTTAAAGAAATTGTTAGAGTATTGTAGTCTGAGGAGGAAAAAGAGCGAAAAAAATTCTAAATAAATAATATTTTTGTTGATAATACAAACATTCACAGGGACTTTAAAATAAGAAACAAATCTTCCTAGTATCTAGGCTTGTTTGCATTGCTAACCTAGATGTATAACTAGTTTGTTAAACTTAATCACAACCCGTACTTTGTTCTTTATGGAAAATTTTTCAACAGCTAGACATGGCAATAAACATTCATGTGTACAGCAATTTACTGATAAAAATATATTTGTGAGCACAATTACCTTTTTCTGTGCATGTATATAATTTGGAATATTAATTTAGTCTAAAACATGTTTCCTTCCATTTTGACAAATAGACGATTTTCCCTTCCCACTGTTTTTAAACCACAGGACTTTTGGCTAGCAAATGAGACATGGTTAAGAGTCATTCCACGATGCACATTATGATGGAATATTTCTATTGTGTCCATATTCTGTCTAATTTATTTTATTTTATGATATTTTTGATAAGACAAGACAGTCCCCAAAGGTTATGTGTTGAACTTGTACAGTAGAATTGAGATTTAAAACTCCAAATTCTCATGCAACTGCTGTTTTTCCTGGCGTCTTGCCTTTGGCCTTGCTGACTGCTTCACGTAGTGCTGTGTAAATATATCTAGACACATGAAATTAACAGTCAAAATAATTCATAATTAAGAGTACAAAAGACCATATGTCTTCTGAAATCCACATTTCTCTTTTAAAGATATCATGGTCAACACTCATCATTGCATAGTAAAATCATTGCCCTAACGTCTTTAAAAAACAACAAATTAATGGAGTGCTATAATCCAAGCATTGTGATTCATAAATGAGACATCAGTGAATTAAAAAAAAAATAGATTATATTATACATGCCTATTTAACCTTTTTATCAAGAGGGATGACAGTGTACTTAAGGAACTTGACAGCTATTCTACACAGTGATGAGCTCTGAAGAGTAGCCATATCTAAAGTGGAACAGAACAGCTATTAAAAGTCCAGGACAGGAAGTTAACTAGTCTGTAACAAAATGCAAATACAAATAATTTAGACAGCTAAAATTTAGTTTACATAAAATATCCTTTTGCTGGACCTGGAGGTTTAGGGTGTGGCATGCATTGCTCACATTGCTGTGAAGCAACTTAAAATTGGTAAATCTGACTAGCTGAATGTAACTGTTATAGTAGAATGTCCACACTGTCAGCTCTACTTCAAGTGGCTTGGAGAGTTGTTCTAGGAAGAGATGATATCGCAAAGACTACCAGAAATCCCTTGCTATCATAACAGCTACTTAAGCCTATGGGTAGTTCATATGTAACTTAAAGGAGCCCTGGGGTTGCTCTGTTGCATGAAGCTGGGAAAATCCATAACCATCCTTGAGTTCAAGAAACCGGGAACATTGCCTAAAGCCATTTTTGTCCCTCAGCTGCAGCCGATGATCTAATCCTTTTATTTTTTCACAGTGTCATAGAGACTTTAATGACTGCAGCTAGTCAGTAGCTCAGTTATTTTTGTCATAAAAAATATAGCATCTCTGATAACCTAAACTAGTTCTGATTACCAGTTTATTGCTTACTCAGTGTAAATTACGTATAAACTCACTACTTTTTCTAGACCCTTATGTCTTCTGTCAGTGATGTTTCTCAAATGCAGGTCTCACCTGACTTGGCTCAGATAATATGATACGATGTGGCCAAATTATACTAAAGCAGATGGTCTGTCAGGCTAGGTTCAGATATTCAAAAAACCTAAAGCAGAGTTGATCTAAGTTACATGGTTTTCTGTACGCCGCGTACTTTAGATTGGTAGTGAACATAACACACATTCGCCCTTTGGTGGTGGGAGAAATTCTTAGACCGGGTTCTTCAATATTTAAACCAGTGCTGAACTTCTGTTCTGTTACAGGTATATACAGGTATAGACCATTTTTGTGTGCCAAACATCTGTTTTCTTATAGGTATAGACCAGTTTCCGATCACTTATACTGGTAAAAGTGTAATGTCTGTGCCTAGCCTGAATGTCAGTACCTACTTTGAGTTTGCCCACTATTGCTTTATCCCAGCCTTAAGGTTATACTTCAGTGTATAAGGGCAGGGACATAGCTAGGAAAAAACCTTGGAGTTACCTGCCTTTGGTCAGAGGTGCTCTGGTTGGGAGTGCTGGTTTTAAAGCTAGGGACGGAATTGCTCATTGGCACTCATTTTAAGAGAAGCAACTGCAGTAGAGGACACAGAGAGACTGCTGAGGAGTACTAGATACATGAGCTGCATTCTGCCTCTACAAGCACCATAAAGGCCCACTTCCCTCATCCGCTGCCAATGTCCCCCTGTGCCCTCCACTGCAGCATTAAGGGGAAGAAAGCATGCATATAGATGGCAAGGCTCCCTGTATACTTTGTTGGCTCTATACTTGTTATACAGGTATTTTTACATAGGAATCCTAAGGAAGCAAGGATTTTTCTTGCTCATCTTTACTGATTAAGCATTCCATCTCAGTTCATAAACATTCTGCCTACTGCCGAGGTCAGCAACCTATGGCTTATGTACCGAATCCAGTGGCATTTGGTGCTGGGGGCTTTGCCCATGTCATGCTGCTCTGTGGCTGGATGTTGTGGACCTTTCCTGTGATGCACTGCAGCTGGATGGTGAACAGAGTTGATGATGGTGAGCATCAGTGGTAGCAGTTGGGTCCTAGCACTGGCCTGACTTGGACTTAAGCTGAGCCATTCTGGCCTGCCACCAGAAAAGGTTGCTGATTGCTGGCCTATTGAGTTTTCCTGAATTTATTCTTGATATTGTACATTTGGTGAAGATTTACAGGTGGCATCTAACACTCATCTACCAAGAACTGCAGAGACAATTTACATCATACCATGAGGCCCCGTCTATACCTGCATGGCAGGGGGCATGATTGTGGGTGTAGCAGGCCACGAGGGGGTGCTCCTGCACTGAGCCACCCACCTCACTGCACCCAACCAACTTCCAGGCTCCAAGTGCCTCCCTGGGATTGCCTCACGTCTATCCAAACCCCTTCCTGGAGCACACCTGCTAGCCTGGGGGTAGTGCTGCCACCACCCAGGGTCTGGCCTGATCCTGGCACTGTGCCCCCTGAGAAACACAGGCCTAGTAGTCCTTGAGGGTACTCGACCCACTTCAAGAACTTGGGGTGGTTCCCTCAGTCTGAAGCACAAATAGTGGTCTCCCTTAGTCAGCCGAACCAAGGGGACCCCAAGACATAAACTAGACCCACTCCCAATAAGTCTCGCACACTAGCTACAAAGAAGAACTTTATTGGTTACAAAGAGTAGGTTTGGAATAGGGTACAGAGTAGGGAATAGGCAGTATTAGAGAAATCCCTAGAAATATTAGAGAAAACTGGCATGGCTGGGTAGCCTTTGATCACACATCTGAGTTACTGCAAGCTATATATATATAGTTAGATCTCAGGTAGCTTACTCACAAGTATCATCCAGAGGCAGGAGGAGATTCCCTTTGAAGGCAGGCAGTTCATTGATCATGAGTTTCAAGAAAGGGAGCAAGTTTCAGATGGTCCACCTCTTCTCTTTCTGAGTTTTCATCATGGCTACTCCTCCTTCTCCTGGGCAGTTCTTAACTTATATAGACCTTATGTTCTCATTTACCTGGTCCAGTAGAGGCCAGCACCTGTTTGAAATGGTTCAAACCAATTCAAATGCAGTAGAGGCCAACCAATTTGAAATGCATCACTGGTTGCCACGTAGACTGACATTGCTCAGAACAATAGGGAGCCCAAGCCCTTCACCCAGGTGTGTGATGCTAGTCACATAGGCAGAAGGAGCAGGTTTCCCCCCTCCTTCATGAATGTATCCAACTCAGGTTACAACTCAGGGTTACCTATAGAGCCCATGGGATGTCTGCCCTTTGCAGTGACCATGTTAATGAAATTGTCACATAGCAGAGTTTTTGGGGAGAGACAGAGGTGGCATTCTGCCACTGTGGGATCTCACATTAGATCCAAGTGCACCTTATTTCTGGTGCAGGGGAAGCCCGGGTTCAGGCTCCCCCAAGATGGCTCCCTATGCACTGGCAAGAAGCAGGTTCCCATGGCTGGGAGCCCCTTTGCTGAGAGGCTCCCAGCCATGGGGGCCATGCACAGCCAGGACCAAAATCCCCATCAGTTGCAGGGCTCTTGGTTCTGGCTGACAGTGAGGTGCAGCTGTGGCCATAAGCCCCATGTGGACTGAGGGTTTCATGAACCCCCAGGCCTTGGGGTTCATGGCAACTGCATGCCCTAGGCCTTGGGAGTTTCAAGGTGCACCCTTGCAGCTGGGAGCCCTGTCTGCTGACTGGGCTCCCATCCCCAGGGGAGACCCTGCTGCACATGCAAATTAAAGCTTGATAGCAACCAGCTATAAAGTTAGCATACATTTGAGGTCTGACTTTATAGCTGGTTGGAGCTTTTTTATCATGTGATAGATACCTTGCATGTGTCACTGTACTTAAGGTAACTGCACAATTAATCAGTTAATTGTGCAATACCTGTAACATTTAGGGGGCCTTAGTATTAGCTCCATTGGGAACCTTTGGAAGCTGGTATGCTCTGTGTTGGAAGGGTTAAAAATGAATTATTAAAAATCTGTTTAAGAAAAGACAAAAGGTTGGGAGGTGTAACTTGCAATAGCAAATAGCAAGCCATGCCATATCAAGTCTAAGCATTGTTGTTAATTGCATATGCAGGCAGGGTGCCATGAGTGCATGATAGCAGGGAATGGATAAGGGAACATCCTAAATCCACTATGTAGCTTATATTTTATGTTTGAAATCTATGGATTTGCTAATTGCACGAAAAAGCAATGTTACTGATGTTGCCAAAAGTCTGCGATGACAAGGATATACCAAAGGAATGCTGCCAAAACAGTGCCCTCTGGGACTGCAGTATTAGCACTGGGAAGCAGCTGGTGGTTAGTAAATAACATAGGCAGGTTTCTGGTAGAACAGTCATGAAACTGATGAAGAAGAGCCTATGAGATGTAGGGTATATAGAGAAGGCCAGAAAAAAGAGGGTAAAATGCAGATAGAGGCTTGACTACTAAAGTACCCAATGGGCGCATCCATACATGCAGGCATGTGCTTTTGCAGCAGCTTAAATAGAAGCGGCACAAATTTGAGCCAAGGCTTTTTGCCTCAGCATATGTGACCAGACATGCACTTTGCTGTGGGGCAAGTTGTACCGCTTGGGGCAAAATAACCCTGCCCAGCTCCTCTGCAGCTGGTCCCAGCAGTATAAAAACCTGCCCTGGCCAGCAGCTCATGGCTATGTGCCCTCAGAAGTGCCTGGCCACTTGGTATCTGGGGATACTACCCCTTGTGCCAGATGGACTGCCAAAGCAGCATCACCAAAATCACTTTTTAAAATACCCCCAAATCCATGTTCTTCCACAAGTAGAACAAAAGACCATGATAGATAGATAGATAGACAGATAGACAGAGAGAGAGAGGGATCAGAGGGAGAGAATAGGATCGATCAGTCAGGCAATGTTTTATTGCTATATTTACAAGGTTAAAGCAATTTGGAAGCCTACCAGTGTCCCTATCAACATAATAAAATAAATTCTGAATATCTATATACCTCAATGTTTGCTTTTGGATTTCCTATCACACAATGGGTGTGTGGTGGGGGGATGTGGGGTTTGCAGGAGAGAAGTGGAAAGGGG
>NW_005841981.1:0-13850 GCF_000455745.1 Alligator sinensis | reverse complement strand
GGGGGGGCCCCCTCCCTGGAACAGGATGCAGACCCCTCACACAGCACATGGACTGTCCTTCCCTGCAGGGTCCCAGCCCCTCCCTGCAGGGTCCCAGCCCCTCTCTACTGGGTCCCAACCCCTCTGCTTGCTCCCTCTGAACCCTGATCGCTCCCCCAAACCCCTGATCAATTCCCCACCTGCCCCCCCCCCAAATGGTGCCAGCATTCCCACACTCACCAGCAATCACAGCACAGCCCCCCAGCACGGGGGGCATTGTTGGGGCGTGGCATTGTTGGGGGCAGCGGGACTCAGCCCTGGCCACCTGGCATCCACACTGTGAGTGCTACGTTGCGTAGCTGTGGCCATGCTTGGCAGGGTGCCCCACAGCATGTTGCATTTTCTGGCAGCTTGACGCTGTGACTCAGAGCCCTGTGCCACTCGCAGGGACAGCCTGCCATGCCAGACTGGGCCCTGTGTGCCACCAGGCCAGGCTGCTTCCATGCACGCGGGGCCAGGCCCAGCACAGCAGGTGGTCCCCATGAGTGGCACAGGGCCCTGGGTCACAACCCCGAGCTGCCCAAAAGCACACCACACCACATGGTGCTCTGCTGAGTGGGGCCGCAGCCGCACAATGCAGCAGCGGCAACACAGATTTCAGGCAGCTGGGGCTGAGCCCTGTTTCCTGCTGCCCCGTACCATGTGGAAGGGCTGTTCCAGGAGGCCCTGAGCAGCCCCAATGGCCACTACTACAGCCAGTCAATGTGGGCAGTGGGGGGGTAAGGGGCAGGCCCAGGCAGGGAAGTGAGTGGGGAGCTGGGGGGAAGGAGGGAGAAGCTGGGGAAAGAATTGGGGACCTGGAGAAATGATTGGGCATCTGGGGAAGTGAGCAGGGGGGCTGGAGCTGGGTGAGGCCCCCCATGGTCCTCTCTCCCATCCTCTAACTCCCCTGCACCCTCTACTTACCTGACACAGGGCCCAGTAGCTGCAGCCTACACTGCTGCCTGCCCTACATGACCAAGCAGCATGCTTCAGTACCAGGGAAAGGGCCAACCATAGAGATGCTCTGGCTGTCTACCAGAGCATCTCTGTGGAGGACCAAGCTTCTGGTTGCCTCAGGGCACAATCTAGGACTGTGCCCTGCCCTGCTTTTTTTTCCCAGGTTATTTTTAGATACCTGGATATCCAGGTGTTAAATGTTGCCCCTGTGCTGCAAATATGCAGCATGGGGACGGGTTTTTTTGTTCCCACATGTGCATCTTGCAGCATCACAGAGGGGTTGGAGACACTGGAAGTGGCACGTGCATGATCTTGTGGATGTGCCCAATATGTCCACAAGCACAGTTACAAATTGGTGTCTGCACAGGAAAACAATAAAAAAGCCAAACGTATAGCAAAATAAGTTTAAACAGCCCATTAAAAAGTGTTACAATGTATAAAATAGCTCTACCTTTTTTAATCTCATGTTTTTACTTGGCTGGGAGAATGAATATAATCTTGAAGTATTTGGAAGCAAAGTCATTACTGATCCTTCCTATTTCCAGTCTTATTTATTCTCTCTCTCTCTACTGAATTTGTGTCAGCTTGATATGCAATTCTGTTTTCCAGCCTAATTTGCAAAAATAAAAAGAGGATATTACCTCACTACCTGTTGAAAATATATTTCAGACTGCACTAAAATGAGCAATGAATTAAAAATAGCTTGTGCTTTGAAAAGGAGATGAAGTTCCAAGAAAAGGAAACCCCGCTCTCTGCTTAGCCTAACCTGTTTTTGCTTCATAGCAGCTCAGAACCTGCCCTTAGAAGTCTAGAAGAGACAGACAGACCAAAGGATTTCACTTAAGTTTCCATGCATAAGAGGAAAATATAAATGTCTTTGCTTTAGATTAAGGGAAGCAAGAAATAAAGCCTACTCACCTCAGAGAACACACAGTGTTCATATCTCTCCTAAGCTGCTGCAAAAAATGCCTGTGCCTTTTTAGACAAGTAGAGTTCTTAGGAATATAAGAGTTTAGTGCAGGAAAAGCATCCGTTTTTAGTGACGTGGCCATACCATGGCTGTGAATCTGAGATTTTATTTTATGTTTTTGTTTGGGCCCAAGGTCCAGTTTTTTGAGAAAAATATGTTTCATTGCATTCAGAATTATTTCCCATATCTGTTACTGCACAAATCATTGCAACTTTTTGAAATGTCCTCATGCATTTAATTTCTTTTTAAGGGAATGCTCTGATAGGCAAGAGATTTGCCACATAAATTGATGTTGACCCTGAGGGTGAATAGTATGCTGTGTGTGATGCTAAATTTAGTGTCCCTTGAGCAGCTCAGGTAAGAGCAAAGAGAAGCAAAACTGTGCAGTATCAATTTATCAGCATTGCATTTTGAAAATGAAATTAAATGAAATTATATTAATTTTTATTAAATAAGTATTTTCTTCTGTATTGTTACAGTGTGAAAATAGTATAGTCCATCAAATGGTAGCTCAAAAGCACAGAACATGCAGTATGTGAAAAGCTTAAAGGTTCTGAATATTCATTTTATTAAATCACTTGATTATGTTGTACTACACAACGTGACTTTTACTCCAAAATTCCTAGAATGTTATCTTCTCTTGCCCCACAAAAGGATGCTACTGCCTGATTTTGCCTATATTTCTTGAAGTTGCCAGTACATATGAGCAAATATATAGATGGTAAGCAACAACCTCAAGCATGGCAGCTAGAGGGATGTTTAAATATATTTTGGCTTTCAGTAAACCACAATGCATAATGCTGCATTCAGCTACAGCAGTGGTTGGCTACCCAGCCTTACAAGCAACGTTCTGCTTGGAGACCCTCTGACATTGTTCATGGCTCCAGGGAATTAAAGAGTTAAAGATAAGACTGACAAGGGTAGCAAAGCATGATGCATTTCAGTACAGTTGCCCATGCCCCAAAAGGGTATAAGAACCACTGGGCATGTCTACATGTTCATTAATGCATTGTACTTACAGCGCATTAAGTTTAGTACTTGTATAATCAAGTACTAAATTAATGTACAGTAGCAGGCATTACTGTGCAGTAGCACCAGTGCATGCCTTTTTAGTGATGCTACTTCATGGTAGCCTAATAATACTGTGCAATACCATATTAGCACTGTTTGTGCTGTCACAGTATTACCGGCTACTGAGCAGTTAGCATCTCCTATAGATGTGCCCACTGTGTTAGAGCTGCAACTTGGTGTACAGCATCTTTTTATTTAAAAAAGAACAGTAATTGTCATTTTTTTTCTTTGCCTATCATTAGCAATGCTTGAGTCTTGAACCAAGTAAAGGATTTAACGTTGGAATTATTCAAGTTGCATAATTGTATGTTCAGTTTTTTATAGACAGCTATTATTGGTGATAAACATGCCTTATTCAAAACTTCTGAGTTAATATAAAGAATATACTTCATTCTAAGAAGAGAGAACACAGCTTTCAATATACTTTAATGCATCAATTGTATTAGCAGTTTAGTCAATGTTAAAGAAATAAGAGCTATTTAATATAAAGCAATTTTGCTTTATAATGTCTTGTGATTTTCTCCCCCCCCCCCGCCCTTTTTGAAAGGATGGCTTATTGCAGCCACAGTTATGTTGTTTGTTCATCACAAGCGAAGAAAACCACATCTAATGGAGGGGAAGGGGGGATGGGAACAGGGAGAAGAGAGAAGGGAAGCAGGAAAGAAAAGGGGAGGAAGAAAAGAGAAAGGGAGAAAGAGAGGAAAAAGGAGAAAGAAGAGAAAGGAAAGGTGTGGGGGGGAGGTGGAGGCTAGGTCATGTGGGTATGTAGGTGACTTATAAGCCTGCTCTTTGCCCTAACTAATCTGCTGCAGCAGGGGAAGAAGAGTGATGAGGACTGGACATAAGAGTTCCTTGTTTTCCTGGCCACGTGCTTCCTCACTGCCTCTGCCATGCACTGTTGCTAAAACTCTTTAGGGACACCTTTAGGGTGTCTTTGTACTGCTTCTTTGGTACACCATGAGAGCGTACTCCATTTGACAGTTCACCAAATAATTTTTTTTTAGCAGGCGAGTGTCTGGCATTCTTGAAAGGTGGCTGGCCCATCTTAGCTATGTCAGTTTTAGTAGGGTATGGATATTGGAGAGAGATGATAATACATTAAAAAAAAACACTGAGAAATAAGTCAGGATCAGCCCAAATAAATATTTGCATCCATTTAATACATGCTCCTTTTACTTATTCCCTATTTTGAAGTGGTATAAAATCAATGACTTCAATTCAGCTCTTCCTGACTACTGTTGGTATGAAATTTAACAAAAACCCCAGCTATTTAACAGAGTTACATTATAAAATCAGGGAAGTACATTCTTATCAATGATTCTCAAAGCTTTTTCCTCTGAGCTTTTTCACTTGATGAACAAAGCTTTTGGTCCTGTAATAAGCTCCATAGAGGCACATGCTGAAGTCAGTAGGGCTCCATTTAGAGTCAAGTTTGGATGTTGCCTAAAGCTCACCCAAATATTTAGGTGATAAACTGAGCTTGGTATTTAGTATGCATGTAGGTTGTATTGGATGCCCAGTAGTGTGGGGTTTTTTTCCCTCTGGTTTTATCTGGTTCAGATAAGAAATAATAACCTTTCTGCATTATTTCTTTCTCTGGGCTAGAAAGTGCTGAGGCATGTAGAACCAAAGAAAATCTTTAGTTACCTCAGTGCTTTTGAAACTCAAAAGTTCAGGGATGTTGACATTTTAGAGAAAATTTTATGTTGGATGTTATTTTATCTCAGCTGATTCACCCATACCTAATTGTATATCAGGCACACCACTCTCGAGTAACTTAAAAGAATGCACTACTGATCCACTTTGCTTCTGACCTACTTTGGCATTGTAGTCTATCCATTTTGGCATACCATAATCACCCTCTACCATTAGATTTTAAATACAGCCTCTTTCTTTAAGATATTTCTATAAAGGATGTTATAAAATCCAGCACTTCTGAATTCTCAAGAACTACCCTGCTGTGGAGTGTATTAGTTTCCTGTACCCTAATAGGGGTGTACATGTAGACATTGAGATGTTTACCGCAGAGCTAATTAGTCAGCTCCACAGTAAACACCTTGTGTAGATGCGCCCAGTAAAAACACGGCTTGATTGAAACAGAACACAACAGCACTATCTGGTGTCTGAGTGGGAGTGCAGCACCCTGCAGAGAACTTTATCTTAGCCATCTGCTGCTGCTGCTGCATCCAAGGCTGCCTGTAATGCTGCTGGGTCACAGGCTGGGATGAGGGGATGGTAGAAGCTGGGAAGAGGGGATTGGAGCCAGTAGGATAGGGCTAGGAGGGTTGGCTGGGGAGAGGCAGCATGGTGTGGGGTGAAGTTGGGGCATAAGCATGAGAGGGGTGAGTAGGAGGCCCCTATTGGGGGGACACCACCGTATAAAATCATTGCTGCAGTCAAACAATGTTGCCAACCCAAGATTTTTTTTTTATGGCATATTTTTTACTGACAACTAAACTTTAAAATTTTTTTTTACTATGATTGATTTTATCCGCCTAAATTTCAACCCAACTCTTCTAAATGGAGCCTGGCAGCAGGACAAAGCCTGGCAGAAGAGTTACAGATACATTATGTTAAAAAAAAAAAAATTCAGTAAAAATGTGTGTCAGTAAAAAAGGTCGGCCATGGTAAAAAGCTTGCACATTGTAATAATTTATTTTTTTGGAGGGGGGAGTGTTGGCTATCCTATTTTAGGACCCCCAAGTAATAATTGCAACTCTTTTCCTCACTAATTATGTGGCACTTGGCATTTCATTAAGGTTTAACTCTATACTCCTTTTTTGTGGCAAGCCTTGCTTGTGGGAGTGCTCTGTGGAATGGTCAGCCACAGTACCGATGACGCCTCTTACTATATAGTGTGGAGTTGGGTTGCCAACTGTCAATACATTTACTAACTGTCAGTAAAAAATGAGGCTAAAAATGACTGTCAGTATAGTCAGCCATAAAATATCTCTATAATAGGGTACAGTTGCTATTTAAGCTATCTCTGCCTTGAAGGTAATTCTCCTCCCCTCTTATTCCATGAGGATCTGTAGAGATCAGAGCAGCTATACAGTTTGTTTTTGGATACAGGATTTCCCCTCATTTATCTCTTCTTTGCTTTTTTGCTCTGTGTGTGTGGGGGGTGGGGGAGGGGAATATTTACTTTCCCAGGTAAGTGTTTTAAAAACTACTTCAAACTTGTTTTATGACAGATATAATGGTTATAAAAATTACAGACATGTAGATCATAGAAATATTATACTTTCTCTCAATTAATAGATTGTTAGAAAACATGATCCACAAAAGCTTTTTAAAAGCTAAATAAGTTATGCCTAGCATGCTTAAATTATTCCATTATTTGATTTCTAGTTTTGCACATACATCTGGATGTGTACAGACAGACAAATTGTACTGAGACAAAAGAGAAGTGATTTACCATAAATCAGTTGTTTTGCAGTACCTGTTTTGTATGCCTGTTCCTATCCTGAAATAAGCAGAAAGTAAATTATGGTAACTTAGCCATGTTTCATTCAGGGACCTCCTGCTTTAGTTCCTACTAACCACAGGATGGGAACAGACACGCAAAACACGTTATTGTGGATCAGCTGGCACATGATAAATCCCCGCAGAGATTCACTACCTAGATTAGCTTTTATGACCTCCTGTGTCCGTATGGGTTTACTGCTTTGTCTTTCACTTTAGCCTATCTCTGCCTCTCTCAGCACTTCCCATCTCCTTCCTCCCCACTTCCCTGTCTTTTGTATTTAAATCACTCTATTTGAATGCTTACTCTCCAGAAGTCCTTTCATAGAATCTGATGAAGTGAGCTCTTGCTTATTAGCTAGTTACAGACTAATTAATTAGTTAATCTATAGGGGACAACTCTACCCTGCCTTCTGCCTCACTTCTAATTTGGTGTCATTTCTTCTTTTGTCCTCTGCCACAGTTAACATCTGAAGAAGTGCTTAAACCTACTACTCATTGCTTTTAAATTGACACACCATGTTAAAAATGTGGGAGTAGGGATGAGTCAGAATCCTGTGCTAGTGCTTAAATTTAATCCTTAACAGAATACTATTTGCTGGTCCATCTCCAGATAAGACAGTCAGAAACAGTTGGATAAATGTCAAAGGTTTTGACATGTTAACTGATGCTCATCCAGGATGATTCAGCCAACCCATGTCCAGAATCTCTCCTTTCCAGCAAATATGAAACAGTTCTTTCCCTGACCCCACCTTTCCCTCTTCTGTTGAGTTACCTTTTTAGAGAACATAATTAACAAGTTTTGTCCTACCCTGCATTGCTTTTACTCTTGGTTTTATCATCATTGCCAAAATTCTGGTAATTCCTGATGTAGGTGAGCCACTGCAAGTGTTCGCTTTCATGTTTTCTAAACCAGATTTCACATCCTCTGTTAAAAACATTAAACCGGTCCAAGGAGTACATTAAATCAGAGTCCGCTTTGAAGTCAAATGGTACTCTGACTTCAATTCTCTCTTGATTACATCCCAAGTTATTATCTATGTAATAAAGCAAAAGTGAGTGTGGTGGCTTACACAACTTGTAGATACATACCCATAATGCATACTTGGTGCTTAAATGTAAGGGAGTCTAGGTGGTACCAAATCCATAGCCTTATTTCCCTTGCTGCTTATTGAAAAGTTGACAAATTACCAAACATTTCAGTTGTCTCTGCTTAGTTATGTACAAATGGTTACTCAGTGGCTTTATTCATTTAATTAAGAATTGCTGGTGAAAATGAGTGCTAAAAATAAGGATACTTAAATGTAGGCCATCTGTCTGTTTTTTTTTAAACCCCCAATTCAAGAACTGCCAATTCAAGAATCCCCCAATTCAAGAATCTTCAAGGAAGATAAGTATCATAGTTACATTATGAACTTTGTTTCCCACTTGTAGAAGGCTAGACACTGGTGGTGCTGACAGATGTGGAAAAAACAAACAAACAGTGCTTTACCAGAAGAAGCAGTGGGTTAGTTGGATCTGGCTCCATAGTGCCTGTATAGATCAGGAGCTTTATTGAGGCTTTTTGGTATTTTTATGTAATAGCTGATTGAATCAGTTATTAGATAAAAGTGCCAAAAAGCCCCGCTGAAGCCCCTGATTTATACAGACGTTGGGTGAGTTGGGTCCAACTAATGCAATGCTTCTTATGGGCATGTGTTTGGTGCAGAGGCATGCTAAGCTTTAAGTAAAGTGCCATTTTTTTCTCCATGTCTGTGAGCAGCCTGGGTGCACAAAAGTAAACTTGCCTAAAGCCACCTAATTGCAATGTTTTTCAGACAGCTCTCATACCAGCAAAGGTATTTTGTACCTCATTTATCATTGGCAATCGTTCAATTTAAGGATGATCTTTACCATGGCTCTTGAATGGGTCTTGAGGTGACTTAAGAGCCTAATCCTTGAGCCACAGATCCATCTGCAAAAAGTTGCAGATCTTTCTGTTGGAAAAAATAGACTGTAGGCTGGGATTTCTCTCCTTTTCCTTCCTCCACTCTCTCTTCTTTGCTTCAAGGGCAAGATGCGTTACCTCGAAGTGGGCTGCCACTTGGTTGATGTTGCAGCGCCATTGGAGTCGGTTAGCAGCCAGCTTCTCCCAGCTGTTGATGTTGGTATCCGTTTTTTTGAGGTATGCCTTCAGTGTGTCCTTGTAGCATTTCCTCTGGCCACCACGAGACCTCAGGCCACAACTAAGCTCGGAGTAGAGCATTTCTTTTGGGAGCGAAGGGTTGGGCATCTGCACACAATGTCTGGTCCAGTCAAGTTGGTGCTTGAGGATCACTGATTCAATGTTGGAAATGTTGGCTTCAGCAAGGATGCTGGCATTTTTGTGGCTATCATCCCATTTGATGTGGAGGATATTTCAGACATGTTTAGTGATACCTCTCCAGGCTCTTGAGATGAAAATGGTAGGTCACTCATATTTCACATCCATAGAAGAGAGTGGGGATGATGACTTTGTCATGCATCTGGATATTGGTAACGTTCAGGAGACTGTGGTCAATAAAAGTATACCAAAACAATTTCCCAAAAAATGCACTTGTGCTCTGGATCCTGTGCTGAGTCTCCACATCAGTATTCACTCTCTGAAAGAGGTAGCTACTTAGATAAGGAAAGTGCTTAACTACCTCCAGGATCTTTCCCAGATTCATGGCCTCGATCAGGCTGATAGAGCACTTTAGTTTTTTTGATGTTGAGAGAGCGGCCCAAAGTTCAGTAGACTTCTGCTAAGAGATCCAGTGTGGTCTGGAAATTTTCCTCAGTGTGTGAAAGGATGGCACAGTTGTTGTGAGTGAGCCTTCTCAGTTGAGCATGTGGCACAGGGTAGAGCCCTACTTCGAAACAGGATTGTGCTCTATTCAGATGTACTGCTGACCACCAGATTTGAGAAAGATATAGCAGATAGATGGTAAGAGAGACTCTGCCCAGCCTAAAATGCTGACAAACCTCATACTCATTGAAAGAGATCTGACATGGGGAAGCTATATCTCAGGATTTCTATTATTTTAAAAGACTTGTAACTTTCAAATGCTTTAAGAGCAAAATCGCTGGGTGAGAAATGTCTTTTCTAAATGTGAGTTTTATCCTTTTCTGCTTTGTTGTCTCATGCAACTAACATTAGGAGCCCATGGTTTGGGTGGAGTACTGAGCAAACTTAGCAAATGACTGGAGTGCTCTGAAGGTTTCGGACATTAATTTGGGGCTGATAGTACCTGGGTAGTAGTGTTCCATGTTGCTTCATGTCCCAAGGATGGATACTGGACAAGAAGTATGAACCTGAGAATGCCTAGTGATTTCAGAGCTAGAGTTGATTAGATTCTATCCAAACCCATTGACTCAGAAACACATGGGAACTATGGGGCCTACTCAAAAACAGACTGATGTCTGTACAGAGGGGCCTAGTTGTAACAAAAGTTAGTATGGCTGAAGTTCATAAGGAACTGCTGTTTTTAATTAAACCTTGACATCATTCTGTGCTGGGTATTTTCAAATTGTGTTCCCATTAGAAAGAGGCAGACTTTTTCAATAAATTAAAGTTTTATCTTGGCTTCAAATTAAATAGCAGTCATTTCCAAGTGTGTGGTGCCTTGAAAGCAAAAGCCATTAATAGTGGTTATATACAACACTTCAAACTTCACACACTTATTTGTGCAGAACATATGCTTGTTGCACCCTTCAATTAAACAGTCAGATTTTCAGCTTCAGAAGTTCACACTATGAAGGAGAAGCTCACAATTGGAGCTCAGAGACAGTTCTGAGCTTGTTGAAATAACGGCTGCAAAAACCAAGTATTCTTGCAGCAGTCCTGGAGACAATGCCCTGTGGGTTAACCATTTCCTACTATTTCTTCAAATTTTATTTTAAATGATCAAGTTTGGCCTTTTCTTCACTTCGGTAAGAAGACAGTTTAACCTTGACCTCTCAGATACTAATGGTTCACAGGCAGTCCTAGTAGAACACCACTAGCAGAATACTGTTGTGTAGACACTTCCATCCAGGTGCTGCCTTAACCTGTCATGTCCTCCCCTAGTGTTGACTGGCAGTCTTTTCCATGGTAGCTGTAGACTAATAACCTTACCAAAGGGAAATGTTAATATCACTGAGTTGTACTTCCTTTTTGGACATCCACTGTCACTGAAGAATGAAAGCTAATCAAGTCAGTAGATTAAATGTTGTGTCCATTCAAAGACAATTACTCTGTAAATTGGATTGTTCTAATTGTATTTTTAGGATATATTTTTAAGGTTACCTATGTTGAGAATGAGTTTGTTTCCATTTTAAGGACCAGGTTACAATGGCAGATCTTTGAAGCTGCTCAGATATTTGAAATGCAATAATAAAGCTGAGGAGATAGATGAGGGTGCACAATAAACATAGTCCTGCAGTTTATCACATAGCCATCACCTATATGCGTGTAGGTCTTTGTCTACCTAATGTGAGGCCATATGTGAGTGGTCCCATCTGCCCAATTCCCTGAATTTTCATGTTTTTTGGATTTGGGGGATTTGGATTCAGACTGGTCTGTGTGGTTCTGGATTCAGTGCAGAACTGAAGGTGCAGCAATCATAAGCTCTTTATTTCCATGAGGAAACAATGTACAGTGCTTTCTCCATGTTTGGCTCCATTAATTCCCCCTAATTCCCTCCAGGTTTTGATCCACCCAGAGCTACCCTTAGGGAAAATGGTGCCCTAGGTGAACTTGTATGTTGGCACCCCTATCCCCCACCTTTCAGAAATAAAGCTGATTTCTCAAAAGTTTCTTATAATTTACTAAAACAAATACAAGAGAGGAAATGACACATAATTTAATTCAATTAAATTGATTTTTTTTCAAATAATAGAGTCATAAAAATAACATTATAGTTAAGTGACAAATAAATTAAACATTAAACACTTAAATAATAAATAGGAATAAGAAATAAAAAACTTTGTTCACCAAGATTCCAAGACTCAGAAGACACCTCTGAGCACCTTTGCTGTTGCAAACTCTGATCTTGCTTATGACCGGCCTATATTTTGAACCACAGCATTCTTGATAGACAGGAGGGCCAGCAAAGATAGCTTGTTTTATCCCATGGTTGATTGCAAATATATTTTTATAAGCTTCAATTTTGAGAAGCTCCATTTGCTGCTTGTCACCATTATGGGCATGGTTAACAGGCTCCTGAGTGCTATCCATGTGTTTGGGAAATTGTCACAAAGTTCATTGTTATACCTAAATTGTAGAACTTGTTAAGAAGCACTGCATTTCATTAGAAATTAGAAATAGACTTTGGGATAACCAAGTTCTTTGTAGAGGTTGATGCCATTAATGTCAGAGCTCTCTCCATGTGTCAATGCATAAAGAAGGGCCTTGATCACAGATGTTCCTTCATTACTTCATCATACTGTCTTAGTAACACCACCAAACCCAGGAAGTTCCCAGTGTTTGCCATGAAGAGCCTGTTAGATGAGACTCAAAAGCCATTTTATATTTAGAAAGATATAGTTTTATAGCCATGACCATTTCTAGAATGTTCTCCTAGTATTTTATGTCTTGTTTAATCATATGTTGAAGCTCCACATTGATGTAATTATCCTGTTTTATCCTTTACTCTTCTTTGACCCATATTTGGCAGGAATTGAAATGACTAGGCGACTTTTCATGATGCACAAGAATCTGAGACATGTGCTTCCAGTTATGTGCCCCCTCAAGTACTAGGGATGATTTTGGATTCAAGTTGAAGAGCTTGCAATAAAAACAGGAAACATTATCAGTGGATTCCGAGTAAAGCATCCAGCACCACCAGACCTTCGCCGTTTTCAAGATTTCTGTCTAAAAATTCATAGAAAAATGGCAATTCTGCTTATCCAGAGGAAAATCCATGTTCTTTACTTTTGGTTGACCAGGTCACTAGCAGATCTCAAATTTTGGCCATTAGGTTGGGCCATAAAGCAGGATCAGATATGGCTTTGCCAATGCCTATAATGGGAATAATTTAATCTCTATCACTGGTGGCATCACCATTATTCTGGTTTGGATGAAGAAGTTCTGTTTTGTTTGGGTCCCTTTGTTTCTCTTTTGATGATTCTTGGAAGTTGAATTGTGGTTCATCTATGCATTTTTCATATAATGTCTCCACTGTGACCATCTCACTACTACTGCATGCATTGTCGTTAACAGATTTCAAGGATTTTTAATTGCATCTGTGTCTTGCAGCTATTAACTGAGCTTTTTGTTTCCTGTTCTGTGACCCTGACATCTTCTTCTTAGGTACTTTGTATCTTTCCAAGTTTCACAGCCAGTAAAAATTAAAATGAGCATCCTGGCACATGCTGGCACATGCTGGAAAGGGTAATGGTTGGTGAAAATTAGAACAAGCATCCCATTTTTGGCCCTGCTCCTGCTGTCACTAATCACCCCTTCCCCCCATACCATGGTGCAGCTCTGGTTTATATTACCCCTTTCTCCCCCCCCACCCCCCCCCACAATGGTGCAGCTCTGCTTTGTATTACTGTTTGGGCAGATAAAGGAATTAATGGCCCATTAATGGCCCATTGTTCTTTATTTTACAGATGTTAACAATCTGTAAAATTGTTAACCTTAGTAACCTTAGCTGCATGAATAGTAATGCCACAGGTATGCCACACTTTTGCTGCCTCTGTCTGCAGAGCTGTACCATGCTTCTGGTGCCCCCCCTGACCAGGGTGCCCTTGGCATTGCCCACCCTTAAGGCTGGCTCTGCCTGTTACACACCATTCAAATTCAGTTCTTTTGGTCTCTGTCCCCAGGAATTCTCCTAATCCCCTGCTTCTACTCTTCCTTTATGTATTCTATTCATATGGGAGACTTTTGGTTAGTGTATTGGTTCAGAAGCCAAATTGTGTTTGTTTCCTTTAATTTCCAAAGAAAAGAAGGCAGCAAGAATCTGCTTACACTTTCATGTGCTTCCTTTTCCACCCATCACACAAGGACTATCACAGGTATATGATGTATTTCTATTTTAAAATGGTTACTAGCATATCTCCCAAATAGTGTGCCTACAGTATATGATGGTTCCAGGGCACTAATGCTATTGTCCAAATTAGTTCCTGCAAAGAGCTGGGGATACACTCACTGTCATGTCTCCACCTCTCTATACTAGCTTCTAGAACTGCTTGGGTACAGAGGCCCTGCATGCTCTCTATGGAGGGCTTCCATTATCCCTAGCTATGATCCTGCTCCATTGTCCAGTTTCTGAATGTCTCATAATCAGGTATCCTGGTTTTCTCTCTTTAAACATTACAAATTCTCTGATAAAAATCACAACTCCTCTGATTTAAAAACCCCAAATCCACATTTTTTCTGTGA